>NC_086193.1:976562-1298750 GCF_023053635.1 Elgaria multicarinata webbii | reverse complement strand
TCTGGAGAGGCCACGGTCCGAGCTATCCTGAGCCTCCTACAGTGTCCTTCCCTCCTGCTCCGAAATGCCTTCACCAGGAGCGGGGAAAAGCCCAGCCAGCAAAAAATGCAGAGCAGGAGGCCAAGGAGGTGAATAACGTCTCCTCCCACCCTGCATGGAATGACCGTTAAGGCTCTGGATTCGGGGGCTCAGAATCATCGCATAGGACCTTGCCCCCTTCGTCTTTCAGGTGCAACAAACAACACTTTTGAGAACCCGCAGGACCTTTCACCTGATCTTAATCCAGTCTTCCTTTTCTTGGCTGGCCATTAGGTTCTCCAAGTAGTCTCCGTACACGTATGGGCCGGGCTTGTCGTTGATGTTCGGAGGCAGGTGCTCCACCGTGCCAACGGGAACATACCTGCCCAGCGGGAAAGAAAGGGGTGGACAACACTGCTCAGCACCGGTGCGATTTTAACCCTGTTGATACGGCCAATAACTCTGAACCATCACGTAGTGCTTTAAGGGGTCCAGAGGGCTTGATGGAATACTTGTTCGCATGAACCAGAGGGAGCGATATGCTGAAAGAACTGGGCATGTTTAGCCTGGACAAGAGAAGATTGAGGGGAGACATGGTAGCACTCTTCAAAGACTTGAAAGGTTGTCACACAGAGGAGGGCCAGGATCTCTTCTCGATCCTCCCAGAGTGCAGGACACGGAATAACGGGCTCAAGTGACAGGAAGCCAGATTCCAGCTGGACGTCAGGAAAAATATCCTGACTGTTAGAGCAGTACGACATGATTCTATGATTCTATCTATGATTCTATTTATTTATATCCTGCCTTTTGCCCAATGCTAGGCCTCAAGGCGACATCACAAAATTTAAAACATATACATGAAAAACCTATAAATAGAAACATACAAAAGTTAAAAAATTATTAAATATAGTCCAATATTAAAACATTTAAAATGACAATTTTAAAAGTCCTTGGCGCAGACGGAGGTCCAGATTATTTGCCAAAGGCCTGCCGGAACAGAAAAGCCTTTGCCTGCCTCTGGAAGCACACCAGGGTAAGAGCCAGTTTCGCTTCCCTGGAAAGAGAGTTCTAGAGCACTGGAGCAGCCACCGAGAAGGCCCTGTCCCGCGTTCCCACCAGGTGTGCCTATGATGGTGGTGGGAGCGAGAGAAGGGCTTCCCCTGAAGGTCTTAAAGCACGGGCAGGATTGTAAGGGAGGATAACCTGGACCCGAGCCTTTCCTGTACTGAGGGTACACCGTTTAATTTCAGTGACAAATCTTGAGTCTGCAGTCCTTTGAGCCTGCCTCACACTTCACCTGCCGGCGTGCGCAGGGTCCTAATTTGAACCCAGGTAAGCAGAATGCCCGCCCGCCACGGAAACCCAGGAGCTTAGCCAGAAGCGATGGAGAGGAGCACCCTACCTGCACAGGTACGAGAGCCATTCCAGCAGGGACTGCCGGATCCTCTCCACGTTGGCATCGTCCGACCCCCAGAACTCCAGGCTGTGCTTAATGAAATCGTTCAGCATTTCGAGCCTCTCCCGCGCCGAGATGTCCCAATGCCGCTGCTCTTTGATTTCAGTGAAGATCCACGGCTTGATCAGAGCCTCCCTGGGTGGGGGGGGGGGGGAGAAAGGTGAAGGACATCAGCTAGAAACTGGAAGCAGACACACACACCCTTTGGAAACGCTCAGTTCCAAATAAACAGATCTCTGCGTTAGCCCGGGGGACTCATTCCACGCAAAGCCATCCTTTCAGATGACGACAGGCTGTCCTTTCACCGTGCAATCGTTCCACCTTTTAATATATTTTTTTTTGCAGGGGGAGGTGTGATCATATTACGTTGTACGATTTACTAGCAGACTCAACTCAGCTTTGCACGGGTTGGGAGACCCGTTCCGTTCCGATCAGGGGTCTGGAAACAGACCTAGCCGGAGATGCCAGGGTTCGAACCCGGTACCTTGGGCACGCAAGGCAGGTGCTCCAACACTGAGCCATGGCTGCTCTGACGAAAAGCAGCTCCGGGTTTTTGCGCCTGAACACAGGAAGACTTGGCCATTAATATGAAGATGAGGGTCAGCCACTCTAGAGGGATTTCTGCCAGAGGCGGTGGTTACAAACGCTTAAAACTTAAAACTTCTTATGCCACGACAGGCTCTGAACACCAGACCTCCCATCTGCCACCACTTATTATGGGGCGACACAGGCTCTGAACACCAGACCCGGCCGAGGCTACTCCCTGCTCAAGCCAAGCACCACCGCTTGATACGCCTGAGGCAAAGGATAAAGCCCACCTTCCTCTAAACTATGTGGAGAAAGGGGTTTAAAATGGAGAAGGATTTTAATATATATAATAATGCACTGTGAGTTATATCTGCTTAGGTGAACGATTGTCAGAGTGGGTGTTAAATGTGTAAACTTAAGATGATAAACGCCAAACAGACACGTGGGATTTTTGTGGTAGTTTTAAAAACAAAACAATCAAAATGTATTTTTAAAAGTTCATAAGCTTTGTTTCAAACAACATTTAAAAACCTTTTTGAAACCTTCCATACAATCCGGTCACTCATACACACTCGCGCTTTCCTTATTCTCACACAATCACTCTTGAACTTTCTTTATTATCAGTATTGATTAATATACTTCCACTACGTGCCCACCACACCCTAAAGACACCACTCACTACACTGACTCTCAAATTTCCTAGAACGTAAGTACCATAAATACAGAGAGCACTACAGACTCAAGAGTACCTAACAAGTCTCCCTGAAAAGGTTCCCTGAAAAGGTCTCCTGAAAAGAACAAGAACCCGAACAATAATTAAAACAAGAAATATCTGTTCCGACATGAAAGCGACTTGAAAAAGGAAAGAAAAGACCCCTTGTATATGGGAAATCCTCCTTCGCAGGGGACATATTTTCCATGCTTTTATTTAAAACCACATGGAAGAAGAAAAGGGGGCTGAGGAGGAGACACTTACCTAGTAATCAACACCCCCGAAACTCCGCTCGCCATGGCTAGATTAAAGTCTTCGAAAGAGTAAATATCCCTGTTTCCTGCACCAGAAGGAAGGAAGGAAGGAAGAAGCCAGGGGTCAATAAAAAGCGGAAACACAAGATGGGTTTCTTACTTGTGGCAGGTGTGGGTGATAAAGGAGGAGCCAGGAAGGAATGAGTTGGGGCGTGGTCCTCTGTGGTCTCCTTGGTGTCAGGCCCATGTACAAAATGGAGGAGCACTGCTGGGTCAGAATTCGGTGGCCCCATCCAGCCCAGAATCCCAGGGAAGCCCACGCTCAGGGCCTGAAGAGAAGAGGCCTTCTCTGCTGTGGCCCCCTAACAGCCGGCATTCAAAGATCGGCTGCCTCTGAAGAGGGGAGTTTCTGTTTAGCTATCGTGGCTCATAGCCAAGGGAAAAACCTCTCCTCCTCCTCCTCGACTTGGTCCATTAGTTGAAGCCATCACTATCTCTTGCGGCAGTGAGTTCCGTGCATTACGTGATGGACTTTCCTTGCTCTCCTCAGACCCTACTTCATTGAGCCACTCCGAGTTCTGGCGTTGTGGAAGGGGGGAAGCAAAGACAGGGGGTGCGTGGCTGGGTTGCATCTTCCAAGACAGCACAGAAATGGCACAGCTAGAGAGCGGGGCTGGAGCAGGAGAGGACGACGGCGTGGCGGAGACAGGAGGGGCCAACCAGCTAAGCCCAAACTAGAGCGAGCCGCCCCCAAATGCAAAATATTTATCTTGCCGTATCGGATCCGGCAGGAAAAAAGCCAGGAGCCGGCATGAAGCGGCTGAAATCCGCCCGCGGAACCTAAGAGGCGCTGACCCAAAGCCACCTACCGAAAAGAGGCATGGGGCTGGCGATCCGGGCACAGTCCGCGATGTAACCCAAGTCTACAGACTTCTTTTTATTCTTCTTCAGTTTCGTTTGGCCGTAAAGCTGGGAAGGTTAGAGAAATTACAGTTGGCTCCTGGGCCACAGATCCATGCACGAAAACACAGCGCTTTGGGGGCCTTTGGGGGTCGGAACGCAGGGGAGAGAGGTCCGTCGGCATATATGGTGCACAGCACCTGTCGGATCAGAGGCGACGTAACTCCGTGTGTGTGTGTGTGTGTGTGTGTCTGGCCAGAGGGCAGGAGCAGGCAATAGGCATCCCAGAGGCACTGCTGAGACCGCCCTGAGTGGCCCCATTCAGACGACACGCTAAACCATGGTTTAACGGAATGCTTCACCATGGTTAACAGTGTTGTCCGACACACATTTTCCCCGAACCATCTGCCCCGTTAACCACATTGTGGTTAGGCCCACTAACCATGGCTAAAAGTGTTGTCTGACACGTGTCTGTGGTTTAGGGGTTAAGGCACAGAGCTTCCCGTACAGAGTTGCCTAACTAGGTGGGGCCACTCTAGCCAGCGAGCTAGAACATGCTTACAGCAGAGCTTTCAAAATCCCCGCTTGCAATTTCCCCATACGAAGCATCCGTTTCTCCTCCTTCATGGAAGCGCCATTACACCCCTCAGGTTGTGATTATTGTGGTGCCGCTGCCTGATGGTGCAGCCGTCCTGGAAGGCTTCCGCCTCCCCTGTGTTGACTGTAGAGGTATAGCAGGCATGGCAATTGTCACGGCTAACCCTACTGCCCCTGTTTTGGGAGAAGGTGTTTCAAGTAATCCATCAGAATCAGAAATAGAGGCGGCGGCACCAGACACCAGCCAGCCTGGACCAGTGGGGGAGGAAGCTCTCACGGGCGATGCTCCAGCTGGGAGTCAGACCTCTTCAGAGCTTATCTCCTCAAGGCCAAATCCTACACACTCCGTGGCAAGTGAGCTTTCTTCCGCTCTGTGCGTTTCAGCTTCCGGTGGACCCTAGCATCAGCTAGCTTGTCGGGGCGCTCTCCTTCGCAAGTAAACTCACTTCCCCCTGAGTATGTAGGATTTGGCCTTGAGGAGGTAAGCTCTGGAGAGGGCTGACTCCCAGCTGGGGAATCGCCCGTGAGAGCTTCCTCCCCCACTGGTCCAGGCTGGCTGGTGTCTGGCGCTGCGTCTTCTCATTCTGAATCTGATTCTGATCGATTACCTGAAACACCTTCTCCCAAAACAGGGGCAGTAGGGTTAGCCATGAAAGCGATGCAGAAAGCAAAATGGGACGATGCAGGCATGTAAGTGCTGATTTCCTTGGTGCCTGTTCTACAATGACGACCGTAACTGCCAGGGCTCCTAACGCTAGGACTGCTGGGATGCAGGGTGGATCAGTTGGAGGAATCAGGTGCTGCACTAGCCACTTTGTGGTTAGTGTGTGTGGTTAAGGAAAACTTAACCACAAAGGGGTTAAAAGTGTTGTCGGCAAGCATTCCGCATGTGGTTAGCATTAACCACAGCTGAACATGGTTAAGCGAACCACAAAGCCCAGAGTGTCGTCTGAACCAGGCCAGTGATGGAGACCTGGTGGCGTAGGCCCACAAGCCGGCAGGCAATGGCTACTCTCAAAGGCTTATGGGTAGTAGCTGCTGCTGCTGCTTCTAACATAGCAATTTGCTATTTTCTGTATTGTTTTGCAAGCCTCTTTCTGACTGATGGGAAAAAATGGGTCAGAAGCACGGTCAATGAAAAAAGTGCGCTCATGAGGCACCTGGTACCTTATCTGCATGGCTTAACGAGCCTGGTACCTACTAACGAGCTTACACTCCAGAGTTGCTCTGTTCAGAAGCTATGCCAAGACGCCCCATCAATCAGTTGTGATCTCATCTGTGCCAAGAAGATCGCCCTAATTTATGCCAAGAAGTGTCTTACCTATCAGTAATGCCAGTAAGTGCTATAGCACCCTAGGCTGAGAAAGAGTGCCTTATTATATAATCCCAGTAATCAATCACTTGCTTAACTTGGCCACTGTGCCAAGACCAGTATGCTATAGAAGTTGCTTTCGCACCCAGGTCAGGGTCCAGACCGGTCGATGGCTTTGTACAGGAAGCCTTCGTGGTCTGGTCCACCTTTATTGGGTACGCCTGAACGTGCTGTAAGTTACTTGGTTATCCTGAGAGCTTCGGCTACAGGGCGGTATACAAATGCAATAAATAAAATAATAATAAATAAATAAAAAACCTGAAAGAACACGGCCGGGGCATACAGGCAGAAAGGCAGGGTACCCCTTTTTTTCTAAATGAGGGGAGCCGTAGCTATGGTTTTGCTTGGAAAGGAAAGGAACCTCTCGTGCAAGCACTGAGTCATTACTGACCCTTGGAGGGACACCAGCTTTCGCCGATGTTTCCTTGGCAGGCCTTATAGCGGGGTGGTTTGCCATTGCCTTCCCCGGCCATTATTACCTTTTCCCCAGCTAACTGGGTACTCATTTTACCGACCTCGGGAGGATGGAAGGCTGAGTCGACCCGAGCCGGCTGCCTGAAACCAGCTTCCGCTGGGATCAAATTCAGGCCCGGTGATGTAACTGGCACAAGGGGGATGTAGGAGACCTGCCTTATACCCAGTAAGGCCACTGGAGCGGCGCTGGTGAAACGGGGTGCGTAAAACCAAAGTCAAATCCTTCCTCTGAATAGGTGTCCCGGAAGGGGCAAGGAGATTACCATACCGTGACCAAAGAGACTCCGCAGTCCCGGAGGCTGGGAATTATTTGTTGAGGCAACAGCCTTTGGCTGTTACCAGTGCACATCTTCAAGGCCAACGGAACATCCAGGACCTGGAGGAGGGAGGGAGGGAGGGAGAGAAAGAGTGAGAAGACGGGGGCAAAAGGGGGCTTCAGGAATCCATTCCATGCTTGACAAAATACATGCTTCTTCGGAAAGCTTTCTGACCGAACCTTTCCCCCAAAGGCTCCTTAAGGTGGGAGCAAAGGAATGGCAGAATCAGTGGTAATCACTCGTTGCGGGTCAGTGGTGGGTTTGGGGACCGGACGCCGAAGGCCTATCCCCTGCACAGCTGAGGGAAGCGGAGCTTTGTCCCGCTTCGGCTGGGTGAGTCTAAACTAGGCAAAGACGGATTACCAGGCAAACATGTTTTTTTTCCGGAAAAGGAGAGCCGAACGACGGGGCATCAAACAAGTATAATCAGAGCTCCAGAAAGGCGGTGCCAGGCAGAAGTCCACAAGCCGTGAACACAGAGATCCAAATACGAGTCAAGGTCAAGATGCAGGCGTTGCAGCAATGGCGTTGCTTCCAGCACCAGCTAGGCTGAAAATGAAGGCTAATGTAGCCAGAGCCTCCTGAGCCCTACTCAAGGCTCAGCTATAGCAAATGAGAGCCCTCTGGCAAGAGGAGTCCTTTCCTGTGGAGGAGTGCCCCTTTGGAATCAAGCACTCCTGCTCAAAGGAGCCCGATTCGCCTGCCTTTTGAGGGCAGCCACGCTCCTCTGTGTTAGCAATGGAGTCCCCTGCCCCTCGCAGGGACGGACCTGAGGCCACCTCCCCTGAGAGACCAGGCTCCACCTGGTGTTCTGACATGGACTGTTCTGGGCTGCTCTTGATCTCTGGGAGATCTAGTTCCTCCTTCGAGGAGGTTTCCTCCAGTGGAGGCATGAGAAGCCCTACACTTGTCCGCTTGAGAAGAGGAGAAGCCCAAACCAGGGAGAGATCTTCCGTTGGCCTGAGAGAACTATAGCCTGGTATTGCAGCAGAGCTGCAGATGACACAAAGTTATTCAAAGTAGGTACGACGAAGGTTAGAACAGTTACAGAAAGTCCTTTGTGCCCGATCCCCGCTCGGGCAGGAAGCTTGCTGGGTAGGCCAGTCACTAACTCTCAGCCTGACCTACCTCAAAGGGTTGTTGTGAGGATAGAGTGGAGAGGAGGATCATGTATGCCGCTTTGGGCTCCTCCGATGAAGAGGCCAGATATAAATGTAACTAATAGACAAACAAACAAATAACCCAGCACAGCCGAGAGAAGACCCACGACGTACATAGTTCATGCCTTCGAGCTTCCATCTAAAGTTGTGGTCCAGTTCCTTACTGCCCTCACCCTAGGAAGAGAAAGAGCGGAGGATGAAGCAGATATGGACAGATCAAAGGCACCTTCTCCTAGCCTTCCAACCCAGAGGAGCTTTCCTCTTCTCACCTATAGAATCAGAGTTGGAAGGGGCCTACAAGGCCATCGAGTCCAACCCCCTGCTCAATGCAGGAAGCCACCCTAAAGCATCCCTGACAGAGGGTTGTCCTGCTGCCTCTTGAAGGCCTCTAGTGTGGGAGAGCCCACAACCTACCTAGGTCACTGGTTCCATTGTCGTACTGCTCTAACAGTCAGGAAGTTTTTCTCTGTGGCTTCTGGCCAGAGAAACGGAGCATTACATTCCTGGAATCTAGGGATTTTGTTCAGGAAAATTTCTTGGGATCCCAGAAACGGGAGCATTAGATTCCCAGAATCTAGGGGTTATTATCATCATTTCTCACCAATCCAAGGAAGCCATTTTCCACGCACATTGAAAGACACGTTTCTAAAAAAAACCTGTCACCCTGTAAAAGTGTTTTAAATCTCCTGGCTGTAGAATATTTGAAGGAAGAGTAAGAGGTCTGACATGAGACAGAGGTTGCGAAAAGTGCTTCCTCCTTCTCAAATTAATTCCTGCAGCTCTCGAGCGCGCCTGGCTAAGAGTTTGGGGGAATAAGGAGACCGTGGCCAGTTAAGTCAGAGGAAGCGGACTGCACCTTGGTCTGCCTTGCAGGACATCAGGATATCAGAGGAGCCCTGAGGCTGGATCAGACCAAGGGTCCATCTAGTCCAGCACTCTGTTCACACAGGGGCCGACCAGCCATCGGCCAGGGATGAACCAGCAGGACATGGTGCAACAGCACCCTCCCGCCCATGTTCCCCAGCAACTGGTTCACACAGGCTTATTGCCTCGAATACTGGAGATAGCACACAGCCATCAGGGCTAGTAGCCATGGATAGCCTTCTTCGCCTCCAGGAATTGATCCAACCCCCTTTTGAAGCCATCCAGATTGGTGGCCGTCCCAGTGCCAATACCAGAAGACTTCAGAAAGCCGTAGGGATGCGACAACGCTACCTCATTGTGTAACATGTGGCTGGTGTTATCGACGCAGACTTCCATAAAGTCGACTTCGACGGTCTGTTGGATCAGCTCCGCGCATCGGATCATGTCGGTCGGCGCCGTGTCGATCAGCTGCAGAGGGACAGAGAGGCCAAGGGTCACCCCGGCTGCGAATGCACGGAAGCCCGTCTTGCGCACGTGCCGCCTAAGGAGACGAGAGGCACAACCGCTACCCCCCGAGTGCAGTAGCTCTGCTCTTTCCGCCTTTTTCTGTTTGCCAGAGCTGGTGACGGCCCCTGGCTAAGACTGCTTAAAAAGGGGACGAATCAGAGTCCTGGAGGAGAAGGCCAGCGAGGGTTATTAGCCAAGGGCTAGGAGGCACTCAAGGGGGTTCCATCTATTGGCCAGCGGAAGAACATAGAATCATAGAATAGCGGAGTTGGAAGGGGCCTACAAGGCCATCGAGTCCAACCCCCTCCTCAATGCAGGAATCCACCCTAAAGCATCCCTGACAGATGCTTGTCCAGCTGCCCCTTGAATGACTCTAGTGTGGGAGAGCCCACCACCTCCCTAGGTCACTGATTCCACTGTCGCACTGCTCTAACAGTCAGGAAGTTTTTCCTGATGTCCAGCCGGAATCTGGCTTCCTTTAACTTGAGGCCGTTATTCCGTGTCCTGCACTCTGGGAGGATCGAGAAGAGATCCTGGCCCTCCTCTGTGTGACAACCTTTCAAGTATTTGAAGAGTGCTCTCATGTCTCCCCTCCGTCTCCTCTTCTCCAGGCTAAACATGCCCAGTTCTTTCAGTCTCTCTTCATAGGGCTTTGTTTCTAGACCCCTGATCATCCTGGTTGCCCTCCTCTGAACACGCTCCAGCTTGTCTGCGTCCTTCTTGAATTGTGGAGCCCAGAACTGGACGCAATACTCTAGATGAGGCCTAACTAGGGCCGAAAAGAGAGGAACCAGGACCTCACGTGATTTGGAAGCCATACTTCTATTAATGCAGGGAGATGGATCCCTTCCTTCCTGGCCAGGAAGAGTGCTCAGCTCTGGCAACTGCAGAACAGAAGTGATGCTCGGACCAGCCTCTGCCGTTGGCTAGGGCCGAGGACTACTTTGGAGACTACTTCCCGGCAAAGGCAAGACCACACGGGCCACCTCCTTCGGCCAATGAAAGAGCAGCCGCTCTAAAACTGGCTCACGTCTTCCTTCCCCGCGTGCCTCTTTCTTTTTGCACTGTGTCTTAAGAGGGCAGCGGCAGTCCTGACTATTAATAGCTCTATAGCACGCAGAGCATTGTAGGCGCTGTGTAAATGCTAGAATCTTAGTACTAAGAGCTATGAGTGGAAGTCTATGTTCAGATGCAAGCCACAGAGGAGGGCTAGGATTCCTTCTCGATCACTGCAGAGTGCAGGACATGGCTGGACATCAGGAAAAACTTCCTGGCAGTTAGAGCAGTACGACAAAGCACCAGGAAAAACTTCCTGACTGTTAGAGCAGTACAACAATGGAACCAGTGACCTAGGGAGGTGGTGGGCTCTCCCACACTAGTGGCATTCAAGAGGCAGCTGGACAAGCATCTGTCAGGGATGCTGTAGGGTGGATTCCTGCATTGAGCAGGGGGTTGGACTCGACGCCTTAGAGGCCCCTTCCAACTCTACAATTCTAGGATTCTATGACCTCTGAATACCTCTGGATGGGGGAGGGGTTCTTGAATTCTGGGCATGGTGGATCATGCGTGGTCTGATCCAGCAGTGCTACTTGTATCCCTACGCTCCCTTCTCCCTGCCCTGTCGGCATCGATCTACCTGGACGCCAAAGACATCTTCCGTGTGGTGCCGCTCCAGCCGCGTCCACGGAGGCATCTTCCCGTTAATCAAATGATCGCACATCAACTTCTCCGTGCAGGTGATGTCGGCCCCGAACTGCTTGCATATCCTCCGAAACGGGATTTTGCTGAACTGAAACCCAGAAGCGAGATGCGAGGCAGAGCGGCGTGAGGACAAGACCTGTGTGGATGCTAAGGTATCCAAGCAGGGACCGGCCTGGATCCCTGCACTGAGCGGAAACAGCGCCTCAGTCCCCATGAGGCCAGGGGGAGGGCCGTGGGGACAGGAGGTGGCGAGAATCGTTTCCTGACCCTCCCGCATCCCGTTCAGAGTTCCCCCCCTTGCTTTTCTGGCTACAGGCAGCGTATTTACTTAAAACATTTTATTGTAAACCAGTGGTTCTCAACCTTCCTAATGCTGCGACCCTTTAATACAATTCCTCATGTTGTGGTGACCCCCCTCCAACCATAAAATTATTTTCGTTGCCACTTCATAACTGTAATTTTGCTACTGTTATGAATCGTAATGTAAATATCTGATGTGCGGGATGTATTTTCATTGTTACAAATTGAACGTAATTAAAGCATAGTGATTAATCACAAAGGAAAGGAAAGGAACCTCTCGTGCAAGCACTGAGTCATTGCTGACTCTTGGAGGGACACCAGCTTTCGCTGACGTTTTCTTGGCAGGCCTTATAGCGGGGTGGTTCGCCGTTGCCTTCCCCGGCCGTGATTTCCTTTCCCCCAGCTAACTGGGTACTCATTTTACCGACCTCGGGAGGATGGAAGGCTGAGTCGACCCGAGCCGGCTGCCTGAAACCAGCTTCCGCTGGGATCGAACTCAGGCCGTGGGGAGAGTTTCGGCTGCAGAAACTGCTGCTTTACCGCTCTGCGCCACACGTATTGTTCACAAAAACAATATGCAATTATATACTGTGAAATATTTATTTCTTATTACAAATAAATGACCATCGGAAATATGTGTTTTCCGATGATCTTAGGCGACCCCTGTGAAAGGGTCGTTCGACCCCCAAAGGGGTCACGACCCACAGGATGAGAACCGCTGTTTTAAACCTTTCTCGGCCGCCGTCCACGGCAGAAGCTCTCACCAGGCGGCTTACAACATTTTTTTTTTAAAAAAAAATCAGTTTAAAACTTTGGAAGCCATAAAAATCACACACAGCAAAAGAGCGGTTAAAACAAATAAAAGAGAACGATAAGTCAGGAGTCCACTAACCTACCTTTTCTAATGGGGACAGGTACAGCTTGTCGCGGAAATCCAGCTACGAGGGAAAAGAGAGAAATAGTGAGGGGCGAAGGAGGCAAATCCACATCTAGAGGTCGGCGCCTTAAAAAGAACAGTGCTCGAACCAAGGCGGAGGCGAAAAATAAGTTTCTACGCCCAGATCGCGCCGTCGCGCTCCGCAGCAAACGGACGGGTCCCGTACCTTTCGTTTCTCGCACGGTCTCAGTCTCACGATATCTTCGTCTGTCACGGTGCCGGACGTTCGGACCGCTGTGGTGTCCGCCGACGCGTGACCCCCGGGCCCCTCTGCGCAGCGGGACATGGGCGCGGCCAACATGTACTCCACGAAACGGTCCAAGGAAAACTTTGTCGTTTGCACCTTCTTGAAAAGTTCCTCCGAGAGTCTGTTCTTCACTTGCTTCCCTTCCCACTGCTTCCAAAGGTCCACGTTGACAAGGTTTTTGTAGTCCTCTCCCAAGTGGGCTTTGGAGAACCGGCAGGCGACGCCGGAGGGACACTTGCCGAATGTCTCAAAGGCCACGCACCGGTCTCCGAGGTCCGGTGGCTTCATGGCCAAGAATTCCTGGATGTCGTGCTTGTAGAGGCACTGTGAACCATAGGCACATAACTCCGGACGCTCCTTCAATGAGAGAAAGACAACGCTATTCCATCTCTCCGGCGCTCAGCGGCTAAAGCCACAGTCGTCTCTCACCACTCCGCCTCCTCCCTTTAAAATCCCTACGCTGGCTGCAGGCCCGCTCCCAAATCTGGCCAGGACTTCTTATCCTTACCTTCAAAGACCTGCGTGGACTGGGCTACCCAAACATCGTCCATCCTGCTCTTAGGTCCAAACGCATCCCGGCCTGCCAATCTTCGCTCCTCCAACTCCACAAACACACACCTCACCTCCTCCGTCAATAGACTTCCTTGTGTCTCCCTCGCTGCCCCTTACACCTGGAACTGCCTCCCGAGAGACCGGCGTAGGGCCACTTCGGATCTCTATCAATCCCCCTTCAAAATCCTCCTCCACCCAATCAAGGCTTCAGCCGTATCTCCAAGCCCTGGAGTATAGAAACCTCTTTCAGCCGAAGGATTCCGTTTCATAGGGCCCGCATATCAGTGGTGGACATAGGCGTGTTCAAGGGGTGTGCCCAGGCACACCCTAATGTCTCCAGCAAGAAGCGCTGAATTGAGGGGGCCATTGAATAGGCTAATATTGCCTCGTAAGCCTCACCTCTGGCTAGTGTCACCACAAAGCCCCACCAACGCTGGGACTTCAGGACCGTCTCCTCATTCACCCCCATCTCTTCCCTGCAACGGCCCTCCCACGGCCAGGCAAGTTGAACGCGGAGTAGGGCGTCAGTGTTTAATATGCCAGCGTCTTGGTGCTTAAAGATTATCTGAAAGGCCGTAGTCTCCCATATGAGCCTGCCTGTGCTCTGAGATCTTGTGGGGAGGCCTTTCTCTCAGACCCTGATGGGTACGTGGGAGGGACAGGGCCTTCTCGGTGGCTGCTCCGGTGCTCTGGAACTCCCTTCCCAGGGATGCCAGACTGGCTCCCTCTGTGCTACACTTTCGAAGGCAGGCAAAAACTTCTTTATTTCAACAGGCTTTTGGAACTACTCCGGAGACCCGGGTTCCAGTCCCGACTGGGTGGCTTTGGGCCAGTCGCTGGCTCTCAGCCTAATCTACCTCACAGGGTTGTGGGATATAAATGTAACTAACTAATTAATTAAGAGGCCCGCATCCAACGTTTTTATGCTGGCCGCAGAGGAGCAGGCTAGGTTTTTTTTTAAAAAAATGTAGGTACATCACTTTTGTGGACTTCGTTACAAGGCTGGTTGCATCTGACAGGACAAGGCCTCAAAGAATCATAGAAGCATAGAATAGCAGAGTTGGAAGGGGCCTACAAGGCCATCGAGTCCAACCCCCTGCTCCATGCAGGAATCCACCCTAAAGCATCCCCGACAGATGCTTGTCCAGCTGCCTCTTGAAGGCCTCTAGTGTGGGAGAGCCCACAACCTCCCTAGGTCACTGGTTCCATTGTCGCACTGCTCTAACAGTCAGGAAGTTTTTCCTGATCATAGAATCATAGAATAGCAGAGTTGGAAGGGACCTACAAGGCCATCAAGTCCAATCCCCTGCTCAATGCAGGAATCCACCCTAAAGTATCCCTGACAGATGCTTGTCCAGCTGCCTCTTGAAGGCCTCTAGTGTGGGAGAGCCCACAACCTCCCTCGTTAACTGATTCCATTGTCGCACTGCTCTAACAGTCAGGAAGTTTTTCCTGATGTCCAGCTGAACCACTCCAGGGCGACCCATCGTCACATACTTTACCCGGGCTACTGAGCGGCAAAGCCAAGTTTCCCAATTTTTTCTGCTCCTTCTGGAATCCTTGTTCATGTTTTGCAGGTGTATTCCTTGGGTTCCATCCTTTTCCGGATTCGGTACCTTCCACAGCTGGCTCGGATCTTCAAAATTGTCCCCCTGAGCTCCGTTCTCGTTGTTGTCCTGGTTCGAACTCATCTCCTCGTTCGGGCCGGGATGCGAAGGAAACCTTTCCTCCACAGAGATGTTTCTAGGGAGTAGGATTGCAAGTTAAGCTTGCATCTACAACAGCTTTTACCAAGATGTCACCCTTCAGGGGTTTAAGACTGCAATTTCCAGACTCCTGAACGTTGTGTTACACTCGCAGCCTTCCTCAACCTGGGGCGCTCCAGATGTGTTGGACTGCAACTCCCAGAATGCCCCAGCCATTCTGGGAGTTGCAGTCCAACACATCTGGAGCGCCCCAGGTTGAGGAAGGCTGTGTTACAGCTACATCTTTACAGATACGTAGATTTTATATGTAGTAAAATGGGCTTTTTTGCCGCACACGAGCTTAAATCTGGAACTCTTTTTTCTTTGTCTTTGTAATGGAGAAACTGACCCATCCAAGATGGATGGATTTACGGAAGTTTAAGCCAGGTGCATTTATGGGACGGGTTCCCAGTTTAGGGATGGGGCATTTGTGGTCCTACAGATGTTTTGGCCAACAATTCCCATCAGCTCTTAGCCAGTGAACCCTGGGAGTAGGGGGGCTGAAATATTGGGGGGTCTTTGGCAGTTTTTAAAGGGGGGTTAAGAGGAAGGGGCAGAGACCTTGATGCAGGAAGAGGGTGGGGGTGTCTGGAATTGTGGGGGGGGGGCTTTGACTACTTTTAAAGAAGGGGTGAGCCCTGGGAGTAGGGAGGCTGAAATATTGGGGGGGTTTTGGCACTTTTTAAAGGGGGGGGTTAAGAGGAGGGGGCAGAGACCTTGATGCAGGAAGGGGGGTGGGGGTGTCTGGAATTGTGGGGGGGGGGGGCTTTGACTACTTTTAAAGAAGGGGTGAGCCCTGGGAGTAGGGGGGCTGAAATATTGGGGGGTCTTTGGCAGTTTTTAAAGGGGGGGTTAAGAGGAGGGGGCAGCGACCTTGATGCAGGAAGGGGGTGGGGGTGTCTGGAATTGTGGGGGGGGGCTTTGACTACTTTTGAAGAGGGGGTGAACCCTGGGAGTAGGGGGGCTGAAATATTGGGGGGGTCTTTGGCAGTTTTTAAAGGGGGGGCTAAGAGGAGGGGGCAGAGACCTTGATGCAGGAAGAGGGTGGGGGTGTCTGGAATTGTGGGGAGAGGGCTTTGACTACTTTTAAAGAAGGGGTGAACCCTGGGAGTAGGGGGGCTGAAATATTGGGGGGGTCTTTGGCAGTTTTTAAAGGGGGGGTTAAGAGGAAGGGGCAGAGACCTTGATGCAGGAAGAGGGTGGGGGTGTCTGGAATTGTGGGGGGGGGGCTTTGACTACTTTTAAAGAGATTGGGGGAGCCCTGGGAGTAGGGGGGCTGAAACATTGGGGGGGGGTCTTTGGCAGTTATTCCTATGGAGCTCAGAGGGTCCCTGAAGGTTATGGGGCATTTGGGGGGGGTTTAATACTCACTGGTCCCGGTTGGGGAACAACCCAGCAGCCTCCATGGCGGGGGAGGGGCGCTGGCTCGGACCCCCGACCCTCCAAGGAGGAAGAGGATGGCGAGACCATAGACGCGAGGGAGCTAGAGCGGCACCCCCAACTAGGGGCACTTCCGGTACGAACCGGAACTGGCCTTGTCTTCTCTTTAGTGCCAATCTCAGGGACGGGCATAGAGACTCCGAAGGCTAGAGCGGCTAGGGTTTCTTCGGCGGGTGTCGTCACTCTACCATTTGTCCGCCTCTATGGGCCAAGCGCTGCAAGCGGCTGAGAGAGGGAGGGGAGAGTGGGGGCGTGGCCGTGGTGGGCGGAGCGTAAAAAGTGGCGGTTGATAAAAAGGCGGGAAAGGCGCCTCCCCCCCCCCCTTTCTCCAGACAAGTCGGAGTAGGGGGATGGGAGCCCTGCTGAGGCAATAATAATATTCTATTTATTTTAATTTCTATACTGCCTGTTACACTCTCTAGGCAGTTCACAGTTAAGACCATAAAACACGAGAAGCCAGGATACATTTAAAGCATGTAAAGCTATGTAAACAGCCCAGAGTGCTTTGGCTATGGGGCGGTATACAAATGCATTTAATAATAATAATTAATTGAAATTATTATGTAATTGGATTGTTGTATTAAGAGTACAACAAGCCAGGATAAATTTAAAGCATTTAAAGCTATGGAAACCGCCCAGAGTGCTTCGGCTATGAGGCGGTATACAAATGCATTTAATAATAATAATTAATTGAAATTATTATGTAATTGGGTTGTTTTATTAAGAGTACAACAAGCCAGGACAAATTTAAAGCATTTAAAGCTATGTAAACCGTTCAGAGTGCTTCAGCTATGAGGATATATACAAATGCATTTAATAATAATAATTAATTAAAATTATTATGTAATTTCTTTATTGTATTAAGAATTCAACAAGCCAGGATAAATTTAAAGCTTTAAAGCATTTAAAGCTATGTAAACCGTTCAGAGTGCTTCGGCTATGAGGCGGTATACAAATGCATTTAATAATAATAATTAATTAAAATTATTATGTAATTGGATTGTTGTATTAAGAGTACAACAAGCCAGGATAAATTTAAAGCTTTAAAGCATTTAAAGCTATGTAAACCATTCAGAGTGCTTCGGCTATGAGGCAGTATACAAATGCAATTAATAATAATAATTAATTAAAATTATTATGTAATTGGGTTGTTGTATTAAGAATACAACAAGCCAGGATAAATTTAAAGCATTTAAAGCTATGTAAACCGTTCAGAGTGCTTCAGCTATGAGGCGGTATACAAATGAAGTTAATAATAATAATTAATTGAAATTATTATGTAATTGGGTTGTTGTATTAAGAGTACAACAAGCCAGGATAAATTTAAAGCTTTAAAGCATTTAAACCTATGTAAACCGTTCAGAGTGCTTCGGCTATGAGGATATATACAAATGCATTTAATAATAATAATTAATTAAAATTATTATGTAATTGGGTTGTTTTATTAAGAATAAATATCAGCTGTTTTCCTCCTCCACCTCTCCCAACTGCTTACCATCAAGGGATGTTGTGGCCCCCAGTAGACCCCAGTGTGTATGTGGAAGGGGGTGGGTAATAATAATAATAATAATAATAATAATAATAACCCCCATTATCCCTTCCTTATTCCGTGCCAGTTTCTAATATTGCGACAGAAGGAGAAAACCTCCCCTTGATTCTCCCCATTGCCTAATTTTATACACCCCCAAACCGTGTCTTCCACCCTTGTTCTTTTCCCAAAATCTCAAAAAGTCCCAAGCCTTATCGCCTTTCCTTGTTCCAGTTCCCCAATTATTTTGGCGTCCCTTTCGGGCACCTACGTCCAGCTCCTCAAAATCACATCTCTGAGATGGGGCAACTAGAACTCAACCCGGTGTCCCAAATGCAGCCGCACCACAGATCTATATAAAGACCCGTTGCATTTGCAATATGGGCCCCATGATGTTTTTTCTTTTAGTGCAAAAGATCTCTTTCGTGTCATTTGCTGAAGAGGGCAGCAAAAGATCTCCTGCTTGCAGGCCTTGAATTCTTCCCGTGGGAGAGAGGGAAAACGCAACCGCGCATGGAGTCAGAGAACCTCTGGCAAATGGTCTAACCGTTCACCAAGGACCTGAGATAGCTTTCAACTTCTGTTTGGCTGTGTAGAGACCCAGATCCAATTCTATGTTTTTATTTGTTCGTTTTGTATACCGCTCAACTGGCAAATGCTCTCATCATCTCATCATCATCGAAAGCAACGACGGCAAAATAACCAAACGAAACGACGACAATAAACGTGTCAAAGTACTGTAATATGAAATGTTAAAATATTAAAAACATGAAGGAGCCGGCAGTAAAATGACACTTTTCTCGAAGGGGCGATCTCAGACGGTGGTGCTGGGGGACTCCTGCTCAACGCCGCGGCCGTTGGCTTGTGGTATCCCACAAGCTGTACTACAAACAATGTATTTACTCCTGCAAAGCCAAAAATTGGGGCGATGTTCTACCAGGGGAAGAGTTCAAAAGATAAGGGTCTATATTTGATGCTACAGTTTCCAGGGGCGGTCCGGATGTCTGTGCCATGGCCTGCAGATTGTCATTTAGCAGCGACCGGGAGCTGGGCCTTCTCTGTGGTGGCACCCACCCTGCGAAATCATTTCCCCTCTCGATTCTGGTGTGTTTTAGATGTTTGCTGAAAACGTATCTGTTTGCTTTGGCTTTTCTGCAGCCGTGAGCTGTCTTTGAAGCGAGCTCTAATCTACTACTTCAGGGCATTTTTTCTAAACGATTTTGGGATTTGTTCAATGATAACGGATATATAAATAATATATATAACATGCAAATCTATTGAGGAAGAACAAAACAGGTTGCAACATTTTAGAAAAACATCGTCGTCATCATCATCATCACAACCACGACAACAACCATTTCCCCTTTCTCTCATTTGGCGTTCCGTAGGGGGAAGAGATGGAAATTATCTGAAAGTGAATTCCAATCTGGATTTAAATTAACAATATTGATTCCTCCCTTTGCTTTGCTTGTGTGTTCAGGAACCCAGATCTATCAAAGTGCTCCAGTTTTCACCACCCAGGTTGCTGGCAGGATATAGGTTCAGGGGCCAGGAAAATTCAACCAGTTGCACTCATTAGAGAAGGCCTTTTCATTTTTTAATTATTATTTTTTTGCTTCGCCGTTGAAAGGGAAACACAAGAATAGCCTTGTGCGGTTGACTTAGTTATTAAACTCGGTTCCTCCAGTTTATTTTAACAAGTGCCTCTCTCTTGATTGTCAGAAAATAAACCTCACGTGCCAACCACCTTATGGCCAAGGCTATCAAAGCAATGATTGCGTTTAATGAAGACAAGGGGGGCCATTAAGCTATTTCGGCTGGCGGCTTAGCTCAGTTGACTCAAAGAGTTGAATTGCAAGGGGAGACGATTTCACTGCAGGAATTCTAACGGGATAAACTCTTTGGCAGAGAAGCAGGCTACCTTGGAAGGGTCTTCCCAAGCCGTGGCTGCATGGGCGTCTGTCAGGGATGCTGCAATTCCAAGGTTCCTGCATTGATCAGGTGGTTGGGTTAGATCCCTTCCGAAACGCTGATTCTATGAATCCTTGAGGTTCCTCAGAGAAACCCCTTCTTATTGGGGTCCGTCTCCCACTATGAACCTACCAGTATACTCCGCTCATCATGTAAGACCCACCTCCAAGTGTGACTGATGGCAACGATCCAGGGAGGGGGCCTTTTCAGGGGTGACCCCCCATTTCGGGATGATGATCTCCCAGTAAGGTCCACCTGGTGCCAACGTGAACCTACCCGTACACTGCGCTCAACATCTAAGGTCCTCCTCCGAGTGCCTACTCCAAGGGAACTCAGGTGCTGAGTGCTGGCATGACTGGAGCCAAGAGGGAAGTTTCAGCCTGCCTGGAGGAACCCAGAAGATTTTTTATTTATTTATTTTTTTAAGTAGCCCAAGAGGGCACATTCCCCCACCTACATGAAAAGAAATGTGCTGAGAACTGAGCCTTAGAATGTTGAATGTCAATTGCAAAAATAATAATAATGGAAAATTGCACGAGTGTGGAATGGAGTACCGTGCCATAGGGCATGGCTGGCTGAGGGCAGTCTTTAACTGTTGCTTTCGTTGCACAACAGACAAACGCGGCTAGCCCTCTGGAAATAGTTATTTTCTGGCTGGTCCGTTCTCAGCCCGCTCCATCCCAGCCAGGCCTGGTGTTTTCCTCCTTTGCTTTCCTATAAATGCACTCGAGGGCTTTCCCCTCGGAACGAATTCTTCTCTGTCATTTCCACCAAACCCTTTTTAACCGGCCTTTGCTTATTTTTCACTGCACAAGGCCCATCCACCACCATCAAATGTTTACAGTCTTAAAAGCCTGTTCCTGTTCGCTGCTTACTCTGCACCTAATCCTTCCCTACTTTAACCATCTTGGCCTCTGTTGCGCATTCCTGTTTGGCAGGAATCGTGGCCCTGCAGATCCCCAGCTGGTCTTGGGCCAATGCTCCCCATCTTCCTGGACTTTATATCCTTGGACTCTCTCTGCTCAGGCCCTGGCTTCTGCACCCAGCCCTGGAAAAATGACAGGACGTTGCCTTATATTCCTTGTTTTCCTTCTCCCTCCGCACCACTTTTTCCTTTCATGTTGTGTCTTTTTAGGCGTTCAGGCTGAAGCCAGGCACTACCTTCTTTTTATTATCCATCTGTAAGCCAACCTGGGAGCCTTTCTGGCTGAAGAGTGGTGTATAAATGCTTCAAATAAATAAAAATAAAATGATAGCGGAGTCAAAATATTGTTCCATGTGTGCTGGTATTAGTTACACGGACCACCAGCAGCTTCCGGGGACCTCCGGGAGACATCTTTCTCAGCCTCAGCTGGAGATTAAACCTGAGAACTTTTTAATGCAAAGTTGCTACAAAGTTATAGCCCTACCCCTAAAAACAACGCAAGGTTCCAGTCCTCATGATTCTGACTAAAGGGCTGATGGAAATGGTTATATTGGAAGCTCCCTTATATACCATTGCTACATGTAGCACTGAGCGGTAGCAGCTCTACAAATAAAAGGAAGGCCTTTGCACAACAGAGATTTAGTGCTTCCCAGCGGAAACGCTCCTTTCTGGTTGGGGATGGGTCGGCGGAGCTGCTTCTGCCGTCTCCGCCAACCTGCACCCTTTTTTGCTCGTTTCAGATTGCCCCGGAAGTGCTAACTCTTCATAACGCAAGCGGTGGGCGCCACTTGCAGATGGGAATTGGCAGGACGTCAGAGAATCAGCGGAGGCGAAAATGCCCCGTTGGATTCTGTCCAGAGCTGCGGCAGAGGACTCAGCGAGGGCTGCGAAACGAACACTACCCGGGCCGCGTACGTCCCGCACGTTACCCACGCCTGTTTTAAAGAGCTGGTAACTGACGAAGTTCAAGGAGTGGCCCCAGAGGGATACGGCTGGCTGAGAGAGAGGCCAGAGTTGATACGGTCTGGCAGACACCTTCCTTCCTCTCGACATGGGAGCGAAAACCAGGGGATGAAGGAGAAGCCAGATGCCTCCGCCGTGAATCAGAGTCATGCGGAAGGCGCACGTGCCTCTGGCAACACCCCAAGGACTGGGATCTTGCAGGGACAAACCCCGTGAGGACGGCATTCCCACAAGCAGGCCTGGCGAAAATGCTGGCAAGCTGTTCCCCATCACGGACGCTCTTGCCTTTCTTGGTCTTTATGGGTCGGAGAGGCGATAGAAGAAAACGCTCTTTGCCTGTCGTCGTTCCAGCTCTGATAGGAAGCACTTTAGCCTAAAAAGCCAACGCTGCTTCGCCCCCCCCCCCGCCCCCCCCCACAATCGTGGGTCAAACTCCACTTCGTCCCCCCTTCTCCCTTCCTGCCTGGCAATCTTGGAAGATAACCGCTTCGCTCTACTGAAGTAAACGCCGGTTGGAACAGGCATCACGCCTGCCCGACACCCTCCCCGCTTTGCACTCCACAGCACCGCTCCACTTACGGGGACCATCATACCACCGCCTTGTAAATGTCAGCGGTCTGTTCACCCGACATCCGCGCATGCTTTTCCCATTGTGGCGTGTGTCCGTGTGACCCCCCCCCCCAACCCGTCGGTGTGTTTTAACTTCCCAAAATAGGTCGCCCTGTTCTGACCGGGGAGATAGTTGCGCCCCATTTCGGTCTGTGCTGGAATGCAGCAAAGTAAGCTGGGACCCTGGCCAAGTGTATCACGGCCGTTGTAACAAACAACGCCGCCCCCTCCTTCCAACACTACCCCCCTCCTGCTTAGAATGAACTTCGAATGAGGATCCTGGTTTGTTTGCTTTGGCTCTGGTCCGTTCTTCCGTCCGGCGAACTGTGGTCGTTGCGCGTTTATAAAAGAAAACAAGTACACAAACTCCTTAAGAACGCTTCGTGAAATGTTTAGTCCAACAAGGGATCTGCTTATACGATAGCAAATCGTGTCCAGCAACGTTCACTAGCCGGAAAAGCAGTTATTTCAGGAGGCGGTGGAGGCATAAAGGACACGAAATGGCGCTCTGGCCGTTGGCATCTGTGATGTGCATTGACATTCATGTGCTTCGGGCATAAGAACATCAGAAGAGCCCTGATGCTGGATCAGACCCAGGGTCCATCTTGTCACACAGTGACCGGCCAGCTGTCAATCAGGGACCAATAAAGCAAGACATGGTGCAACAGCACCCTCCCACCCATGTTCCCCAGCAACTGGGGCGCACAAGCTTACTGCCTCGGATACTGGAGGTGGCACACAACCATCAGGGCTAGTAGCCATTGATAGCCTTCTCCTCCAGGTATTTACCCAACCACCTTTTCAAGCCATCCAAATTGGTGGCCATCACTATGTCTTGTGGCAGTGAGTTCCATACTTTTACTATGTGCTGTGTGAAGAAGTCCTTCCTTTTATTTGTCCTGAATCTCCCACCCATCAGCTTCATGGGATGACTCCAGGTTCTAGTATTTTGAGAGAGGGAGAAGAATGTCTCTCTGTCCACATTCTCCGCCCCAGGCATAATTTTGTCCACCTCTATCATGTCTCCCCTCAGCCTCCTTTTTTCCAAGCTAAACAATCCCAGTTGTTGTAACCTTCCCTCCTAGGGGAGATGCTCCCGCCCCTGGATCATTCGAGTTGCCCCTTTCTGCACTTTTTCCAGCTTGTCTTGATCCCCACCCCGATATTTTAACTTTTTGTCCAGTCCCTAAAGCGTGAAATGGGGACGGAATTGGAGGCGGTGAGTTAGTAGATGCTCTGAGTCCAACAATCCACACTGTCTTGAGGATAAATTAAATCCTGTAGAAGCTCTCAGGGGCTGCATTCCGGGGGTGGGGGCTGGCTGAACACCAAAAAAAAAAAAGGGATGTGGGGTCAAAAATACAAAAGATCCCAACGTATTTTAGCTTCAAGCTGTTTTAACTTCAGCCCATAAGGCTTAAGAGAGACATTCTGACCCTTTTAGAATGGGAGGAAAACGGCACGGAATCTGCACTATCGATGGTTGGGGGAAGTGGGTGGAGCCAGGGGAGGAGGCGTGGCCACAGAGCCCTCGAGGGCCAGGTTTGGCAAGCCGGCCTGAAGTTCCCCACTCCTGGTCTAGAAAGCTGCTGCAAAAGCAATAGGGCCCACTGGCCTTACTCCATACGGGGCTGCTTCTTGTGTTCCTATTGAGACCAGCCCGGAATAACGGGCTCAAGTTAAAGGAAGCCAGATTCCAGCTGGACATCAGGAAAAAATTTCCTGACTGTTAGAGCAGTATGACAATGGAATCAGTTGCCTGGTGAGGTTGTGGGCTCTCCCACACTAGAGGCCTTCAAGAGGCAGCTGGACAACCATCTGTCAGGGATGCTTTAGGGTGGATTCCTGCATTGAGCAGGGGGTTGGACTCGATGGCCTTGTAGGCCCCTTCCAACTCTGCTGTTCTATGATTCTATGATTCAGAACCATGAGGACTAGAATATTTGTTTTTTAGGAGAAGGCTCGTAGCACTTGCGTTGCGTTCTGGTGGTCTCGGGTTCAATCGCAGGCTGGGAAAGACCCCCGTTCCGAACCCCTGGAGAGCTGTCGTTGCTCAGTCGAGACTGAATTAAGCTTTTATCTTATCTTATTTTAAGCTTCCATGTTTCGATTTGGCAGGGAGTACAATCCTGTCCCCTTCGTCCGGGAGCTGAATCCGCCTGGCCGCAACCCTCCCCTGAGCGACTGCTCATCGACAGCCGTGCCAAACCCAGGCCGAAGAGCTTTCTCTTGACCCGGCTAATGGATTCCCCGTTTGAAGGCTGAGAACTCAAGGCTTCTTTCTGGATTAGAAGCCAAACCAGAAAGCTCTTTAGAGCACAGACGGACCGCATCCGCTTGGACTTGGGGTCACCGCCGGACGAAGACAGCTGCGGAAGGTCTGCTTTTGCGTCCTCCCGGGTTTTTGCCATGGGGAGGGCTTCGTTCATCGACGGCTTTCTCTGCCGGGCGGAAGGGGAGACGTGTGGACGGTGCCGAGTGACCCTTAAATGGGATGGCGGTCAGAGATTTCCATTAGGTACTCCGCCATTGTTTATCTCAGCCGTCACGTCTCCGGCCCGACTTGGACAGCTGGCAAATGGGGTGCTGGTAGTTTTCACCCTGAGTGACCCCGGAGGTGTAGTGTGTCAAGGTGATGACTGATGCCTGGAGGGGGTTTGTTTGGTACAAAGAGGCATCCCGGCCCGTCAAAGTGCATCGTGGGTGGCCTCGCCAACACCTGCGTTCAACACGAGGGCGTCTCGGAGGATATAAACACGGGAGGGAAGCGATCCCTATCGAACCAGTGGAGGGGAGGGCGAGGGTGCCTCTAAACCAGGGGGTGGGACCCTGTGGCCATGGGCCAGATGGGTAAGGTGACCCTATGGAAAGGAGGACCGGGCTCCCGTATCTTTAACAGTTGTATTGACCGGGGAATTTCAGCAGGTGTCCTTTGTATGCATGTGAAATTCCCTCTTCATAACATCGTAACAGTTAAAGTTCTTTAGAGCACAGACGGACCTGCCCTCTTTTGTATCTGGTCACTCTAGTAGAGCTCCTGCAGCTTTAACTGTCGTGATGAAGAGGGGACTGCACCAGGTGCTGCAGGCATACAAAGGACACCTGCTGAAATTCCCCTGTCAATGCAACTGTTAAAGATACGGGAGCCCGGTCCTCCTTTCCCTAGGGTCACGCTACAAATGCGTCCTACCAGTCCTACCCCCCCGGGGTTCACAAGATGGCCATGTCGCTTTCCCTAATCATTCGGTGGTCGCCGTAAGACGTAGTGATGGCCGCTAATTCGGATGGCTTTAAAAAGGGGTTGGATAAATTCCTGGAGGAGAAGGTTATTAAGGGCTACTAGCCCTGATGGTTGTGTGCTATCTCCAGTATCAGAGGCAATAAGCCTGTGTGCACCAGTTGCTGGGGAACATGGGTGGGAGGGTGCTGTTGCACCATGTCCTGCTTATGGGTTCCTCATGGGTAGCTGGTTCACCACTGTGTAAACAGAATGCTAGACAAGATGGACCCTTGGTCTGATCCAGCATCAGGGCTCTTCTGATGTTCTTATGAAGTCCTGGTTTTTCTCGAATTCCACCCCACCTTCCCATTTAAAATGGTGGCGTTTTGGGCTCTGTCTCTTTCGCCTTCCACCCCTCCCACCACCGGAGTGCGGCCCCCAAAAACATCTCAGGAATGACATTCAGCCCTCGGGCTAAAAGAGGTCTGACACCCCCCCACATTAGAAGAAACTCCCTAAGAAGAAGAGGTGTTCAGCAGTTGGACAGGATGCCCTGAGAGGTGGTAGACTCCCATCTGCTCGAGATAGTTAAGCAGCTGCAGCGTGGCATGTAGCAAGGATGCCGTAGTGGCCCGATTCCTGCATTGCAAGGGGGTTGGTCTAGATGACCTCTGAGATACCTTCCAATTTGATTTTTTAAAAAAACAACTCCTGCAAGTGTATTATTATTATTATTATTATTATTATTATTATTATTGCAGAACATTATTATTATTATTATTATTATTAAAATGCCAAGGCAACAAACTTTTTTTTAATTGTTCTGGGTGAAACCGCCATCTGCCCAGCATTCGCTACAAACGATCTCTGAAAATCAATTCTGCGCGTCTCTGGCTCTGCCTTGGTTGCCATCTCGTCATGGGTGGGGTGGAGAAAATGACATCATCCATGACAGCACACCGTAAAGGACTCGCAAACATTTCCATCCCGGCCTGTTTCTAAGGCAGGAACCGTATGATGTCGAAGTCTATATTTTACTGGGGCCGGTGGAATAGCTCAGGGTGTTGATAGTAGGGTGGGATTCGAAAGCTCTCTGACTTCAGGGCTCTTTCTGGGGGTGCGTGTGGAACGTCTGTCTGAAGCGAAGGCCAAACAGATGTTCTCTGATCAGCTCTCCCAATGTTTTAAGTTTTAATTAAAAAGCTGTCAGCATCCTTCTGCCATTTGGGTTGGGGGCAGTAGCACTGGAGGAGGGGGAGAATAAACTCCCACCCCCGTCCTTTTCATGCCCTAAATCCCCCCTCCCAGCTGCTCCTAGCCTAGCAGTTGAAAAACATAAATCAGAGGTGCAGAATGTCGGGTCCAGGGTTCCAATTCTGGGCTCTCCAGATGACACCATCTCCTTTCCCAGCCTTTGTGAACTGGCAGTAAGCGCTTTAAACTAAAACTAGCGTGACTCATACAGACTAGTACTTTATTGCTCGGAATCATACTTTTCTGGCTTTTCCACAGGCACCTGGGTGCAAGGTCGACCGAGGGTCGACCGAGGGTCCATTGGACTCCCCCCCCAGCTGCTCACCTACCCACCTATCTGCAGGATCTACCTGAGGCCTCCGTGTGTGCCAGCAAGCCGCCCGGCCTCCTTTATAGCTTCTGCCATGGGCTTCCCCCCAGCCACTCCCCACCCTGCTCCCAGCTGAGTTTATGTATCCTGTTGCTTAGCCGCACAAAGTTCTTCTCATAGCTCGGAACCTCCACCGTGCAAAGTTCTTCTCATAGCTCGGAACCTACACCGTGCAAAGTTCTTCTCATAGCTCGGAACCTCCAGCATGCAAAGTTCTTCTCATAGCTTGGAACCTCCAGCGTACACAGTTCTTCTCATAGTTTGGAACCTCCATGCCACGCATTGCTATGCATCGTCTTAGCGCATATATATATATGCTGGTATTTTCATCCTCGCCCCTTTTGCCTTCGGCCCCACCTACCGCCATAATGCCTGCCCCCCAAGAGCTTCTCCGAAATGGAATTTGTCCCCAGGTTAAAAGAGGTCCAATACCTCTGACATACAGGATGTTGTCCATATTTTTTTGTCCCCAAGCATCACTAAACGTGTTGCCAAGGAATATTGCTCCCGTTCAAGTCAACGTGATATGTTGCACATAACCAACTCAGTGCAATAAAGGGAGGTTTTTATTGTGCAATCGATCTTCGCCTTTCATGGAATTTTATGAGGGGCTCGTGTGCTTTCCGGTTTCAGCCACCACTTCTTGCATCTTTTTTCTTCCTTTCCACAAACAAGCAAACAACAACAGGACACTAAGGGCTTTGAATTGGTAGCGCCAATAGCACCAGGAATTCTCCGTCCAGACATCGTCTGGATCCATTTTCCTGTCTCATCAACGCTTTCCCAAAACGAGGCATTTAAATGATGAGAAGTTTCTGCGGTTTCACGCATTTCTCAGTCAGTGGGGGTAAACCTAAATTAGATGGGTGTGGGGGAGGGGGAGGGAGAGGGGCTAGTTTTAAACCTGGCCTAGAATTATGGGACGTAAATATAGAGATGAGCTGTCCCAGAAGCACAGGAGAACGTTTTTTTAAAAAATTGTTGTTGTTTGTATTTTTCGGCCAAAAACGTAGCGATGAATTCTGTGTACAGTCGCTCAGCGAAATACAAGAGTCAGGGGAAGCCGTAAGAGTCAGGAATCCGGCCCCCGAGATGGAATCCGGCCCTCGGGCCGAAGGAGGTTTTGCACCCTCGTATCGGCGGGGTGTTTGTGTGTGTGTCTTCTGGTGTGAGCTTCGCAGCGCTTGGTAAAACCCGCAACCGGGATGACGTGGCCAGGGAGGAGGGGGTAGCCTGCCGGCTGCAAATCCCCACATCTGGGAGGCAGATGGGCCGGAGAAGCAGCCGGAGCTGAGTTTGGGCGAGGCCAGCCCCCAGGGTACAGCTCCCGGTGCGCCGGTGGCATTCAGCAGTAGCAGCGGGGCATGAGACCTGGCCAATCAGGGACTGCTGGGTGAGAAATCCTAGAATCCTAGAATAGTAGAGTTGGAAGGGGCCTATAAGGCCATCCAGTCCAACCCCCTGCTCAGTGCAGGAATCTTTCATGCCCCTACTTGAGGAGGAGTCCTCAGAGGAGCAGCTAGAGGCCCCAAAAGCCCAGGGTGCCCCGGAAGCCGAAGCCCCAGACCCAAGTCCACCATCAGACCCGCCGGCGCCTGAGCCCTCTGGGGAGGTCATTGCAGGACCATCCTTGCCAGATGAAAGGGACTCTGACCCCCGGGAGCGACGTCGCCTCAAGCGACAGGCGAGCAAGGCTCCTGTGCGACAGAGTGCTCACCTGCAGAAAAGGTCTCCTCAGGGAGAAAGGGTCTCCTCAGGATTAGGGCTCTGAAAGGAGAGCTTTGATGACTGCAGCTGAGCTCTGGGTGGGGTCGAAAAGGCTTTGGGCTGAAAAGCCTGCATTTGGACTCAGCCAGCGTTGGAACAACTTCGGTCCATCCTGCCTTGAACCGGGCTTCCTGAACCTGGCCTGATACCCTGTTTCCTGACCTTTTGGACTGTCTCCCAACTCTGCCTCCGGACTGTGTAACGTACCGACTGTTTACCTGTGTTTTGACCTTTGCCTGTTCTTATGACTACTCCTGTTTTTGCCTGACCCTCTTGACTGATTGACTGCGTGTGCTCTGACCTTGGCCTGGATCAATCGTCCCTTTGTATATATCTGATCTATAGAGCATCCTATAGCCTAAGCATGACAGAATCCACCTTATGGGCCTAGGAAAGATCAATCTCACGTCATGCAGGATGCGGGCCGTTTTCTGCTCCCCCTCCCCGCCCACCACCACGCTGAGCAGGGCAAAGTCATCATAGAATCATAGAATAGCAGAGTTGGAAGGGGCCTACAAGGCCATCGAGTCCAACCCCCTGCTCAATGCAGGAATCCACCCTAAAGCATCCCCGACAGATGCTTGTCCAGCTGCCTCTTGAAGGCCTCTAGTGTGGGAGAGCCCACAACCTCACTTGCAACTGATTCCACCGTCGCACTGCTCTAACAGTCAGGACGTTTTTCCGAATGTCCAGCTGGAATCTGGCTTCCTGTAACTTGAGCCCGTTATTCCGTGTCCTGCACTCTGGGAGGATCGAGAAGAGATCCCGGCCCTCCTCTGTGTGACAACCTTTTAAGTATTTGAAGAGTGCTAGCATGTCTCCCCTCCATCCTCTCTTCTCCAGGCTAAACATGCCCGGGGTAGGGTTTCAAACGTCTCGTTGTGAGAAGAGGGTACTCATTTTTCCTCGTTTGTAGAGGGTGTAGCTGCGTCAGCCTATCACAGCAAAGCCAATGAAGAGGCTTGAGTCGCAGTGAGATTAGCAATACTTCAAGCGAGAAGGATCTTGGAATCGTTGTCAATCACAAGCTGAATCTGAGCCAACCGTGCGATGTGGCTACAAAAAAAGCAAACGCTCTTTTGGGCTGCATTAATAGAAGTACGGTGTCCAAATCACGTGAGGTGCTGGTTCCTCTCTATTCGGTACTGGTTAGGCCTCGTCTTGAGTATTGCGTCCAGATATGGACAGTTGTGGGAAAAGAGGGAAAAAGCACCATGAAAAGGCTATGCGAAAAAGAGGCGACTCACTCTGGTGCTATGAAACGTCCAAAGAGGTTTCTTTATTTTTCTTATCCGAAATATAAAAAAAACGTTAAAAAAAACCTTTCTGGTTTAATCTTTTTTATTATTATTTCCAAACACGATAAATAAAAGACACTGCAAAGCAAAAAACAAAAACGAACAAACAGAAAACGCAAAAATAAAACGTTCTTCCAATATTCTCCCCAGCAAAAAAATATGTAGCAATGTTATTATTTTTCTTACTCTATCACTGTCAAATCCAAATCTCTAATTTCTCTCTTGACATTTCCTACGTTATTGGTTGAATCCACAGATATACAAGTCATCTTTTTCTCGTCCCTTCATAAAATTTACAAAAGGTAGGGTGACCCTATGAAAAGGAGGACAGGGCTCCTGTATCCTTAACGGTTGTATTGAAAAGGGAATTTCAGCAGGTGTCATTTGTATATATGGGGAACCTGGGGAAATTCCCTCTTCATCACAACAGTTAAAGCTGCCCTCTTTTAAATCTGGTCACTCTAGTATAGCTCCTGCAGCTTTAACTGTTGTGATGAAGAGGGAATTTCACCAGTTTCTCCATATATACAAAGGACACCTGCTGAAATTCCCTTTTCTATGCAACTGTTAAAGATGCAGGAGCCCTGTCCTCCTTTTCATAGGGTCACCCTACAAAACGTTCCCATTCAGTTATAAATCTTAAAGTCAATTTTTCTCTCATTATTGCCATGAGTTTCGCCATCTCCGCTAGTTCAAACATCTTCAGTAGCCGTTCCTCTGTTGTAGGCACTATTTTGCCCTTGCATCTTTGAGCATATAATAATCTTGCAGCTGTCGTCCTATATAAGAATATAGTCCCATGATTCTTTTTCATTTGCTCATCCATAAATCCCAAAAGAAATTATTCCGTTTTCATTTGGATATTAATTTTTAGGATTTTTTGGATTACAGAATGGATTTGTATCCAGAAAAAAACTTTCAACCAAACTTGTGCAGCGCTCAACGTTCCAGATCTGGAGATCCTTCGTCAGGAGCTGTACAATGAAATTAATTACTTTTTGAAGTAATTATACATTTAAAACCTTATAGATATTTTTTACAAGGATTTTTTTTTTCGAGGAATGAGGCAGCCAGAGGACATGATATAGTGGGAAGCCGGGGAAATCAGCCAATCACCTTCTCCTACTCTCAAAGCTCCGCCTACATGCCAAAATGTGATTTAACTGCCCCAACGGCACATAGCCATAACTCTGTGCAAACTCGGACGTGATGTAAAATTTGTGGTAAATCGCGAATGCGAAGGTGCGCATTATCGCGTTTAAAAACTCGGCGCTACGGTGAACGGATGGCTGCGTCATGTGTCCTGAAATGTGAATATGCACATTTAGGTCGGGGTAAAGAAGCTGTATAGGGCATGAATAAAGCAACTGGAAATTTCAGGATGTTTCTCTATCGTTTCCACCATGTGCTTGGGATGGAAGACTCCCCAATTCCACGGCCACCACCGCACGGTAGCCTGAAAGGAAAAACCTCCTGATTAGTTGTGTTGGGTTCCTGTTTTCTCCTTCCCACCGCTGCCCCACCCTTTCGTTCTAGTCTGGTTTCTTTCTCTCCAGCCGCAAATTCACCCGATTACGAAAAAATAAACACACCATTATAGCTACTCCATGCTCGCTCCCAGCTGGCTTTCATCTGTGGAATCTAAACAGTTGCGGGAGCGCCGTTGCAGGAATACGGCTTGGCTTATATTGAGAGCCCGTGTTCAGTGTCGGGACGAAAGCCTACAGCGCACAAGTCCCGGTCGAGGCGTTGATGTATAGATCGGTCAACCATCTGGGTGGGGAAAGGTTCCAAAATTCCCTGCTGAGTTTGCCCCCAGACTTTCGGAGACCTGAAAAGATCTCTTCTTGTTTTGTTTTGTTTTCCTCCTGGGCCCATCTGGACAGGAGCGGATTTGATCAGGTAGCTAGTAGCCATCAGCCACGAAGAGCCGTTGAGGTCTGTTTCACAATCGCACACCCTTCCAAGAGGGCCTTTTTGGTGGTAGCCCCCTGGGCCGTGGAATGCTTTCCCGTCAGAGGCCTGCCTCGCGCCCACATTCCCCAGGTGGTCATGCCCCTGTTGTGTACCTCAGCTCTGGTTTTATGACCTCGGTGGGTTTCTCATTGCGCAGAATTCTACCGGAAGAACATTGTTCCGTTGTCCGGTCGCCCGAATCAGATGATGAGAGACGCATTTGATCAAAGGTGTGTGTTTCTTTTTACCCTCTGTGTGTGCCCCAACACCCCGTGGCAAAAGAAGAAGCTTTTTTTCCTTTTCCGGGTACGAAAGATAAAACAGCGGTACGATTCGGAAAGCGAATCGTCCTGCCCGAATCTGTAAAACTTCGTTCCCACTTTCCCTTCGTTTACATCCCCAAAAATAAATACAGGAACCCTTGCGCAACGCCCGTCAAGTTGCTTTTGGCAAGGGCGGCTGTGTATGTTTGAGTGAGTGCAGGAGCCGAGGGTTTCTTTACATAATTATATCTTATTACCGCTACGCAAATAAACAATTGGGATTTGTGGTGGGCTGGATGAAACGGAGGGGGTGTTGCATGGCTTTGTGTATGTGCGGGTGGGTGGGTGGAGGCTGGTGCGATTGCCATAAAACGGTCTGAGAGGAAGGCTCGATCGAAGGGATACATGCAAGAGGACGGATCGATGGGTGGATGTTGGCTGTGATAGCGAAACGCTGCCTTGTAAGAGCGTCGGAAGAGATGTGCAGCATCAGACCAAAGCCTCATTGGTTCAGCATTTTATTCCCGCAGCTGCAAGCAAGATGGCTTTGATGCAAAAAGCCGGACATCCCACCCATGGTCCCCAGCAAAAGGGGCAGCCCATGAGAAGGTACTCTGCTCTCCATGTTCCTCAGCCACTGGGGTACATAGGCTTACTGCCTCTGGTACTGCAGGTAGTACAAAGCCAACAGGGCTAGTAGCCACTGATGGCCTTCTCCTCCAGGAGTATGTCCAACCCCCTTTTAAAGCCCTAGAAATGGGTGGCCATCACTACGTCTCGTGGCAGTGAGTTCCAGAGTGTAACTCTGTGCTGTGTGAAGAAGTCCTTCCTTTTATCCGTCCACCAATCAGCTCCATTTGGGGTTCTGGTATTACGAGAGAGGGAGAAAAATGTCTCCCGATCCACATTCTACACACCATCCAAAATTCTGTGCACCCCTATGATGGGCATGCCTTCTTTTAATGTAAAACCATGCTCTCAAAAGCACCTGGAAACTCACGCGCGTGTGATTTTGCATTCAAACAAGGTGCAAAATCTTTAAAGGGCAAATGTGGCTTTTTCCTTGTCGTGTCCCCGCGCCGCCGAAATTTGGTGGGGCATATGTCATTCACAGGCCACGTGTTAGCCCCTTCTAGTATAGAGTTAATACCTTCAGCCCTAGAAATCTAGGGTGTCAGGGTTCTAACCTAGGCATTTCCCTGAGCAGCTAGTTCTCTGTGTGCAAAGATTTTAAATTTATTTTTTCTCCTGAAATTGTCAATTCCAGACATAGGCTGAGCATCTCCTACACCACGGTGGGGGAACTCTTTCAGCCCTCGAGCTGAATTTAGTTTTGGAAAAGTGGAGGGCGAGTCTGAAGGCCACGGAGGTGTGGTCAAAGTCAAAAAAAGGAGTCCCACTGGCAGGAGAGCCATAGGAGAGACACCAACCTTTAAGAAGGGGGAAAGAACAGCACAAACGCTGGAAAAGCTCCAGATGACCGATGGTTGGAGAAAAGGGGCGGGGACAAAGGAAGTAGGCGGGGCCATCTAGAGGAGCCTGGATCCTCAATCCCAAGGAGACCAAGTATAGAACTTATGTTGCTGCAGAAATTTAGAGGTCGCGTCCTCCTCCATACTCCAAAACAATGGCCGGCTATGTTTCTGCATCGAACACAATCAATTCGAGGAACGTGTCCCCTTTCTAAGGTTGTCTGGGCTTGTCGCGGCATTCAGGTGCTGCGACCTGTCAAACCGCTGACGCCTGCTAACTTACCTGGCCTGTTCACGATGCCTTCAGACACCTGCAAGCATTCATGGCCAGCCAAGAAGTTTTCAGGAAACACGTTTTAAGTGTTTAGCTATTAAGGGATGCTTTATTTCTTCCTTTGACTTTTAATCCTATTTGCACCGAGTGAGTTCCTTCGCCACCTCAATCTCTCCCGTCCCCGGTCCTGTCCCTCTGCCTCTTGGTGAAGTCACTAAGAAAGAGCGTCGCGTGTTTTTTTCCGTACAGGGTCCGTTCGCGGAATTAAGTCGGCTCGTGTTTTGTTCATAATGGAACCGGTGAAGGCAGGCGGGTTTGATTCATTCATTCATTGCATTTCTATACTGCCCAATTGCTGAGGCTGTCTGGGCAGTTTACACAGAAGAAGAAAAAATTGGGAGGGAAATTCTGAGTTCCTCTCGTGAGCAATGAACATGAGAATCAGGACTAGATGGGAGGTGTTCAACCTATTCTGGAGGGGGTTGCCCTCCCTCTGAAGGAGCAGGTTCATAGCTTGGGGGTTCTCCTTGAACCATCTTTGTCACTTGAGGCCCAGGTGGCCTTCTACCAACTCCAGTTGGTGGCCCAACTACGCCCCTCTCTGGTCAGGGATAACCTAGCTTCAGTCGTCCATGCTACTTTTTTCCCCCTTTTACGCACCCACGATTTCCACCTCTGTTTCATTAGCGCGTCAAATGCCAGCCATTTCGCCTTTTTTACCTTTTAACCGCCACTGGCTCGTGCTTCCTGGTATCGCCACCTCGCCCCTTCCTCTTCCAGTTCATTGGTTCTTGTGGTTGATGGGCATTGTGATGGACGTGGGCGCCTTTCCACCCACCTCGCTCTGGTTTTGCGGTCTACTGTTTTAACAATTTAGTGTTTGATCGATTAGGCGCCGTTTCTGCCTTTCGAGGGGGAGAAATAGCAATGAGACGGCAATGAGTGAGGGGTTGGAGCAGCAGAAGTTTGTTCGAGCGACTCAGCCCTCCCGCCTCTTTCATCAGCAAGACAAACACACACATCCCAAAAGCGGATCATTCGGACATAGCACAAAGATGGCAATGCACGTAGACCAGCCTTCCTCATCCTGGGGCGCTCCAGGTGTGTTGGACTACAACTCCCAGAATGCCCCAGCCAGCTGGCTGGGGCATTCTGGGAGATGCAGTCCAACACATCTGGAGCGCCCCAGGTTGAGGAAGGCTGGCGTAGACGGAAGATCAGTTTTATCCCGCGTGGAGAAAAAATACTGCACTTTTCCCGCCTTAGAAAAACACGGAAAATGGAGAGAAAGAGGCTCTGCCCTCATTTTCACAACTTAACCCGTGTCTGGGCTGTACCACTTCATACTGCTAGTGAGGGCTTGCAGAACACTATGGGTTTCCATACACTTTTTTAAAAAACACACCCCGCAATATAGAAATCTAGTCTCTCAGGGAAAAGGCTACACAGGAGCCCTTCGGCCTGCCAGCTTCATTTTCTGCATGGAAGGATCTTCAGCCTCCTAGCTGAAGTGCGACGCTGAAGTCCCGACACGGAGTCCTCCCGTCTCGGTGAGAACTAGGGCAAAGTTTCGAATCCAAGTCACACACCCCGCTTGGCTTATTAGGGATTAAAAGAACAAAGCGCTTATTTTTCTTCACCACCTCAGGGCTGAAGCGTGGTTGAGCGTATTAACGCAGAAAGGCCGCTGAGCGGCGGCTGCTTTGTAGCTTTCACACGCGATTGAAGACTCAGAATGGCTCCTTGGACGTGTATCGTGCGAGACCCCAGGGAAGCTTCTGGGCTGAGCCGGGGGCAAGGCCACTGAGGAGAAAAGTACCCCAAGCCCCCATGCCTTGGGATCCAGGAAAACTCCAGCCAAGTACAGCATCTCGCACTGGTCAGTGTCTGGCTCAAAGTCGCCCAGGGAGCTTCATGACCAAGCCAGGACTTGAACTCACAACTCCCCGGTACAACACTCTAACAACTACACCGCGTTAGCTTTTCGACCATATGAAACAAAACACTGGTACCAATTTACATTGATTCATGTCATTGAATCCTAGACTAGTAGAGTTGGAAGGGGCCTATGAGGCCATCAAGTCCAACCCCCTGCTCAATGCAGGAATCCACCTTCAAGCATCCCTGACAGATGGTTGTCCAGCTGCCTCTTGAAGGCCTCTAGTGTGGGAGAGCCCACAACCTCCCTAGGTCACTGGTTCCATGGTCGTACTGCTCTAACAGGAAGTTTTTCCTGGTGTTCAGCCAGAATCTGGCTTCCTGTCACCTGAGCCTATTATTCTGTGTCCTGCACACTGGGATGATCGAGAAGAGAACTTCTTTTTGTGGCATTTTTACAAAGGTGTTCAGAGAAGGGCAACCAGGATGATCAGGGGTCTGGAAACAAAGCCCTATGAAGAGAGACTGAAAGAACTGGGCTTGTTGAGCCTGGAGAAGAGAAGACTTAGGGGAGACATGAGAGCACTTCAAATACTTAAAAGGTTGTCACACAGAGGAGGGCCAGGATCTCTTCTCGATCCCCCCAGAGTGCAGGACACGGAATAACGGGCTCAAGTTACAGGAAGCCAGATTCCGGCTGGACATCAGGAAAAACGTCCTGACTGTTAGAGCAGTACGACAATGGAACCAGTTACCTAGGGAGGTTGTGGGCTCTCCCACCCTAGAGGCCTTCAAGAGGCAGCTGGACAACCATCTGTCAGGGATGCTTTAGGGTGGATTCCTGCATTGAGCAGGGGGTGGACTAAATGACCTCCATGGACCCTTCTGACTGTATAAAATTAAAATGGACAGGTCGGTAAGAAATAAATTTATTATTATCATCCTTGGAAATTCTGTGACGCCCACGTGGAAAACCCCGGATCACTCCTGAGGCCTTCCCTTCATGCGTCCATCTGCCTGATGCTTCCAGCCTCTTTAGCATGGATTTTATCTGGCTTTACGTTCCCTCATCCAAGAATTTTCATTGCTTCTCTTTGTGTACAGAAGGGTGATTGTTGTGGAACGAGCAGAGATTAATCATGATGACTCCGTCGCTTGGTTTTTCTGGAATGTGTGTGTGTGTGTTTTTAAAAAAATATTATTATTTTTGATGCCTTTGCATTGATTCATCCATCATCTCAGAACGCGGAGTCCGGGATGGCTTGACATTCCAGAGGGTTTCATTGCTCCAGCTCTGTCTTTTTAAACACTTAAGGACACTTGTCCAGCATCCAACTTTTGTCATAAGAAGCATTAAGCATGCTGCTGTGGCTGGATCGGGCCCAGTTCTTTGGGCTGTGTGTGTGTAGGGGCTGCTCAGAGCAGGCAAAGATAAGAAGCACAGAATTAGCAGTCAGGAAGATAGAAAGTCCCAAAGCGGGGAGTTTGAGGCAGAGACAGTCAAGTCGAATTCCGAATTGCCCCCCCCCCCGGGTCCAAGGAACCGGGGGGGTTCTCAGGGGTGCAGGGGGTCAGCAACACAGGAGATCAGTCTAAAGAAGAATCAGGGGCCAAAAATCCCCCGAAGTTGCCAGGTCCCGGGCCTTGAAATAAAGGTTAAGACTTTAAGCCAGCCTTCCTCAACCTGGGGCGCTCCAGATGTGTTGGACTGCATCTCCCAGAATGCCCCAGCCAGGTGGCTGGGGTATTCTGGGAGTTGTATTCCAACACATCTGGAGCGCCCCAGGTTGAAGAAGGCTGCTTTAGGGTGACCCTATGAGAAGGAGGACAGGGCTCCTGTACCCTTAACAGTTGTATTGAAAAGGGAATTTCAGCAGGTGTCATTTGTATATATGGGGAACCTGGTGAAATTCCCTCTTCATCACAACAGTTAAAGCTGCCCTCTTTTAAATCTGGTTACTCTAGTATAGCTCCTGCAGCTTTAACTGTGGTGATGAAGAGGGAATTTCACCAGATGCTGCATGCATACAAATGACACCTGCTGAAAATCCCTTTTGTATGCAACTGTTAAAGATACAGGAGCCCGGTCCTCCTTTTCATAGGGTCACCCTAGTTAAGAACATCAGAAGAGCCCTGATGCTGGGCTCACAGAGGTCAACCAGCTGTTGACCAGGAACCCATAAACAGGACACGGGTGCAACAGCACCCTCCCACCCATGTTCCCCAGCAACTGGTGCACACAAGCTTACTGCTTTTGAACCTGTTGCTCAAGTAGCACAGCTACAAGCTGCTAGCCCTGGCTTAAGCATCTCCCTTTGGCGGAGGAGACCCTGGCTCTTGAGTAGACCTTTGGACTCCCCAGGTGAGGTTCAACCGATTGTTTTGGGAATTCTACCTTGAAGAACAGATTTTGCTTTTCATTCCTCCTCCATCCTCATCCCTTTTTTCCTTTTGTGCTGTGTCTTTTGGCTTGAGGTCAGGGGGCAAGGTGGGAGCTGTCTCTTTTTCCTTCTTTTTTTTAAAAAATCAAATCTATAAACCATTTAGGGAGTGAGACTTTTTTTCTGCTGAAGAGCGGAGTAAGGCATCATATCGAAACAAAGAAATAAACGCCGAAAAAACGCCGTGGAAATAAAAGGACAGACTCTTTTTCCCAAATACCTCTTTTTCAGAGCTGGTTCTTGGCCTTGCGCTCACACGGCCTAATTTTGGGAACTTTGATCCCTTAAAAAGTGGTGTGTGTGTGTGTGTGTGTGTGTGTGTGTGTGTGTGTGTGCTGAAAGCAATTTAGGCAGAGCTCCAAAACTCAGGGCGAGCGAGGAAGGGATGGAGAGGCTGCCGTGAGAAATCCACGTTCTTTCCCGTTCCCACGTTTGGCCCGTCCTTGACTCCCCGTCCGCAAGCCGAGAACCGGAGCGCGTGAGAAAAGTGCTGGGAGCCAGATCATTGACGGGGATGTAGAAATGGGTGAAAAATAAACAAAACGGTCAAACCTAATATATAATAACTTCGGGTACCGGCCAGGATTCGCCTGACATAGACGAGGCCTATTGAAATGAATGGGACGGTTGGCTTGGACTAACTTAAATCTTATTCTTTTCAGTGGGTCTACTCTACGTAGGGTGGACGTTGAATATAACTTTTCATGTGCAAGCATGCATCAGCCCTTAGGGTTAGGGTGACCCTATGAAAAGGAGGACAGGGCTCCTGTATCTTTAAAAGTTGTATCGAAAAGGGAATTTCAGCAGGTGTCATTTGTATATATGGGGAACCTGGGGAAATTCCCTCTTCATCACAACAGTTAAAGCTGCCCTCTTTTAAATCTGGTCACTCTAGTATAGCTCCTGCAGCTTGAACTGTTGTGATGAAGAGCGAATTTCAGCAGGTTCTCCATATGTACAAATGACACCTGCTGAACTTCCCTTTTCTATGCAACTGTTAAAGATACAGGAGCCCTGTCCTCCTTTCCATAGGGTCACCCTACTTAGGGTGCAAGCCTAGGTGTATTTAGACAGTAACAAAAGGGTGGATCTTTAGACAGGAAAAGAGGACTTCAGCTCCCAGTATTTCCCAGTTAGCCATGCTGGCTGGGGAATGCTGGGAGCAACAGGCCTTTTTTCTATGCTTAGGATTGCACACTTAGCGTCTTCAAACTGAAATGCTTCCTACTTTATAGAACATTCAAATGAATTATATTAAAAACAAACGAAAAACAAACCCATTCTAGCACGCTGAGCTGAAGGAGATGCCCGGAAAAACAGAGCCATTCTGCCAGCCCTCTTAAAAGCATTGATTCCCCTCTTTCCTCTACCCTCTTCACTCCTGTTTCCTTGTGTGCTGTGCCTTTTAAATCGCGAGTTCACAACCATGACCCTCTTGTTGAATTAATCATGTGCAAGGCACTACGGGATCCTTTTTTGGGGGGGCTGACACCTCTCAGCCAAAGGAATTTGGATAAAAATCCTTTGAATCCTTTTGGCTGAGGAATGAGATAAAAAAATCTTTCAAATAAAGACATCAATGAACAGCAAAAACAATCACGGTTTTGCAAAAGCAGCCTGCTCTCTTCAAAAAACGCAAGCGTCCGACGGCCGTCCGGAAAAGCAAACAAAACATAAACCCAAATGGGTTTTGACCGCAGTTCGTCTTCAGTGGTCTGATATGTAAAACAAATATGAGTCTGAGCTCCCTGCACTTGAATTAATGTTTTGATAAGACAAAGGCTTTGCGTAGGAGGCAGAACTGGTGGAGAAATTGTAATCCATGTTGTGGATCTGGGCACGGAGTTTGGATAGATGGGATAGATATGTTTTTGTACATCTATGTCTATGTTATATATTTACATATTAGATCTCCAAAGAAGATCTGGCATGAGGAGGAAGAAGCCATGAAAAAAAGATGTATGTTCAGGCAGCTGGCTGTTTTAATTTCGTAGAAGCCTCGCTTTGGAAGGGGTCTATAAGGCCATCAGTTCTGACCCCGTACTCAGTGCAGGAATCCAGTTAAAAGCATCCCTGACAGATGCTTGGGTACCTCCAGCAACGGAGAGCCCGCTGCCTCCCTCGGCCGTTCCATCGTCCTAATGTTTGCTTTTCAACCAAAATCTGCGTCCCTGTAACTTCAGCCTGTTATTTTGCGTCCAACGGTCTTGGATGATGGAGAAGAGGTTGCAGCCCTCTTCTGTGTGACAACCATTATTTCCTTGAAAAGTGCTGTCATATTCCTGCACAGTCTTCTCTTCTCAGAGCTAAACGTACCCACCTCCGTCAAACTTTCCTCGTAGGACTTAACTTCCAGTACCCTGATCCTCTTTCTTGTCCTTCCTTGAACTCGTCCCAATTTATCAGAATCCTTCTTAAAGTGAGGAGACCAGAACTGGACACAGTTTTCAAGGGGAGGTCTGATCCGCACACAGTAGAGGGGAATGATCCTTCCTGTGATTTTGAAACTATGCTTTTATTGCTGCAACCTACATTCGTATTTGCCTTTTTTGCAGCCACATCACGCTGCTGGCTCATATCCAACTGCTGATCAAGACGAGCTGGAAAAAGTGCAGAAAAGGGCAACTCAAATGATCCAGGGGCCGGTGTCATCTCCCCTACGAGGGAAGGCAACAAAAGCTGGGATTATTTAGCTTGGGGAAAAAGGAGATTGAGGGGAGACATGATAGAGGTGGACAAAATGATGCATGGTGTAGAGAAAATGGACGGGGAGACATTTTTCTCCCTCTCCCATAATACTAGAATCCCAAAGCTGTCATTATCCCATGAAGCTGATGGGTGGGAGATTCAGGACAGATCGAAGGAAGGACCGTCTTCACACAGCGCAGAACTTGTGGAACTCACTACCACAAGATGTGGTGATGGCCACCAACTTGGATGGCTGGATAAATTCCTGGAGGAGGACAAGGCTACCCATGGCTCCTAGCCCGGATGGCTATGTGCTGCCTTCAGTGTGGGGGGAAGCAAATCTATATACACCAGTTGCAGGTGATCAGGATTAGGTGTGTGCTGTTGCACCCATATCCCTCTTGTGGGTCCCTGGTCGACGGCTGTTTGGCCACTGTGTGAACGGAGTGCTGGACTAGATGGACCCTGGGTCTGATCCAGCATCAGGGCTCTTCTGATGTTCTTACGAGGTGGTGGGTGGGTGAAGCCCACCAGCGGCTCTCGGTTCTCTGGCCAATGGATCAGGCCGGAGTCTGCAATCCAAGGGGATGCTTTAGGCCTGGGCCAGACGGCGGAGGAAGTGGCAGGAGAGCTGATTGAAGGCCTTGTCTACACAAGCTCCTTTCGGCAGCTCCATCCAGAGAGGGCTGACGCACGGCCCCTTCCAGCTCCCCACATCTGTGCAGAAAACATCTGGGAATCAGGGCCTAGGCACGAGAGGAACATGTGTGGAGGCCGTAGAGATTTCCCGGCTGGGAGCGACGCTGATATAAAAAACGGGTGTGGACAGAAAAGGCTCGTTAACCCCTGACTTACGGCTGCGTCACGGAGGGTCCGGTTGCTACACAGGGGATATTACGGGCGAGGTACGTGACCTCGGACTGTTAACATCTGATGCTGAGCTGTACCTGCGGGACGGTAATTTTGGCTCCGATCTGAAGACGGGGATCTCGCTTTATTGTTAGGAAAAGGGCCCAAACTTAGCAGCAGATCCCCCGTTTTGCAGGTATGGAACCCCAAGTTGGATCCGTGGATCTCCAAGTAGGAAGACGCCTGCCTGAAACAGCAGAGAATGGTCCCGTGTCAATTTCACTGCAGAGGAGGATGAGGTTTTGTCAGTTTCACTGCTGCAGCTTCTTGGACATCCATAGCTCAGGAGCACTTGATCTCCATGCAAAAGATCCCCAGGATCTCCAGGTAGGGCTGGGAAAAAACCCAGTCTGAAACCATGGAGAGCGTCTACCGGTCAGTGTCGGCACTATGGGGCCAGATGGAACAAGGCAGGCAGGCTCTCCATGTTATAGAAATCAGCCATTTATTCAGAGCTATAAGGACTGGAATCTAACTTTATTCTTTAATCTTTCCACACGTCTGTCTTTTTAGCTGTCAAAAGGGCACGGAGACATTGACCATTTGTTAATTTCCACAAAGGAAGGAAACAATTGGGAAGAGAGAGAAAAAGACTGTCCCAGGACAAAATTGATCCCTGTAATAACTTCCTCCACTAAAGAGGCTACGTTGAGCAATGTCAAAACATATGCTTAGCTGAAGCATTTGCTGTATCACGCTGCCAGCAATTAGCTGAATAAGACAATCCCTTATCAAAGAGACGTCACGGTGTCCAATAGTCACAAAACAAACTTTTTTTTTTTGCTGAACAAGACGAAAGAACTGGGCATGTTTAGCCTGGAGAAGAGAAGAGAAGATTGAGGGGAGACATGAGAGCACTCTTCAAATACTTAAAAGGTTGACACACAGAGAAGGGCCAGGATCTCTTCTCGATCCTCCCAGAGTGCAGGACACGGAATAACGGGCTCAAATTAAAGGAAGCCAGATTCCAGCTGGACATCAGGAAAAACTTCCTGACTGTTAGAGCAGTACGACAATGAAACCAGTGGCCTAGGGAGGTTGTGGGCTCTCCCACACTAGAGGCCTTCAAGAGGCAGCTGGACAACCATCTGTTAGGGATGCTTTAAGGTGGATTCCTGCATTGAGCAGGGGGTTGGACTCGATGGCCTTGTAGGTCCCTTCCAACTCTGCTATTCTGTGGTTCTATGAGCAGGCCACCTAGGTAGATGCCAAAGTGGTGATCCAGTAATTCGGCATTTTGTGATCGACACCCGTTTCTCAAATTCCCACTGCGCCCACAGGTCCGGAAAGGTTGTTTTAGACAATATTAAGAAAACTGGGCCGAGGATTTGACTGGATATGAAGTAGCTCCTGGTGTTCCAGGCACGTGTGTGGGAGAGAGTAATGTTGTCTCCAGCTATTGGGAGGCCAAGATGAAGTCTTTGGATCAGCCAGGCGGAGTAAAAACCCTGAGAAGCTGGTTTTCTGCCCTTACCTGGTTGACGAAGCTGAAGTTTCACCCCGCCGGGCCCCAAAGGCTCTGCAATGTTTTCCACGGCTTGCATCTCCGTGCAAGCGTTTGGAGACAGCTCTCTTCTCCCAAGAGGGAGAGAGACTCCCTCTCAGTCCTGCCAAGACTTCAGTTAATTTGTGATCATGTTCCGTTTAACAAGACAGCCTAAATATTTAAAATAGATTTGCGAGCGCGGGGGCCTCCAGATCCGAGCGAGAGAGTGCTCCGCAAGGCTCCCCGGCTGATCGGGTTACGGAGAGCCACAGATGGAAATCGTTACGTCTCCGGGCACGTCGTTTTTATGTGCTGGTGTGACAACGACAACAACAACAACAACAACGAGAGCATCAAACCGAGGCAGCTGTTTGAATCCCGATAATTCAATTACGCCTCCAAAGTAACCGTAATTGCGAGCAGGTGGGCTGGCTTGAGACCGCAGCTCCGTTGGCCGGTGACGTGCAGGAGATGGTCTGTCTGGCAGAGGGCGAGACCAGGGGGGGAAACAGCCCAAAGCGTCGTGCAATCGAGGAGGTCAGGACCAGAATATATGAAATTTCCAAAAAGGCACTACTCTTGGAAGGACGTGGTGTCAGCGGTGGGATTTTTCTCAAGTCAATAAATAAATCAGGACTGGGGAACCTCTGGGACTCCAACTCCCATCAGCTCCAGGCAGCATGGCCAACAGTCAGGGTCCTCACTTCTGAAATTAATAAATATAACCCCTGATTACCCTCGACCGATAATAATCCTGTCAATAGCCAGGTTGCTGGACTGACACCTCACTGTACGGAAGCACGGCAGCCTTCAATACTAGTCGTAGGGAGACAGACCATGTGGGAGGGGGCGGTTCTCTTTAGGCCCTTTTCCCTACCAGATTCCCCTTCCTCTTATTTATTTATTTTATTTATTGCATTTTTATACCACCCCGTAGCCGAAGCTCTCTTAGTAAGATACGACTCGTGAATTGCAATAAAGGGGCTGGTTTAAATAGGAACTTGGGACATTGCCGTATACGGTGCCCCTTCTACCTAAAAAGACAGTAATATTCTAGTCCTCGTGGTTCTGAATAAAGGTACTGGTTTAAATAGGAACCGAGGAAGCTGCCTGATAATGGGTCAGACCTTTGGCCCACCTGGCCTAGTATTGCTGACACTGACTGCCAGCAGCAGTTCTCCAGGCTTTCGGGCAAGGGAGTCGTCTTCCCCTTCTCCAGCTGGGGATGCTGGGGATTGAACTTCTGCATACAAAGCAGGGGACTCCGCCCTTTTCCCATGTTCCCGATCTGTCTTTCAAGCCCATTCAAGCCACCTTTCCTTTTATCACGTTGGTGTCCCACGCGTCTTCCTGGGAGATCACAACGACCCCCTGATAATGCTTGGGATTGAACCGTTGGGATCCTCCTTTATGTCTGCGTTAACCACCTTGTGGCCCTTTTCAGGACCGGTTCTTGCTTTTCCAAGGGCAGCCCCAGGCAGAGCGCGTTGCAGTAGTCTAGTCTATATGTGCGCTGCAAAGGGGAGAGACCAACCTATTCCTATCCATCGGCCAGAGACGGAAGAGCTGCAGGAAGCTTCTTCTTCCCTCCCCTGCCTGAAAGAACACCGCTACAAGCTTTGAAAGGGATGCTTGAGTTTTGCTCTCTTTTTTCCTCCTCCCTCCCAATCCCTTTTCCTTTCGTGTCATAACTTTTCGATCGTAAGTCTGGCTAATTATTAACCGTTTTTCGTCTGAAGAGGGGGTTTGGATACGGTATGAACAGAGTGCTGGACTAGATGGACCCTGGGTCTGATCCAGCATTAGGGCTCTTCTGAGGTTGTCATGGTTGTCCAGCTGCCTCTTGAATGCCTCTCCCACACTAGAGGCCTTCAAGAGGCAGCTGGACAACCATCTGTCAGGGATGCTTTAGGGTGGATTCCTGCATTGAGCAGGGGGTTGGACTTGATGGCCTTAGAGGCCCCTTCCAACTCTGCTATTCTATGATTCTATGTAAAATACTGCAAATAATTTTTTTTTAAAAAAAAATCATGTATGGCTGAGCCAATGTCTAACAGGTGGACCTTGACTGCACAGAAGGGGTGTTCTAAAAGGTGCAAATAATCACCCCTTCTGAACATCTATGCAGGACTCCTAAAGATGTCCAGAGTGGTTGGCTCTTTTAGGCTGGGCGCGTGCCACCATTTTTGAGAGAGCCAGAAAGTCTGTTCTCTTCGCACACCCATCCCTTTCTTTCGTCCGGTTGTCGACTCTGTTGAAACTGATTTTGGAAGGGTGCCCCTGCCCCCAACCAGGTAAAAAAAGCGAGCGCTGTTGGCCAGAAGCGACGTAGTGGCGCTGAGCGTGTACACACCACATTAAATCTCTCTATCGCACCTCCTTCAGCAACCTGGATTAAAAAACGACAATCACCCACATGACTGTAGCCGAAGAGAACTCTCCGGTGTCAAAACGAAACTCGCCATTCTTTCGTCCTCTCGCGCCCTCAATTTATCCTCCGATGCCACTTGGCCGCACCAGGGATCCCGGGCTAAGCTACTTGCTACACCTCATCCCAGTTCTCCTTCCACCCCCCTGGCTAATCTCCGTACCAATAACTCAAAGGAAATGCCAAAAGCTTGCGAGCCACTGTTGCTAGTGGCAACTGTTTTATTGGTGTTTCCACATGTCGGGCACATGTGTCCAACGGCTTTCTGTAAGAGGCCTCCTCCTCGATTCCAGCCGAAGCAGCCTTTCCTAAGCGAAAGAAGCCCTGAATTTGAGTGCTGGCAGGGACCAAGGAGGTCATCCAGTCCAACCCCTCCTCATCTCAGGATGCTGATGAAGAAGCTCATGGCGGTTTTTGTAGACCAGCCTTCCTCGACCTGGGGCTCTGGGTTCTATAGTGATGGAGAAATCTGTTCATTTCACTTTGGCTCACTTTCTGATTTTCCCTCCATCCTCAATTTCATCCTGTCTCTGTTATTACTTTAATAACAACAATGAAGTCCATACAAATATTCAGGCGAATTGTGAGAGCCAGTGTGGTGGAGTGGCTAAAGTGTTGGCCTGGGGGATCCGGGTTCGATTCCCCACTCGGCCATGGAACCCCACTGGGTGACTTTGGGCCAGTCACAGACTCTCAGCCCAGCCTACCTCACAGGGTTGTTGTTGTGAGTCTAAAATGGAGAGGAGGATTATGTATGCCACCTTGGGTTCCTTGGAGGAAATAAAGCGAGATATAAATAAAATAAATAATAGGGAGTCTTCTTTGTAAAGACTCCGCCCCTCTGACTGCCAACAGCGTTCTGTTTTAGTTCCGCCTTTTAAAATCTGCTCTTGTATTTTAAACCGCAGCCTCTCCGCTAGGTTTTAGTCTGGTTTTGTTCTTATATTGTAGTTCGAAACTTTTAGATCTTGTACTGTTGTTTTATATATTGCATTTTGCGGCTTTAAGTGTTGCGACCCACTCAGAGCGCTCCGGTTACTGGGGCGTATAGAAATGCAATAAACAAAGGTTTATCTCTTCCGGCAGGCCTACCCGGTCGAATTGTCAGACGCCTTTTAATCATGTATTAGTTTTATAGTTTTAATCAATTATATGAATTCGATGGCGTTTTCTATTTGTGTTGTACCCTGCCTCGATCCAGAGGAAGAGGCGGGTAAGAAATAATAATAATAATAATAATAATAATAATAATAATAATAATAATAATCAGGCAAACATGCACGGCACCCCAGATATTTAGCATTGTGCTTTAACTTCACATTTTCCCGGCTCCCACTTCTAGCACATCCTCCCTAAGCGATTGCTCTCTCTCTCTCTCCTTCCTCCTTCCAAATGCCGCCACCTCCCCTGTGGCCTAGGAAAACCTCAAGAAAAGGGAGAAGAATCAGAAGAGCAGCAGCAAAGGAAGAAAAAGGCAAATGTCCCTGCCCAAAGCTAGTAGCTGCTAAGCAAACATCATAATCCGAACCAGGCTGGAGGGCAGCAGAAGAGAAAACAAGAGATAGGATCACAAAGGCGGAGGAAAGACACAGCACAGCTGGCAAGAGAGAAAAAGGGTGCAGGAGACAGATGCAGGATGGAGAAAAATAAATGAGAGAGAGAGAGTTTTAGTTCTGGTTTCAGTTCAATCGTGGCAAAAGTGATTGTTGTGCTGTTCTGCTTCACGCTTGATTAGGAGTAGGGTCTGAACCTCCACCGCCCCAGGGTAGAAACATTGGCGCACGTTACTCTGCATCCCAAGGAATAATTCCTCACTCCTCCTCTTCTTCTTCTTCTTCTTCTTCTTCTTCTTCTTCTTCTTCTTCTTCTTCTTCTTCTTCTTCTCCTCAGGAGAAGAAAAGGTCTGCTGAGCAATTCAGCCCCACAATGGGGGCGGTTCAATCCCGGCTCACGCGGGACACCTGATCCACGTTTCGCTTCGCCTTTCTTGCAGAGCGGGCCGGAGCACGTGAATAGGGTCTACGTGGTGGCGAGGAAGGCCTGTTTCTTATTCGTGGGGTCCGTTTGGCCTCTGAGCTGTGCTACTCCAGGCTGGGGTGTGTGTGTTGGGAAAGGACTCCCATGGTCGTACACTCGTCCGTGCGATAAAGAAAAAGTAAAGCGATCCAATCCACATAGAAAACCAGCAAGACCTCCAATACTAAGTGCCGCGTTGCCGTGCTTTCTCCATATAAGGCAACTCTGCTATAAGTCACACCAGATTTTCCAACGTAACCAAATCAATTTCATCTTTGTTATCTTACATTTTCGTTATCGCCAACATATTTAGAGGCTTTTGTCTTGACTTACTAGCTTTCCTAGACCAACACCCTAACCACTATACCCAGTGCTGGATTTAGGAACGAGCCAAGCAAGCCACGGCTTAGAGCCTCATATTATGCAGGGCCTCTAAGTACGTTGGAGATAACTAAAATGTAAGATAACTAAGATGAAATTGCGTTGGCTGAGATACGTTGGAAAATCTGGTGTGCGTTACAGCAGAGTTGCCTTATATGGAGAAAGTGTGGCAACGCGGCACTTAGTACCGGAGGCAAGGAGCACAAACTAGATCCAGTTTAAAAGAAGTTCAAATCAACTTACTTTATTAGTGCTTTTATTCATGTTGTCAGTTATCTAACACTGTTGAATTACAAGCACCTCCTAACGCTCCCTATGGGAGAAGACAGTATATGTGTATGAGAAGATTGAGCTTTTGTCTTGCACAGAAATCTTTTTCAAAAGTGCAAATGCTGCGATCCACGCCGCGTATGTCGTGTTGGTAAATCAGTCTATGCCATTTACTGTCCTTCCTGGTGGTCAGGAGGGTTCTACCACATTTCTGCACCAGATCCCCCTCCAAAAAAAAAAGTTAATGAGAAAAAAAGGTCCATAACTTTTCCTTCTTCGTCGCCAAAAGGTTGTCTTCAAAAAGAGGCAAGGTAAAAGTACAAATATAAATCCTTTATTTAAAGTATGCCTTGCAAGGCCGAAATGCTATCCCCAATCTCCCCTTATAGATTGCCCAGCCTTCAACTGAGTCTAATCCCTGCTCTCTTAAAGGTACGGTACTATATAATCTCCACATCCTCCTTCTGTGTCTCTGCATGACACACAGTTCGGAGTGCATTTTCTACTCTGGCTGAAGGATCAGTGACTTGCGTGGGGAAGCAACAGGCCCCCTCATCTGTAAGCAGGGAACTTTACACTGTCCACATGCCTTTAAATAATAATAATAATAATAATAATAATAATAATAATATTTTTTATTGTGAATTTCTAAACAAAATAAAAACCATAAAATAATGTAATAAAATAAAATAAGGAAAAAATTGACATATGCAACTGCATACTTCAAAAGCCTCAGTTTCAAATATCACAGTTTCTAAATGAAAAAAACAAAAAGAAAAGTAGCATAAATTCCACATAAACGTCCGTAAAAGCAGACCAAATGTCAGCGTAGAAAGTCCATTCGGAAGGGGCGCCTGCCTGCCACTCTTGCAAATGTTGCTAATGTTGTTAAGTCTTCAATCCATTGCCTTATAGGGAGTGGTGTTTTTTTTTAAATCTTAACAGGGACTGAGTGATCCAATCTGAATTAACCCCCCCCCACCCGGACCTGGATTGGAAGAACAATGCAGGAACTCATACAGGGAAGCGGCAGGCATCTCCGTGTCCGAGCAGGCTCACAATGAATTTCTCGTGAAGCACAAGGAGGCGTCCTCTGGGAACAAACCCTTTTCAGGGCAGGCATGGAAGTGGTCTACCCAGTTGTCTAGACAGGGCTTAATAAATCCGGATCCGCTAATCCGCTCTTAAGTTCTTGCCTTCTGCAGAATAAGGAAAAAGCTCAAATCAGGCAACGTAAGGTGAAATGATCCCTTATTGTGTGCAGTGTATGTGCGTGTGTTTGAAATGTCGCTGTTTCTATTTTCTTTTGGAAGGGAGGAAAAAAAAAAGCCACCATAATATCTTTCAGGTGGCCACCCCTCACCCGCCTTTCACATCTGGAAATCTCCTTTGCTGGGGACAGCTGGAAAGGTTTAGCACCTAACATCTGCACGGGTACATGGGTGTTGCTGATGCTGCCTCTCACCCCTTTGGAATGAGGAGATGAGTCAACACGAAAGAGATACGTGGACATCGCCCTGTAGCTTTGGCTTTGGGGGCGGTGGGGGCAGAGTCAGTGGGCTCAACAAAGTGCCACATTTTTGCGAAAAGTTCCATTTCGGGCCGCCGACACCCTGAGCAATTTTCTTCATCTGCCCTGTTACCCAGGGCCTTCTTTACAACAGGGTTCGCTAGAAGAACGCCACCACCTGCCGGTGGTAAGGAGAAATAAGCACACCATGCATTTCAATGCACCTTGGTACTGTACAATTAACTCCAATGCACTTCCAAACCCAAAAGACACAGAGGTGGAGAGAAGCAGCTGATGATTCCGGCAGCGGTGTGTGAATGAAGCAGCACCTACACTGTGCGGATGGCCAGAGTGCGAGATTTGCACTAGCAGGACTGGATTTCACCCCCGGGCTTGCCGTTAGGCACCTCTAATATAGCAGAAGGCCTTCAGCTAGGTTTCTGGGTCCTGAGTCATTTAAGGGCTTTGTAGGTCAACACCAAAACCTTGAAAGTAGCTCAATAGCTAAAAGCTAGGGCTGTGCACAGACCCCCCGAACCGCTTCGTGGCCTGATCCGGAACTTCTGGACCGCTTTGGATCGATCTGACCCTCCTCCACTCCACGGAGCGAGATCCGGAAGGGCGAATCAAGATTTTGCCCCCCTGCGTTCGGAACTCTGGATGGAGGCAAACCGCTTCGCCTCAATCCGCAGCTCCCCCGACCCGATTTGGCTCCGCCTTTGGCGGAGGCGAATCTGGCGACTCCGCTCTCGCTTCTATGACCCGAAACGGAGCGGAGCACAGCCCTACTAAAAGCCCATTCTTGTTTTAAAACCACACAGGTGTGATCTGTTTATAGCTAGGTGCTCCGTGCACATCTTAGCTGCTGCGTTCTGCACTAGCTGCAGCCTCTGAACCAGGCGCAAGGGCAGCCCCACGGAGAGCGTGTTGCAGTAGTCTAGCGGGGAGGTCACCAGTGCATGGATCGCAGTTGGCTGGTGCAACAGGGTTTGCCCCGGCGTTGAACCTCGCTGGGAAAGGTGCGTGCTTGCGTGCGCAGAACTAGATGTGGAAATAACTAGCACTGGAGCCGTTGCTGAACAGCCCAAAGGGAATTCTCAAACTGAATCCGCTTACCCCCATGGAGAACACGCGTGTGGGAGAGAGAGAGAGGGAGAGAGGGAGAGAGGGAGGGAGGGAGGGAAAGAAAGCCTTTTCCTACCCTGCCTGCTTCTGTAGCTAGAATATGCTTTAAATGGGCAAAGCCATACCGTGGGGATATTTTATTAATCATAATAATTCCAAATCCAGGTCAGCTATATAAAGGCCGATGTCAAGGAATCCAAACCCTACGAAAAATATACACACAGTCAACGCTTCGACCGGCGTCGCCAAAAGCGTGGGGTTTTTCTTCTCATTTTTTATAGCCCTCAGATTTACAGGGAGGTCAAGTGGCGCGGGCTATTTCGGAGGGTAACTCGTGGCTGAGGTCCAGGACGGAGTTAACCCTTTCGGGGGCGGTGTGTGTGGGACCGTCCTTTGCCTGTTTATTTCTTGATTGATTGATTTGATATATGTACGGTGTTTTTAGCCCACTCTTCAGCCAAGGAAAAACATGCAAAAATTAATCACAAGTCAGTCTCTGCCCTCAAGCTTATACTCCGAAAGTCACGACACAAAAGGAAAACGAATGAGGAGGGAAGAGGAAGGGGGGGGGAGCCACGAGTTCTCAGTCTGGAAGTTCCTATATGTGTTCTTTCTGGAAGAGGTAGTTGAACAAACCCTGCAGTTATAGCCTCTTTGGCTGACGTATAGGGGCGGGTTGGTCTCTCCCTTGCCATGGTGTAGTGGTTAGAGTTTTGGACTGGAACTCAGGAGATCCGGGTTCAAATCTCCCCTCAGCTGTGACCCTGACTCTTAGCCAGACCTACCTCACAGGGTTGTTGTGAGGATAAATTGGAGAGGAGGATGAGGATCATGTATTTATTTATTTCATTTATTTGGAATGTTTATATACCTCTCCCCATTCAAAATTCCGGAGCGGTGTACAAGATCAAATCAAATAAAAGCAGAATAAAACCACGTTAAAATAGATGTTTTAAAAAGCAATTACGTATGCAGTTTTGCGCTCCTTGCAAAAGGAAGAGTTGGGATAGAAATGTAATGAAGCAAACTAAATGAATTGATAAATGTTGTTCCTAGAAGGTTGGGGGGTGGGGGCAGCCTCCCCGTGACCCCCAGATCCTGTAGATCACTAAATGCCCCTGGGAAGTCTACAAGCTGGCCTGAAGCCATGAGCATCCCCTGTTACACAGAAGTAGACCACCTCTGAACATTTGAGGTTTCTGCTTCTCCAGTTCACTTCTTTGCCTGTGAGATCCGTTAGCTGCTTTATACAATCCGCTTCTCTAAATGACACAGCCAAGGGAAAAAAATGAGGGGTTTCTTTCCTTCTTCCCCACCCCAGTTTCTCTTTCTTCTCAAAGTGCCTCTGGGTGCGTGCAGAGTGGCTTTGCCAGTGCCAGCATTTGCAGGTCCGGAGCCGGGGTGCAATGCGCCGGGTGAGAAAGGCAGGCCCGATCCTGGCGAAAAAAATACCCCGAGGCCTGGACGTCGGGGAGGTATGAGCTGCAGTCTGAGTGCTCTTCTGCGCACCCCACATCCACGGTCCCGGCCTTCGCCTCGGGGCCCGAAGGGCGCGCCTCCCCCTTCCCTGACATCTGCTTCGCAAGCTGGAATCTGTTTTACGGCCGATGACTCAATGGCTGGGAGGAAGAGTGGCCAGCCAACGCAGGTTATTAAAGGGCGCTTAGGTGGGAAAAGCCAGCATGATCCAATCCATCGTCCCCTTCCCAGACCTGGCAGGCAGGAGAGCCCCAGACCTGGTTTGCAGCGGTGTGGAATCTCTGGTCAATGGTGATTTCTCTTGCCGTTGTAGGGAACTAAGGGCATCAAATCCAACCCCCTGCTCAGTGCAGGAATCCACCTTAAAGCATCCCTGACAGATGCTTGCCCAGCTGCCTCTTGAAGGCCTCTAGTGTGGGAGAGCCCACAACCTCCCTAGGTCACTGGTTTCATTGTCGTACCGCTCTAACAGTCAGGAAGTTTTTCCTGACGTCCAGCCGAAATCTGGCTTCCTTTAACTTGAGCCTGTTATTCCGTGTCCTGCACTCTGGGAGGATCGAGAAGAGATCCTGGCCCTCCTCTGTGTGACAACCTTTCCAGTCTTTGAAGAGTGCTATCATGTCTCCCCTCCATCTTCTCTTCTCCAGGCTAAACATGCCCAGTTCTTTCAGTCTCTCATCATAGGGCTTTGTTTCCAGACCCCTGATCATCCTGGTTGCCCTCCTCTGAACACGCTCCAGCTTGTCTGCGTCCTTCTTGAATTGCGGAGCCCAGAACTGGACGCAATACTCTAGATGAGGCCTAACCAGGGCCGAATAGAGAGGAACCAGGACCTCACTCAATTTGGAAGCTATACTTCTATTAATGCAGCCCAAAATAGCATTTGCGGTTTTTGCAGCCACATCACATATTCAGCTTGTGATCTGCAACAATTCCAAGACCCTTCTCGTTTGTAGTATTGCTGAGCCAAGTATCCCCCATCTTGTAACTGTGCGTTGTGTTTCTATTTCCTAGATGTAGAACTTGGCATTGATCCCTATTAAATTTCATTCTGTAGTTTTCAGCCCAGCGCTCCAGCCTGTCAGGAAGGTGGGCGCACTGTGGGAAAAGGGTCCACGGAGGGTACTCTCCCAAATCAACCATAGCCCACACCGTGCAGGTGCCTCATTTATTTCTTGTTTTTTGCAAGGCTGTATAGTATGGTGTAGGCTGTTTGATGAGGTTGAATTTGATGGCCTGTTGTTGGTGAATTATTTTTGCAGCCGTATCGTGTCTTTCCGTATAGTCCATTCTGGCCAGAATTTTACATTCTCCTGTCACATGGTTTATTGTTTCTTGAAATTGGTGGCGTGTCCTGCATAGGTCTGTTGTTTTATTGTTATCTTTCATGATGTATTTTTTGGTAGTTCTTGGTTGCTATAACTTGATCCTGTGTAGCTATTAGGAATCCTTCTGTTTCTGGAAAGAGCTCACCCTTTCTGAGCTCTTCGTACGATTGCTCTTCGTTTATTTGTGGGTTGTTATTATTTTATTTATTTATTTATTTATTTATTTATTTATTACATTTATGTACCGCCCCACAGCCGAAGCTCTCTGGGCGGTTTATTATTGTTATTTTGCCTAGCTAACTTTACGCTACGAACCAAACGAAGATGCCGCGTGAAATTCCACCACGAAGCCGTCTAAGGGTGACGAATCCGCAAAGCCGTTCCGAATCGAGCGCCTCACCTGGACTTTAAAAGAAAATAATCCCTGCAGCTTCAACTGCCTTTCTGGCATCTCAGTTTCCTTCTGTCTTCTCACGGTTTACTTCCTGTGGTGTTTTTTTTTTTGAGGAGCTGCTCTGCTCGTCTTAGGAAAGACATCCTTAACCTTTCAGGCTTTGGGAGAAACCTGAAACCTTCTGTCTTGGTTTGGGAGGCGGGGCTCGTGCAAACCCCGCCCCCTCACATCTTCAGTTGTGTGGCTAATGCCTTCTCTGCCCCCCCAAACTCCCCTTCTCCCCCCCCCCCCCATCTGGAAAGCTGGAAGGAACAGATCCACCAAAGACACTCTCGGTTCTTCGCTCCCTGGTCATTCCTTTCCATATTTCGTTCTGTTTCCCGTGCATGGCTTTGAAGGCAGAAGTTCCAGGAGACAGCAGAGAGAAGCAGTGAAAATTGCTAAGGAACGGTGGAAAAAGAAAATCTGTGAAAGAGGGGAAGGACACCTTCAAAAGTGACAGATCCCAAGGTTCTCTGCTTACTTTATTTTTTTTAAAGCCTTTCTTTCTTTTCTCACCCCCCCACCCCCTTTTCCCTCTCCACTCTGCAAAGGGTGTCAGCTGGATAGAAGAGCGAGAAAATTCAGTTGAGCGCGTCTGCACGACAGACGCATGCCAGCGAACGCGTGCTCCAGATGCGTTTCGCGGAGGCTGGGTGAGTTCCCCTCCGAGCGGGCGATCCGTCTGAGCTTCTTTTTCGGTGGGGCCTGAGAGCTGTGGGTTTTCCCTGTGTTGGGACGGGTCCGAGAAAACAATCCAGTCTGACCAATCGAACAACCAGTCAAGCCACTGGAGAAAGCGGATTCCTCCCTCCAGATTGCCCCGGGTGGCACATAAAAATGTTGCCGGGCTGTGAAGATCGCGTCCAGCCGAAGCGAAGTCCGGCGAATTAGAGAATCGACCCTGGCGACGGAGTCCACCTGCCTGGTCTGCAAAAGGGGGTAGGACCTCCAACCATTGGGAGGAAGAGAGAGATTGAGAGAGAGAGGGAGAGAAAGAACTGGGTGTTCTCTACGAGTCCACTTATTTCGGAGTGCCGTCTCCGGATCCTGTTGGATCGATGCCACTCCGTGCCAAGAAACGTCCGCGATGGTGTGCAAGAGCAACGCTGCTTTGGATGGGCCAAGGAGGAGACCAGAAGTCGGAATAAGATCCCCCCAGGGTGGGCAACTGAAGCAGGATTGAATCCGAGCCGGGCAGTTGTTTGGAGTGGCTACCTTACCGTTTGGATTTGGCTTCCTGGGGGTCGTGGGGGTCATGGGCCCATCGAGGTGATTCATCTCCCCAGACCTCTTTCATTTTCATTTTTTGGGGGAGTCGGTGGGGGGTGGCATTGTTTGGTTGCAGCATTCCCCCCCCCCCCTGCCATGGCTCCGGAGAACTCAGGAGAACAGTGCTTTGATGGGAGCGTTTTTTGACGGAGGACTTTGGAGAGGCTGAGAGGTAAGACCTGCCTCCCCCACTTGTTCCCGGACCCTAAGGGGAGGAAAAAGGGGGTGGGAACGCGTGAAAAGGGGGAAGCAGGCGAGAAAAGAGAGGTGCAGATCAAGGCGGCATCCCTCCCCTTCGCTGGTTTAAGGGTGCATACTTGAGATCCTTCAAAAAGAAAAAAGCCATGTCAAATCGCTTCTCTGAAGAAGCGTTCAACCGTACCAGCACGGAGCCTAGTCGAGGGAAAAAACCTGGATTGTTCCTCTTCTGGCTACAGGTGTGGAGGGGAAATCACATTTGTGAATGCCTCGCCCATTAACACACACCCCGCAGGAAGAAATCTAGCACAGGGAACACAGTGGGATGTCCCGTCTCCTTGGGGTGCTAGTTTTCTCTAGCAGGGAGAGTCCCGTCCCCCCCCCCCGGTTGATGTGTGTGTGTGTGTGTGTGTGTGTGTGTGTGTGTAGTGTTTAAAAATGGCATTCCCCCCAGCCTGCAATTTGGAGTGGTACAGCCCACTTTGTAACCTCAGGACTCTACCACCTTGGTTCTGATTTGTGAACCAGGGTTGGGAATTCATTCCTGGGTTGATTGACGCAGCGTCCAGCAGCGTACGGGATAAAACTTCAATAACGGGGAAACACCTCAGAACTTGGGCAGGCAATAGATTCTGTAGCCTCCCAATGAAGGGAGTCAGGCACTGGGTTTATTTGGATCCCTCTGCCATCCAGGGTTCAGGAAGACACCCGGTGAAGAGTGACCTCCCCTTACGTCTAACGCTTGAACTAGCGGATGAATTAACATCCCCAATTTCCCAGTGTTTTGGGAGCTGTGCAAAGTCATCACCGCCAGGGAAGAATTTTGTATGTGGAATCTGCATGTTTTCACGGTGTAAAACAACCAAAAAGCATCAACGTTTGAGACGAACCTTTGCTTTCAACTTGGGGGCTGTAGAGGCGGGAGATGGGAAGATTGGAACCCAGGACCGATTTCCCATTGCTGCAATTCTGAGCTCTTTCCTGATTGCGCTCCAGATCTGCACATCTAGTTGAGGGGTCAGAATCACAGAATCAGTAACGAAAATCCAGGTCTCTCTCCCCCCCCCCCTTTCATAATCCTCCTGTCTTGGATGCTTGCGAATCGGATTAGAAATGGGTTTGCTCCCGGTTCGGAAAGACACGAGGCGCTTTGCTGTTTTGCCCCCATCCGGCAAACTGAAGCCATGCGCTGAAGCACATTTCTGCAGGTTAAAGGTCAGCAGCTGATGCGCCCTGGTGCCATATCTGTCCCACAAAGGGAGGGCTAGAAGGGCAGGTTCAGAGGAGGGGACTCCAACTCCCATAATTCCTGAGTGTTGGCTAGGCTGGATTGAGCACCCTCTGGGAAGGGGCCATCGGGGATACGACACAGCAGCAGGGCATTTGGGGGAATGCGGATTGGGGCCACTTAGTACCCTGTGCCGTCTAAAACTAGGGTGCAGAGAAGGGTCTGATCATGGTTTCTGGTGGGTCCAGTTTTTGGGGGGAGAGAAGGAAGGAAGCTATATACAGGAGTGGGACAATGCAGGGGGGGTCCCCTCCCCCTCCCCCCCTCAGCCATAAATCATGTATTTGTTTCCCTGCATTTCTGCATCTTAATTTTGGTTTAGTTTCTGGCAGGTTTGGCTTCCTCTTTCTCCTAAGGTTCGGTTCTCGGGAGTAAGAAGTTGAAACTAAAATTGGTCAGTGTTTTGGTGTCTCTGGCTCCGCCCACTCCTGGAATAGGCCACGCCCCCGAAATGCGCTTCGGCCCTCTGGCTGAAAAGAAAATCTCCCCACTCTGGGGTAAGGTGCGCATGACCCCAACGCCTTAAAGCGGGAAGGTCAAACGGAGGCATCGCCAATTCCTTCCTGGCCCGCAAAGTCCTTTTCTCTGCTCTCCGGCTCAGCTCTGAATCGAGGCGTTGTAACGTTGTTGGAAAATAATAATAATAATAATAATAATAATAATAATACTCCATGGAGGGTGGGCGAGCGTGTTTTGGGCTGTAAATATCTCCGGCCACTCGCAGCTCGGAGGATCTGTCAAGCGCCGTTGAGTGTCTGTGTCATATAAAGTTTTACTGTGTTGCAATTTCAAGTGCCTTCCGGACAAGGCTGCCAAACTGCCTGGAGAGAAAACGGCATTTGGGGGCGGGGGGGGGGGGGAGAGTTTGGCAGTTGTACCCGAACCCCCCCCCCAGCCCGGCACGCTGCAATCAGCGATCTCGTGGTCTCCAACCGCACATGCGCCCCCTTAGTGGCTGGGACAGCGATTGTTGTCTCTGCGCACATGCGCACCTTAGAACTGAAGCCCTTTGTGGCCAGGGTGGCTGTTGCTGACACTGCGCACATGCGCACCTTAGAACGGAAGCCCTTTGCGGCTGGGACAGCGATTGCTGACTCTGCGCACATGCGCTCTTTAGAGCTGATGCCCTTTGGGGCCAGTGTGTGTGTATGTGTGTGTGTTTGTGCTGTTGCTGATGTTTCGGACAGGTGTTGCGATTATCTGCTCACTTCCGCTGCCTGCTTGCGAAATATGGATAGGCAACGTGTTTTTATGGTTCTTGATGGACGAAATGGACTTGAGAGCCGTCCTCAGTAAAAGGGGACGCGTGGGGCCATGTTGCCCTAAGGACTCAGTCACAGGGGCTTTATTGGTCTGATCCAGCAGGGCTCTTCTGATGTTCTTAACTAAAGGTGTGGGCTGGTACAGACGAGTGTAGGTTCTCCTTTTATTTGCCCAAACTGCTTAGGGCTTTAAAAGACCCTTAAGTCAGGCCCAGGAGCGAATCCTTGTGAGCGCTTTGCTGAGAGGACTTTGCGGCAAACATTACAATGCCTTGAGCATGTGCAGACTTGCGTTTCCTACTCTGCACATGCCCAAAGGCATTGTCCTCTCTTGTCCATGTCCTGCAAGACTAAGAGTAGGACCTAGATCTGACCTCAGGCTCAAGATGGGAATCCTGTCAGACAGAATGCAGTCTTCTGTCAAAACTCCCCCCCCCCCGCCCCCGGCATCAAAACAGACCAGGGCTATGTATGCGCCTCTCTGCGCTGAAACAATTAATATTCTAATGTTGTGCCAAGAAAAGCAGCCGGGACGCATTATGCAAATAGAGGGAATGTGCAGGGATCCTCTTATTTTGCATAATTCTGGTTTTGCCAGCCGTGGGGTGTGTGAAAGCACAGTTCTGGGCAGAAACGAAGTGAAATCTCATACTGATTCTACACGGGCCTTTCAGAGCACTTCGTAGCCTCCCTTTTACCACTGATGCCCTGATCTGGAAGGCAGAAACGGTGTTTCTAAATGCATTTTACTCCCTTACTTTTCTTTCCTTTTTTAAAAAAAAGTTCGGTGAGCAAGCAAGACAGCGTGATAGCCTGCAGAAAATTAACGGGAGTCATGAGAGCAAGGCATTTTTCAAATAGCCGAAAGGCTGTCATGCAGAGGACCAAAGAGAAAACCTGTCCCCTTTGTGCCAGAAGCCAGGACAGATGGGTGTTAACATTAGGGAGTCAGATTTCGGGGAAGCGGTAGGAGAAACGTCCTAACAGTAACAGCTTTGGCCGTGGAGCAAAACTGTCTCAGGACGTGGTTCTTTGGAAGGGTTTAAGCAGAGGCCAAACTGCCACCTCTCAGCAATGCTGACATTGCAAGATTCCTACCGTGAGCAGGGGGTCAGGCCAGATGATCTCCAGGACCCCTCCAGATTCTAAATTTCTATGTGTTTACAACTGTATACTGTCCTGTTCACATGATTGCTGCAGGCTGTGGCTTAGATAAGCCATGGTGGGCTGCAGTGAGCGTGCGAACTGGCCCTCTGAGTCAGACAGCCTTGGTCCATCTACACCAGTGCTGTCAACACTGGCTGGCAGCAGAATTTTTCCGCTTTTTTCGTCCCTGTGTCAAGAGGCAGCCAGACAGCCATCTGCCAGGGATGATTTAAGGTGGATTGCTGCATTGAGCAGGGGGTTGGACTTGATGGCCTTAGAGGCCCCTTCCAACTCGACTAGTCTATGATGGCTGTTTTTTTCACGGTCCCTCAACTCACCCCATTCCAGTGAATGGTCAGGCAAAAGCCACACCATATTTTCACGAGCGCAATGGGTTCGTCCAGACGGACGTTTTAATTCTTTGACTAATTCATCCATTAAGTTAAAAAGATGTCTATCCTGCCCTCTCCCCAAGGAGGTCAGGGGCGGTATACATCGTCACAACGACCCTGTGAGGTAGGCTAGGCGGATTGAGTTGCTTGCGCAAGTTCACTGAGGGAGCTCCGTAACTGGGTGGAGATTTAATCCAAACGTGATACTGTGAAAACAGCTACACAAGCCCACAACGGAGGAGGCGTCAGCGCTGGTGAAACTGACACGCCCTTTCCTCCATCTTGTCACTTTTACCAAAATCCAAGGGGAGGAAAGAGCGAAGCAAAAAAGGCTCTTTCTTGTACATGTCAATTTCACCTAGGAATTTTTGGTGAAACTGGCAACTCTGTCAGTTTCACTAGGGTTTTTCTCAGCCTCCCAGGATTTGTGGCCCTCCAGACACCATGGAATATAACTGCCATGGGCACTGGCTGTAGGTGCTGGGCATGATGGGAGTTGTAGTCAAACACACCCAAAATTCACCAAGTCAGGGAGGGACGTGCTAGAGCAGGGGGCGCGCGAAAGAAATAGTTGTGCGGAAAGAGGCGAAGTAATTGAGCAAAAGGGTTCGCCAACCGCCCTGTCGTGGGATTTCAGCGGAACCTAGTTGCAAAGCCTTTGAGGGTCAAAATCCAGGTAGACAAGTCAGATCATAAGAGCCCTGTTGGATCCGATCAATGGTCTATCTGGATCAGCGCTCCGTGCCCTCATCTGCGTGTGGGGAGACCATAAGTAGGAGATGAGAGCAGTAGCACCCTCCCACCCATGTTCCCCAGCAACTGGTGCACATAGACACACTACCTCTGATACTGTTGGTAGCGTAGAGGCACCAGGCCTTTTCTCTAAGCTAAACAGTCCCAGACATTGAAAGCTTTCCTCATAGAGCGGACCTTTTCAGAACCATTTGCACTTGCCGGAGAGTTTGCACACGTGAAGCGCCCAGCCTGTATGTGAGAGCAATGCGAATTAACTGAAGCTGGACGTGCATTCCTCAGGGACCTCGCCATCAAGGGCAGAACCTTGCTCTTTCGTTATTAACTAATTTAAAGCAAGCTGAGTGATTCGGGAAGTCGAATTCGGGGGGCCCTGGACTGCCCTCTGCGAGTTGACAGAACCGTTGGAGAATCGCAGCATATAAAGCCTGGACCTCTTTCTGGTTCAACAACGAAAGAAGACGTGGCATTTGGGAGGTTACGGGATAAATAAGTCGCTTCCTTTGGGGTCTCTCTTGTACTTCCCTTTTATCGCCCGCCAGGTGCTCACAAAGATTTCCAGGTTACTTTTCTTTCTTTTAAAGATGGACGAGAATTTTTGGAGGGGAAATCGTGAAAACTTTGGTAGGTTCTTCCACCCAGAGCACAGGTGATAACCTATCCTCCCTAACAGTGCAATTGTCTGCATGTTTACTCAGGCGTAAGTCCTGTGGTGTCCAATGGGGTTTCCCTAGTAGGTTTAGGATTGCAACCCACCTCGTTGGGAGAGGTGCCACAAAAGAAGTCTGAAGTCAAGATTGAAGATTTCCCCAGGAGGCTCAGAGGAGAAGAGGGAACCCGGGCAAACATCCAATAGCGTCATTCTGCAAACTCAAGTTTGCACCATCACTGCAGTGGGATCCTCTTTCACGTAACCTGAAACCTCATTTCCGCTAGCACAACGTCATTTGTGTTGAGGATTGACATGGTTGGATACCAGCCGTTATTTGGTGTTTGTATGTGTGTGTTAAAGGTTCCGTAACCATGATTGAGATTATGGATTTGGGACACACAGAAGTTTGGCAGAGGGACAGAACTGATCCACCCCACCCACCCCGGCACAACCCACCAGGCAACCCCACTGAAATGGACGTGGATTACGGAAGAACACTACCTTGAACAGAGGCCATGCAGTTCAATGGGGCATGGGCAGAGGGATTTCACCCGGTCAGTTGTGTGCCGTATGGATTAGCAATAGGCTCACCTCTTCAGAGAACATTTCTGATCTCTTTTTTTTTTTTTAAAAAAAAAGAATGTATTTATCCTTTAATCAAGCATATTTCTCTGTACATAGGGAGTAAGTGTAAAACGCGGCCTTATACCCCGTTTTGCTTCCAAATGGATCGGCACGGGACCACCCACGTTCGGTATTAGCAGGAGCAGCGATGCTAATTGCGAGAGAAGTGCAATTGCGTGAGATTATTAATTGCTTCGGAAAAAGGGGCCCGGGGAAACTCCGCCCGTGCGTAGGCCAGGGATCTGACTCCATGAAAAGGGCAGCGTCATCTGTTCAATATCGAATTCCTTCTCCTACGGATCTGAGGGTTTCTCAGCTTTCCAAACGGTTCCATATGCGTCCGTTGAAGAGTGGCAGAAGTGTCTTCTTTGTTTGAGAAGATGACTTTTAAAACACACACACACACAAACGCAAGCCCATAACATCTGCTTCGCTTTCTCATAGAAATGGCTGCTTATGATTTTAGGGACCCCAACATTTTATGGACGGATGGGTGGATTATTTGTGTACACTCCCGCACCTTTTATCCACCCCAGAAGAAGCTTATGCACATAAAATGTGAAATCACCAACCACTGACATTCCAGAGACTGAAAGAACTGGGCAGGTTTAGCCTGGAGAAGAGAAGATTGAGGGGAGACATGAGAGCACTCTTCAAATACTTAAAAGGTTGTCACACAGAGGAGGGCCAGGATCTCTTCTCGATCCTCCCAGAGTGCAGGACACGGAATAACGGGCTCAAGTTAAAGGAAGCCAGATTCCAGCTGGACATCAGGAAAAACTTCCTAACTGTTAGAGTGGTACGACAATGAAATCAGTGACCTAGGGAGATTGTGGGCTCTCCCACACTAGAGGCCTTCAAGAGGCAGCTGGACAACCATCTGACGGGGATGCTTTAGGGTGGATTCCTGCATTGAGCAGGGATTTGGACTTGATGGCCTTGTAGGCAGCTGGTCGGCCATTGTGCAAACAGAATGCTGGACTAGATGGACCCTTGGTCTCAAACAGCAGGGCCCTTCTTACGTTCTTACATTCTTGTAACCCCGAGGCAGTTTCCCAGCTCCCTGTTTAATCAGCCCTTTATTTAGAGCCATGAGGACTGGAGCCTTACTTTATTCTAAAGGAATGGACTGTCGCACAGAGGTGAGAGCACGCACTTCGGCTCGGAGGTTCAATTTCTGGCATCTCCAAGATCGCCAGCCTCCAGAAAGCAGCTGCCTGCAGGGGATAAATATTCCTGGCCGGGACAGGCCAGCGATCCAACTTGGCCGCGTCTCCCTGTTCATGAGATCCGGAAGCCGCAGAGGTTGGGGAAAGGTTTGGGCCTTGCTCACCACTGCTGCGGTGTGTATCTGAAAGCAGAATTCCGTTCGGACCTCTCTGCCGTCGCTTCGGAGCTGGAGGTTTTCCAGTGCGGTGGAATCTTCCACGGGATAAAGGAAACTATTTCAAACATCTCCTGGCTTTTCCTCTGACCAGCTCCAGCTGGGGGAAGCCAGCTGGCTGGAAAGAATCACTCGACCAGCTTCCTTTCGCCGTAGAAGAGGCTCATGGTGCTTCGTTCGGAAACGGGAACGCCGCCCCCCGCCCCCCACGGCCTCCCTCCATGCTGTCGTCTCTGGAACGAAACGAGAACCAGTTGCTTCATCCCAACTTTCCTTCGACGGTTTCGCTCCACTTTTTCAGAGGGCCCCGTTTCTGCACGGACGAGGCCAAACGGCTTCTGCGTGTTGGGGGACCGCACTGCCTCCATCGCGGGGGGAAGGCAAGATAGTTAAACGTTCCGGGTGTGAAATTCTGCTCATATTTTGAGAACCAAGGTGGTGTCGTGGTGAGAGTGTTGGTTCAGGACTGGGAAGACCTGGGTTCTAGTACCCCCTAAGCAGGGGGTTGGACTTGATGGCCTTGTAGGCTAGGGTGACCCTATGAAAAGGAGGACAGGGCTCCTGTATCTTTAACAGTTGCATAGAAAAGGGAATTTCAGCAGGTGTCATTTGTATAAATGGGGAACCTGGGGAAATTCCCTCTTCATCACAACAGTTAAAGCTGCAGGAGCTATACTGCAGCTATACTGTGACCAGATTTAAAAGAGGGCAGGGCACCTGCAGCTTTAACTGTTGTGATGAACAGGGAATTTCACCAGGTTCTCCTTATATACAAATGACACTGCTGAAATTCCTTTTTTCAATACAACTGTTAAAAATACAGGAGCCCTGTCCTCCTTTTCATAGGGTCACCCTAGCCTACAAGGCCATCAAGTCCAACCCCCTGCTTATTGTAGGAATTTACCTTACAGTAGGGTGACCGTATGAAAAGGAGGACCGGGCTCCTGTATCTTTAACAGTTGCGTAGAAAAGGGAATTTCAGCAGGTGTCCTTTGTATATATGGAGAACCTGGTGAAATTCCCTCTTCATCACCACAGTTAAAGCTGCAGGAGCTATGCTAGATTTAAAAGAGGGCAGGGCTCCTGCAGCTTTAACTGCCGTGATGAAGAGGAAATTTCACCAGGTGTTGCATGCATACAAATGACACCTGCTGAAATTCCCTTTTCTATGCAACTGTTAAAGATACAGGAGCCCGGTCCTCCTTTTCATAGGGTCACCCTACCATTGCGATGGGCCGCCTGGACAGGGGAAAATGCTCAGCTCCGGACACTGCTGGTGTCCGGACACTGCTGGTGCCAAAGAAAGGATGGTTGGAAGGAGGTTGGAAGAGCATCCCGGGTAAAACCTGACTCAGATGAGGAACCTAGGCAAAGGACCTGTCGCTTGGGGGCACACACGTCCAGTCCTCAGCACCCCCAGCTAGGGGTGGGGAAGTGTCTCTGGATGGTGTAGCACTACCATTCCTATCTGCCCCGGGCTGGCCAGGGCTGATAGGAATGGTAGTGCCAAACCATCCAGAGCAGCCTTCCTCAACCTGGGGTGCTCCAGATGTGTTGGACTACAACTCCCAGAATACCCCAGCCAGAGATGCAATCCAACACATCTGGAGCGCCCCAGGTTGAGGAAGGCTGATCCAGAGGGTGATGGGTTGGGGGAAGGCTGCAAATCGGAGCGTTCCCTTCAAACGTGAGCTCCGGCACCTCTTTCTTGCAGGGTGGTTGGGTGGCTGCACGGCTTCCGTGCGCCGCGCTCCAGCTTCCCTTTCAACGATGTTGATCTTGGCTAGCGACTCCAGAAGGGCCTCGTGGCCTATTTATTACTGCCTCTTGTTGACTCCTGACCCGGCCCCTATAAATGAAGGAAGTCGTTCTAAACAAAAGCTGAGGGCTTCCTCCCACCCCTTGCACGCTTTCTGAGGGAGGCAGGTTTTGCTCTCTGGAGAGTTGGGAACTGTGTGTGTGTGTGTTGTGTTGAAGTTGTGGCTCTTGGCGAAAGCAGGGATGCAGTCATTTATTTATTTGTGCAAAGAGAGGAAGAAGAAGAAAAGAGAATCTCTCTCTGTGTGTACAAAGTTCTTCTCATAGCTCAGAACTTCCAGTGTACAAAGTTCTTCTCATAGCTCAGAACCTCCAGTGTACTCTCTCTCTCCATCCATCCATCCATCTATCTCCAGGTTGGGCCGGGCGGGTATATATGTGTGTGTGTATTGTGTTTGTGCGTGTTCTCTCTCTCTCTCTCTCTCTCTCATACACACACACACTAACAACAAATAGACATGAAGTGCCATCTTTACAAAAAAATTAAAAAAGAAGATGCTCACACATCCACAAAATATAAAATTACTCACTAGAGAAGATTACGTTAAAAAGGAGGCCGCTGGTTTAAAACCAGCCAGGTTGCCTCTAGGAAGAGAGCATCTTTTCTGTTAGAAGGAAGGATGGAAGGAAGGAAAAGGATTTCTTTTGTTCTACCTCTTTTCTATCCTTCTGCCTTGCAAGTCACTCTTCTCGAATCCTGCTTTAGCGAGGATAGTGTGGTGTAGTGGTTAGAGAGAGGTGGATCCATATCTCCGGTCAGCTGGGTGGCTTCTGTTGGCCACCTCTCAGCCTAACCTACCTCGCAAGGGTGTCACGATGGGATGGATGGGAGGAGAAGCCAGGGACTCTGTCTTGAGCATCTTCTGGAGGAAAAGTCGGAGGCCAGAGAGAAATAAGTTTGATAAAATCGATCCTGGAATTTAAAATGTCCAGGACGTTCAGTTTTCATGTTCGGTAGCAGTCAACTGCTGAACCACATTCTGGGCAACTAAGAAGAAGAAGGAGTGTTTGAATTTAAATCAGTGCTTTATTCAGAACCATGAGGACTAGAAATTTTATTTGGATTTAAGCGGGAGGGCCATAGTATAAGACCTGCAGGCTCGGCTAACAGGGCAGAAGGAGATCATAGAATCGTAGAATCATAGAATAGCAGAGTTGGAAGGGGCCTACAAGGCCATCGAGTCCAACCCCCTGCTCAATGCTGGAATCCACCCTAAAGCATCCCCGACAGATGGTTGTCCAGCTGCCTCTTGAAGGCCTCTAGTGTGGGAGAGCCCACCACCTCCCTACGTCACTGGTTCCATTGTCGTACCACCCTAACAGTCAGGATGTTTTTCCTGATGTCCAGCCGGAATCTGGCTTCCTGTTACAGACATGATTCTGTGTCCTGCACTCTGGGATGATGGAGAAGAGATCCTGGCCCTCCTCTGAGTGACAACCTTTCAATCACTTGAAGAGTGCTATCATGTCTCCCCTCCATCTTCTCTTCTCCAGGCTAAACCTGCCCAGTTCTTTCAGTCTCTCTTCATAGGGCTTTGTTTCCAGACCCCTGATCATCCAGATCTCTCTGGGTGTAGGATTTTCTGACCTGGCAGCTCCCAGCCAGAAGACCGATGACATTCCAAGGGGATTTGCAGACGGGGTTGTATAACCTCAAAACGGGGCACCCGATTCAAGCCTGTGCAGGCCAACTTCATCAAATCCACATATCTCTCTCTCTGGAGTGTTTTGGGAGCCCGGAAGGCTTGCCAGAAAGTTAATGGATTAGTGTTAATTAAGACGAACCAACAGCCTTTTAACTTCTCCGGCAACATCCTGGAAGGCGGGGTAAACACGGCACACGATGGAATTCGGAGACAATTCTCTCTTGGCAAGCGGGCCGTGGGCCTCCGGGCAATCGCAACTTAAAAGTGTCCTTTGAGGCCCTGCCGCTGTGCAGGAAAGGCAGGTCATACGCGTTTACTCGCTCACGTTAATAACATGCTTTGATGGCCTTGTGTCTAGGGCTGGAGGAGAAACGTCCAAAGAGCCCTGAGGTTGGATCAGACCAGGGGTCCATCTAGTCCAGCCTTCCTCAACCTGGGGCGCTCCAGATGTGTTGGACTACAACTCCCAGAATGCCCCAGTCAGCTGGCTGGGGCATTCTGGGAGGTGCAGTCCAACACATCTGGAGCGCCCCAGATTGAGGAAGGCTGATCTAGTCCAGCACTCTGTTCACACAGGGGCCAAACAGCTGTCAACCAGAGGCCCACAAATCAGGACACGGTGCAACAGCACCCTCCCTCCCATGTTCCCCAGCAACTGGTGCACACAGGCATACTGCTTCTTCAAACTTGCCTTCCCCGGATTGTCCTCGTTCTAGCCTTCCCTTTTGTGTCAATTTCTCCAGGAGAGCGATCCGCGCGCTCTCCGGCACCAGCTGTCAATACAAAGTGCTTCCCGCGACTCCCAACGTTTGCCTACCCTTTGACATCCGCTTCTCCCACAAGACGACCGAGCAAAACAAAACGCAGATGCGTTCCTGTCAGGGTCCATGCTTCCGCCAAGCCCCGGCTTCGTCTCCCCGCGGGCGTGAAAAGTGTCAAAGCTCACGCCACTGTCGTTAGGATTGTACCCTTCCTAGGTTTAATTAGATTCCTCCCTGCCCCCCCCCCCGGCTCCTTTAGAAAGGCATTTTTCACCATTGTGGGGAGATGTTTTGGGGTCCGTTTGCGCTGTGCATGGCCCTCCACGGAGCCCTGACATGCTGCAGACGTCTTGTGCTGTGAACAATCAGCCCTATTTATGTTTCTTACTTTATGTCCAGCTGCCAAACACCTTTCTTGAACCACCGTTTCTCTCTCTCTCTCTGTTTTACGAGAGGGAGGGGAAACGTCTCTTGGTTCATAGAATCATAGAATCGTAGAGTTGGAAGGGGCCTATAAGGCCATTGAGTCCACCCCCCTGCTCAGTGCAGGACTCCACCCTAAAGCATCCCTGACAGATGGCTGTCCAGCTGCCTCTTGAAGGCCTCTAGACAACCCCTCTGTCAGGGATGCTTTAGGGTGGATTCCTGCACTGAGCAGGGGGGTGGACTCGATGGCCTTGTAGGCCCCTTCCAACTCTGCTATTCTATGATTCTATGACTCCAGGCACCGATGACCTGACTCATGGTTTTCCCTAATGTTGCGATCCTGTACACCAGGGGCCCAGCCCCGAAGTCTGGCCCTTTGGGTTTCCCCAGAGGGACACGCCCCCTTCCCAGGTTTCAATCCCTGTCCTCTCCCAGTAAATTCAGGAAAGAGCTCCTTTCTGAACTCCGAAGGGGGCACCGCCAGTCAGCCTAGACCATCCGGAGCTAGACGAGCCAAAATCCTGATTCAATACAAAAGCTCCTTTGTTGTTTGTGAGACTGCTCAGGGGAGCCTCAGTGCCGCGTCCCGAGTGACAGATGACTCACTTGTAGGACCACGTGGACTAGAGCCTTAGTTTTATTTTAGGAGAGCATGAGGACCGGTGGCTTAATGGCCCCAGGGCTCTCAGGGACAATGCACTGGGACGCCTTTATTAGCAGGGATGCCACCCTCACTTGCCCGCCCCAGACTTCTCTCTTCCCTCTGAGCTGAGCTGGAAATATCGCAGCAGCTGCTGGGAAATAATGTTCCAGCTACAATACACTGTTCCCTATTTTATGCAAAGTATTTTGGGGTTGGCATTTCTGCATTGCTGCTGGCTTGGCTAACATTTGCAAACTGAGCTGTGCTTCTTCTTCTTCTTCTTCTTCTTCTTCTTCTTCTTCTTCCAGAAATCCGAAAACTTCCCCTGCCCTCGTAAACTAGAAATTTGTGGAAATTGCTGGTTCTTCTGGGCTTTTCCATTTTGCGGAGTGTGATGGGGTGGGTGGGAGCAAAACCCTGCTCTGAAATAAACCAATTTTGCCTTTTTACAATCTTTGACTCAGTGTATGCTGCTGTCCTGAGGTCTTTAGTATCCCCACTGGGCAACAGAATCTATTCATTGCGCCAAAGGTTGAGCGGCTGTTCCACAACCTCTGGACGCAACGGACTACAGATTCTACCATCTCCAGCCACCTCCATGTCAACTGGAAGCAATGGGATTTGTTGTCCCTTCAGGGAAAGGCTTGTCCTGTGTGAATGTTTTGGGTGTGTGAATGTTTTGCCCGTTGTATTTTTTGCATCCTCCGCTGGTCAGGCTGCATACGTGAATTCGCATTCTCAGCCCCAGTAATAAACTCGCTGAATTAAGATCGCTGTCCAGAAGAGTAGCAGCAGGACAAGGAGGAATTGTAGGCCAAAATACACATCCTGCTAAAAAGTCCATTTGCCTCTCACTGCAAGGGCGGGATCAGGTGCTGGCAGAATCCGTGCCGTGTCCGTCCTCCGAAAACATCAGCCGAGACCGCTGTAATTCCCGACACATGTGCAACCTCGTGGCCCAGGCACTGTCCGTGAGATGCCCTCGATGGCGTTCCCATCTGACGTGAAATGTTGACAACTCGCTCGCATAGCTGTGGCCCCCTGGCTGCCCCTGCGCCGTTGAGCATTTCGGGAAGCTGCAATTAGCCGGCCACCCAGCCAAGTCCCCACTCCATTCCGTTTTGTTTTCCAACGGACGACGCGGACTTCTGCAGCTACGAACAATGCTCAACCCTCACTTGGCCATTTTATAACATCCCCTTCCTCACCCCCCCCAATCTGCCCCACTGTATACGTTGTTAACATTTCTAAAGTACTTCTGTAAACCTCGCGATTCCCAAAGCGTACAGATTCCTTCCTTTTGGACCTGCTCTGGCTCTTTGCCTCTTGGCACTCACCGGCTGAGATCGCTCGGAGCGAGAGTGCTTTTCCTCCAAAGGAGAAGAGGAAGAACAATGTGTGTGTGTGTGTTTGTGCATGTGTGTGTGTGTGTTTATCTGTGAAACCGAAGTGGAGGCAAAGTGGAATCGAGTCTGAGCGAAGGATCGGGTAAGGTTCTCTGCACGCCTGTCCGTTTATGTGGGGATTTTTGCCGGCAAACAGCACCATCTGCTCTTGGTCGGGCAGGGCGCTCTGGTTTTGGTTACGGCCTGGACGGAGGTACATGGGAAAGAAGCTGAGAGAGAGAGAGAGAGAGAAATGCAACCTGTTAATAATAACGTTAATTGAGTGCTGCAGCATGTGGAGTTGGCGCCCACAATTCCTTGCTCCCAGCACGGATCTAACAAGCCCTTGTTCTCTTCTGCTTTTCTCGCGATGGCCTGGCGACAGGCGGAAACCGACGCGCTTCACCGTCTGGGTTTCTGCCTGCCATGCAACCTTCCGGGGTGTTTTGATGGGTCGCACATGCTGAGCGCAAGACCTTTGAGGAATACCGTGACGCTCAGGAGGGTTGATGCCAGAAAGGGGGGGGATCCTTTCATCCCGAGAACGCAATTTCAGAGACGGGGGCATCCCGGGGGTGGGATGGGGGTCCGGAGGCCATAGGGGCGGGGCTAATCTACACCTGCCAGTTATCCTGGAGTCTGTTCGAGGTCGTCCCTCTGCATCCAAATGACACACAGCAGCATCCCAGGGTCAACCAGGAAGACCTCACAGTCATTCTGGGATAACCAGCACTGTGGTTTTCCTGATCTTCCTTGCGGTCCCGGGACAACCCCGAGGACCTCATTGGGGTGGGGGTGTGCAGCATTTTCGCCATCCCTGGCATGGCTCTTGGCAGTTTGGGTGCGCCGAGTTTTCCGGGATTTTTTTTAAAGAAAAAACACTTTTGCCACGCAATTGTGCAACATCTCTTCTTTTTAAAAAGCAACAACGCTGTGCAGGAATGTCCCTCTTCAGTTCCGGGACGGCGCGCTGGCGTTTAGACGCAGGGGAACGATCCTGGAAGCAGGTAGGCCTGGGATCCTCCTGTCCCCCCATCCCAGAAGGCCTCAAGGTGTAGATGAGGCCCGAAACATCCTAAACGCCGGCCTATTTTAGCTTGCAGATCTTACAGGAGAAGCCTGGAGGGCCAAATTGGACCCTCGGGATTGGACGGCGCACCTGAGGTTCTCCAATCCCCGTCTACGCTCTTCTACAGCCCTTCCCATGAAAGAAACTAAGTTTCCAGCTCTCATGGATTTAAACTTGGAACACAGGAATCGTTCCGCTTATTCAAGCGAATCATTTGTTGTTTTCCGAGTGGCCACTGGGGGCGCAGGATCATGTTTAAAGAAAAATTAAACAAATGCTTACATCTGCGTAAGTTTTAAAAATAAAGACATCAAAATTGGCACAGTAATAGATATTAAGGAGAGCTGTAAGCATACCAAATTTGAATCGGATTGGGTCATCCGTTGATTTTTTAATGATTTTTTGACATTTCCCTCCTTAAACTCTTTTCCTGGTATGCAAAGGATCTTAGCAGCACTGCCGCCCGAATTAGCAACAACCACCATGACAGCTAAACGCTGTAGGGCAGCCTTCCTCAACCTGGGGCGCTCCAGATGTGTTGGACTGCAACTCCCAGAATGCCCCATTCTGGGAGTTGCAGTCCAACACATCTGGAGCGCCCTAGGTTGAGGAAGGCTGCTGTAGGGGATGATTCGAGGGAAACAGGTATGTGGGATGAAGCCTTATATGTGTGGTGTTTTTTTTTAAAAAATAGATAGGGTATTGGCGTGATCTGGCAGGGGTCTTCTTTTGGAGAACAGCTCCCCCCGGACGTAAGTTCAATAGAACCTCCTTGTCCAAGAGCAGTCTATCACTGAACACCAGCTACTTCATGACAGCCAGCGCAGCAGCACCTGGGAATCAGACGCTGGGCGGCGTGGACGCTTTGCTTTGATCCACCGAAGACCTTACCTTCTGTTGACGCCGTTTGTAGGCACCTGAGAACCCGACTGACGTTTCTGGAAGCGGCGGGCTCAGCTCTTGCAGGCAACAAGAAACCCCGGTTAGGGCACCGCTGCTCATAGTAATAATGGCAATAAGAAGAAGAAGAAAAAAGGGATAGGAAATACAGGGTTTTTTTGGTCACCATCCCTATTCTGCGACGACCGCCAAGAAAACGTCTCCCAGCCCGGTTGGACGGATTGAAAACAAATCTCCGTTTCCTGGTGGCTTTAATCCCCGACGTTTTGCCAAGACAAACTTGGAGGGTTGTGTCTCTCACCTCTCCCCACCTGGATCATGCTTGTGTGTTTCAGGATTTGGCCCCCGGATCGAAGCCTTGATCAAACGACGCAGCGCCGAAACAGCAAGGCTTTCTTTAGCCATGACCCCTCTCTTATTTTTAAAGAGCTGGATGTGATTCAGGACGGTACTGGAAAAACACCATCACGATCAGGACAAAAAGAAGCAGGCCTGTTTTGGGTTGAACAAAGGCACGAGTGTCTTTTGGGGCGGTGCACGTCTCACTGCCTGGAATAAAAATGGCACCAGTGATGCCACAACCTTTGCTGGATCCCGGTAAAGGTCCTTCCATCTTGCCCTGTCTCCTGATTCCAATGTGGTCCAGATAGAGGTGTTCACAAACAGGTCAACAAAGTGATGCCCTTTCTTGTTTGTGCATCCCCTGGCTTTTCAGGTGTTTCCAGGTAGACCCTTTCAGGACACGGAGGCTCAGTGATTCAGACACGGCTCATCCCGTATTGCCAGCCGTCTCCAACCTGGGCCCCACCAGAAGCTGGAGCGTGTTCAGAGGAGGGCAACCAGGTTTATCAGGGGTCTGGAAACAAAGCCCTATGAAGAGAGACTGAAAGAACTGGGCATGTTTAGCCTGGAGAAGAGAAGAGTGAGGGGAGACATGAGAGCACTCTTCAAATACTTAAAGGGTTGTCACACAGAGGAGGGCCAGGATCTCTTCTCGATCCTCCCAGAGTGCAGGACACGGAATAACGGGCTCAAGTGACAGGAAGCCAGATTCCGGCTGGACAGCAGGAAAAACTTCCTGACTGTTAGAGCAGTACGACAATGGAATCAGTTCCCTAGGGAGGTTGTGGGCTCTCCCACCCTAGAGGCCTTCAAGAGGCAGCTGGACAATCCTCTGTCAGGGATGCTTTAGGGTGGATTCCTGCATTGAGCAGGGGGTTGGACTCCATGGCCTTGTAGGCCCCTTCCGACTCTGCTATTCTATGATTCTATGATTCTATAAGCCTGCAACACCCATCATGGGTGAGGGCCTTCTCTGCGGTGGCACCCCGGCTGTGGAATGCCCTCCCCTTGGACGCCCGATTGGCGAAAACACTGATTTCATTTCGACGCCAAGTAAAAACAAAGCCTTTGATGGTTAAACTCACCGGCACATTGTTCTAACTGCTTTTAAATTATATATTGTTTTAACTTGGTTCATGGTTTAATTTGTTTTTAACTGTGCTTATTTATTGTTTTATACTGTATGCTTTTATCTGTACGCCGCTCTGAGATCTTAATGATAAAGGGCGGGATATAAATGTAATCAATCAATCATGCCCAGCCAAACTCATTCTCTGAGGTCTGGATTCTGATGGCTGCCAATTTGGATGGCTTATAAAGGAGGTTGGAGCAATTCCTGGAGGAGGAGGAGGAGGAGGAGGAGGAGGAGGAGGAGGTCCCTGGCTACTAGCCCTGATGGTTGTGTGCTGTCTCCAGTATCCAAGGCAGTAAGGCTATAAACACCTGTTGTTGGGGAACATGGGTGGGAGGGTGCTTTTGCATTCATGCCCTGCTTTGTGGGTCCCTGGTTGACAGCCGGTTGGCCACTGTGTGAACAGGACTCGATGGACCCTTGGTCTGATCCGCCCGGGCTCTTACGTTCTTACCAGGCGGAAGAAAACTTTTCGTAGTGACCCTCCGCATCTATGGAATGCCTTTCCCAAGGAGATCCGCCTGGCAACTTCAGTCCCTAGATTTAACTGCCAGGTTTAGCCATTCCTCTTTAAGCAGAAGTCTCGGCTTTAATCTGTTGGTCTGTGAACTTCCCTGTGTCCCTTCCCTGTTCTTATTTTTTATTATTATTGTTTTGGAAATGTTTACTACTGTATAACTTTGATACTTGCATGGTTGTATGACTACTCCGATTTGCTTCAGGGTCCCTTTGTTTGGTTTTGGGATGGTAAAAGGCCAGCTGATTATTGATATACCAATAAATCAAACGAATGTAGCCAAAATGGGCAGGAAAAAAGGAGGATTTGCAGAAGAATGAGCGAGGGGGAAAAAAGAAGTTAGGGAAAGTAAGCCTAAGGGCAAAACTCATCAGAAGAGTCCATTGAGTGTTAAGCATGCTTGTTGGCTGCAGAAGGAGAGTTTACTGGTGTGTCTGCAGGGTGTACAGGGTAGGAGACAGAAAACTGCAGGGGAAACAAATGGAATGGAACACCCCGCAAAAGGGTATGGCTGGCTGTTTGGAATCATGAACGGGTGTGTGTGTGTGCGGAGGGCTCCACAGCGTGACATCTTGTGAAGGTCCCATTGTTTTTGAAAGCAATGGCGAAGTTTGTTTCTACTTATTTGGGCCTGAATAGAGACAACGGTTTTCTGTTCCATTCCACATGTAGGTCTCCGGTCCACCAGTGCTCTTTTATCGTCATATTAAAAAGCGGCACGACAGATTCAAGGCTTGTGCCACTGCTAGGGAGACCACGGGCTGCTCCTCTTCAAGGTCGCAGCCGGACAACTTCCCACGCCCCTCTTGCAGGAGATTCCATTCCAGTCCATTCTCCTCTGCCCCCACGGTCAGCTAGGAATGAATGAAACTGTTAATTTCACTTCTGCTCAGTTTCTCAGTTTCCCTCATCGAGAGAGTTCACGGAGTTCTGTTTCAGCATCACTTTGCCGCTTAAAAACCCAGGTTTGCTGAATAGAAACAAGCAGTTTCCCTTAATACCATGCTCTTTTGCACATTGCCCCCAAGAATATACCTGGGGAGCAGGGTGGGATGGGGCTGGATTTGGTTTGAATTTCAATCAACTTTGGGGTTCCAAACCCTGGGGTTCCCTCTCATAGAATCATAGAATAGCAGAGTAGGAAGGGGCCTACAAGGCCATGGAGTCCAACCCCCTGCTCAATGCAGGAATCCACCCTAAAGCGTCCCTGACAGATGATTGTCCAGCTGCCTCTTGAAGGCCTCTAGTGTGGGAGAGCCCACAACCTCCCTAGGTCACTGGTTCCATTGTCGTACTGCTCTAACAGTCAGGAAGTTTTTCCTGATCATAGAATCATAGAATAGCAGAGTTGGAAGGGGCCTACAAGGCCATCGAGTCCAACCCCCTGCTCAATGTAGGAATCCACCCTAAAGCATCCCTGACAGAAGGTTGCCCAGCTGCCTCTTGAAAGCCTCTAGTGTGGGAGAGCCCACAACCTCCCTAGGTCACTGACATCTGCTGGTCTACATAACAACTGCCAGAGGCCATTACTCGAAAGTTTTGGGGACCAGGCTCATAGAACGCAAATCTGCATATATCTATACAGTGGTGGCCAGAATTGTGGACACTTTTTGAAATGTTCATGTTTTGCAACTTTGCCTGCGTATAGAAAATGTTCCGTTTCACGAAATTCAAATGTTTATATATCAATTGAAAGAGATTTGAATGCTGAATTCAATACAAAAAAACCAAAATGCAAATACCTGCAGTAGAAAAAAGTTATGCTTGCTTTAGTCTAAAGACGAGCACAGGTGTGATTGAGTGAAGAAGCAGATTGGAATTGCAAACCTTACTGGCCAATCACAGCCCTTGATCTGGGGACCAATCGCATGGCGGTAGCTGCGATACTTCGTGTTTCAAGTTGGGGAAAGTCAGTTTTGCTGTTTGTCCAATTGGAGATTGGTGTGAATATTTGAAGTATTTCTCAAATTAAAAGTGTACGTACATCATCAATAGAGGAATGGCACTAAAGAAAAGCGTGGATTGGACACCCAGGAAAAGAAGCAGAGTTGTTTTATTACGCGAATCAGGCCTTTCAATTGATATAGAAACATTTGAATTTCGTGTACAAATTTCGTGTAAAAATTCGGATTTTTGGGCATGTCTATTTATTTATTTATTTATTACTTTTACATACTGCCCAATAGCCGAAGCAGGTAAAACTTTGTATTTGGGAACATTGTCTACAAAAGTGCATGGATCTGGGATGGTTGCGTACGAAAATTCATACGTTTGGAAGTGTCGCATATGGGGGGCGGGGGGGGGGGGGCGAAGATGTCCAAGAACATTGTGAGCAAAAAAATACACCTATTCCAGAATGTGGCATACAAAATGCGCATATACTGAAACGTTGCGCAGAAAAATATGTGCGTTCGGGAATATTGCAGCTACGACAATGCCTCTATTCGGGAACGTTGCAAAATTCATGCGTTTTGGACACGCGCGCATCCGGGAACGCTGCGTACAAAGGTGTGTCCGTTCGGGAGCGTCGCGTACGGAAAGGTGTGCGTTCGGAAACGTCGCACAGAGCAATGTGAAGGTTCAGGAAAGTTGCGTATGCGACATTAAGGAATGGAACTTAGAATGGACACGGTCCGGATAGAGGCATATTTGTCAAATGTGTGTTTTTCTGCGGGATAAGAATGCAGGCTCCCGCGTCTCCCACCCCCACCCTGCCCCCTCCCAGTGTTTCTGAGACTCTTCACAGGGGTTCCGTAGTCCTTACCACCACAACTGTTTCCACTTACTTGCTCGGGGGGGGGCGGAGGAATGGAACAAGGAGGCCTGGTTTTCTTTTATATATTGGAGAGATTCTCCCTCGTTCTCCCTCCCTCTTGCCTTGCTCTTTGCAAAACTTTCTTTAAGCCTTTTAATCCAGGCCTTCCCTAAATATCTTGACAATGTCTCTTTAACAGACAAGCCGGGAACTTAAGTGCCGAGGGGGTAAATTAGAAAAACAGATCCGCTGGCGCTGTGGTGCGCCCCCCCCCCCTCCGCTGACAAAGACAGGCTGCTGTTTGACTAAAATAACCCTCCTCGGTTTTATGAGTTTTAAATAAAAAAGTTACTCTGTGTGTGTGTGTGTGTGAGAGAGAGAGAGAGGGTGAATGGAAAGGGCCTTAGATATTATTATTATTATTATTTTTTTTATTATTATTATTATTATTATTCCACCCCATAGCCGAAGCTCTCTGGGTGGTTTACACAAGATCACCACGCTTAAAAACAATATACAAAAATCAAACCCCACAAAAACATACTTCGAAGATGTGTAACTTCGCATGTAAAGGGAAGTTACACAACATCTTGTGTAAATCGCCCAGAGAGCTTCGGCTATTGGGCGGTATAGGAATGCAATCCATCAATCAATCCATCAATCAACGTAAGCCCTATGTGGCACGGTGTTGCCATTGAATTGTTTGACTATGTACAGCATCATGTACATTGAGGGTGCTATATAAATAAATAAATAAATAAATAAATAAATAAATAAATAAATAACATACACATACATTTAAAACTGCTATAACAACTTTAAAACCAACAGCAATGATGAGCTTAAAAACCAGACCCAGGCTCATCCCATATTGCTAAATGCCTGGGAGAAGAGAGAAGTCTGGACCTGGCGCTGAAAAGATGACGTTGGCGCCAGGCGGGCGTCATCGGGGAGATCGTTCCATAATTGGGGGCCACCACAGAGAAGGCCCTCTGCCTTGTTGCCATCCTCTGAGCTTCCCTCAGAAGGAGGCACCCATCGGAGGACCTTTCATCCCCCACCTCAATGTGGCTGGCTGTACCGTTAAAGAACAGCAGAGAGATCTCCGTTTGGGATTTGACGTCTGTGGTCCGCGTGGGGCGGCAGAGGCCAAAGACCTGGTAGAGGGGTGCAACTGATCGTTGCAAGCTCAATGGTGTCTCCAGTTTCCTGCCTGAGTCCTGGGATCTGTTGGAGGACTTCTTCTCTGTGCCCCACCAACGCGAGATACATGCTATGGTGGGACGTGGGAGAGGGCCTTCTCTGTGGTGGCACCCCGGCTGTGGAATGCCCTCCCCTTGGAAGCCCGACTGGCACCAGCACGGCCTTCATTTCGGCGCCAGTTTAAGACTCAGCCTTTGATGGCTAAATCCACCAGCCGGCACACTGTCTTGTTTTAATTGGCTTTCACCGTTTTAAAATTTCACATTGGGTTTTAACATATGAATGGTTTAATTTGTTTTAGAATTCTATATTTATTGTTCTATTTCATATGCATGGTTTTAGCTGTACGCCGCCCTGAGATCTTTGTGATATAGGGTGGGATATAGTCTTGACGAGTTTAAAAAAGCTATAAAGACTGGTCTCTTCCGACAGGCCTACCCAGATTATTATTTTTTAACATGTCCAATGGTTATTTTAATATCGTATCAGTTTCATCTGTTTGTAACCAGTTTTATGCATTTCATTGTGATTTTGTATTTCATGTTGTTCCACGCCTCGGTCCAGAGGGAGTGGCGGATAAGAAATAAATATTCTATTCCACTCTCTATTTTAATAAAATTTAAAAATAATGAACGCCCGCCTAAAGCAGAGAAGAGCCAGAGAGACCACATCATGCCAGTCCTTCTACAACAGCCTTCCTCAACCTGGGGCGCTCCAGATGTGTTGGACTATATCTCCCAGAATGCCCCAGCCAGCTGGCTGGGGCATTCTGGGAGTTGTAGTCCAACACATCTGGAGCGCCTCAGGTTGAGGAAGGCTGTTCTACAACTTCATTGGCTGCTAGTCCGGGCCCGATTCAAAGCCCTAAACGGCTTGGGGCCAGGCTATTTGAAGGAACACCTCCTCCCATATGTACCTGCCCAGACCTAAAGATCATCCCCAGGGGTCCTTCTCTGTGAGCCCCTGCCGAAGGAAGTGAGGCAGGTGGCTACTAGGAGCAGGGCCTTCTCTGCTGTGGCACCCCGGTTGTGGAACGAGCTCCCCAGAGAGGTTCGCTTGGCACCTACATTGTTTTCTTTCCATCGCCAGCTGAAGGCCCTTTTATTTTCTCAGTATTTTAACACCTGATTTAACTTAAATTTAAACTCTGCTGTTTAAATTCCGTATTTTAATCTATATCCATTTCTGCTGTGCGGCTTTATCCTGGTTGTGCTTTCTATATTGAATTTTGTGTTTGTGTTTTTGGACTGTTGGTCGTTTTATTGTGCTCTTCACGGTTTTAAGTTTTGTGAACCGCCCAGAGAGCTTCGGCTATGGGGCGGTATAAAAATGCAATAAATAAATAAATAAGGGCAACTCTGACGCCATCCAGCCCACGGAGACACCCAATGCAGCCCACAGAGCGTTGGGCATTATGGGATACAGGAATACGAAGCACTTATAATGTAGGGTATAGATCTCAGGTGGGGGGTAGATTGGGTGTGTGTGTGGTGCAACCCCCTTTAAAAATCACCCCCTGTGTGGCAAAAGCTGAGGGGAAATGCCCCAACGGAGACTCAAGGATCTGTGGAGGAGTCTCCGGACCCCGGAAAATACATTTGCGCTCCGGGAGCCCGGAGGCCAGGCCTACTGATGACCCAGACCCTCGCCTTGCGCTGTCTTCTCTGGGACTCAGCTGGTTTTCCGCTGCTGTTCCCCGTTTTCTTTCCTGCCCAGCAGCTGCCATGGTTGCTTCAGCTCCCCTGCAAAAGACACGGAGCCCCTGCGGGAAAGGACCGGCCTTGCGCGCACCCTGGCCGGCATGACCAAATTGGGTAACGCACTTATCGGCTTCTGGATCTCCTTGCAACAACACCCTCCGCCCCCCAAGTAGAAAAAGAGCCCATATTTGGCTTTTCGCTCTGTCCCGTTCGCTCTGTCACCTCTCGGGGGAGTTCTGCACAAATAACACGCTGAGCTTGGTCCCACTTTGGGCTCGGATCGGCGTTTCGGCAGCCGCTGCGTCTCGCTCCAGTGTTGGGAGACTCAGGCGGGGCCTGTCACATCGGAAGGGCCTCCCTTCGTCTCTGTGTGTGTAAAGCACAAACATATGTTTCTATCAGAGAGAGAGAAAGCGTGCTTGATTTCCTGCCTAGTCTGGCGTTCTCCAGATACTCGGGACTACAAGCCCCAGCATCCCCAGCCAGCACACTCGGGGATACTGGGAGTTGTAGTCCAACACATCGGGAGTGGAGGAAGCTGGCTGAAGGTGTTCTCATCTGGATCGCCAGCCGATTCCCTCGGGTTCCGCAGAATCGCAAAGCGCTCGAAGCGAAGGGAGCCCCGCGCTGAAGCTGGCTTTGACCTTCAGGTCTAGGGACGGGCAAACAAAGGGTGTTTTCAGCTTGCCAAGTATTTCTGAACCTCGGCTCGCTGCCCGCCTGTCCTCGATTCGTGCTCGCTGTTCGTTCGGCGCGAAGCGAACAGCTCTCGGACGGGAACGTCGCGCAAACCCACAACGGCACAAAACGTTCACCTAGGCGGCAGCGTGGATGTTATCAAACTTATGCCTTTTGAGCCAGTTGTACCTTTTGAGTAAGTTTGCGTGTTTCGAGAGCGTTTCGCATCTTGGGACGTTCTACATTTCGAGGAAGTTGTGTATTTTGCAATCGCAAATTTGGGCATTTGCGAACAATTTTGGAGAAAACGGGTTCCCGTTCGTGGTGGTTATTCTGTACGCCTCTATCATGACTCCCTTCAGCCTCCTTATTTTCCAAGCTGAACTAGTCCCAGTTTATGTAACGTTTCCACATAGGGGAGACGCTCCAGCCCCTTAATCATTTGAGTTGCCCTTTTTTGCACCTTTTCCCAGCACAGAGACATCTGTGATGCCTATGGAAGTTAAGGAACCTATCAGGATAGAAGGGGTAGCAACCGTAATTCAGCATTCACATGGTTGAATACATTGCGATTCGGACACAACCTTTGCGGAGCGAAGCGCTCAAAAACCTTGACTAGGATAGACAAATCTGTCCGTTCCTGCTATATATGAAGAACTTTGCAGATTGAGCTGAATCCTGATGAAAACTGAACTGAAACGAAACTTTCGCCCATCCCTATTCTGGGGTAATTCCGAATTCAAGGATCTGGGGAGAAATTTGGAGAAGGAGCCTGCCGGTTCCAAAGGCTCTTGCCTGCAAGACCGCAGAACCTCAACGAATCGTCAGGAAAGGCCTTTCAAATCTCGATGCTCCCACATTATTATTATTATTATTTTAAAAAAAGAAGCAGCAGTTATGGTATTATTTCCACCCTCTCATCCTCCGTCATGACTTCACGGTTTCGACGGCCAAAGGGCGATTATTTAGTCTGTGTCTAGACACGAAGCGATCCGGGGTGTGAAGTGATGTCGTCTCTAAGGCGTCGGTACGGCTGGAGCCAAGACGGTCGAAGAAGCTCCATCAGCCGTTGACCGCAAGAAATGGCTGGTTCTATCGCGGGGTTCTTCCAGACAACCGACCCCCCCCCCCAAAAAAACCCATGCTGCCAATGGGTGGTGTTTTTTGTTGATATTTCCCCCCCCATAGAATAGTAGAGTTGGAAGGGGCCCATAAGGCCATCCAGTCCAACCCCCTGCTCAATGCAGGAATCCACCTTCAAGCATCCCTGACAGATGGCTGTCCGGCTGCCTCTTGAAGGCCTCTAGTGTGGGAGAGCCCACCACCTCCCTAGGTCACTGGTTCCATTGTCGTACTGCTCTAATGTCAGGAAGTTTTTCCTGATGTCCAGCCGGAATCTGACTTCCTGTAACTTGAGCCCATGATTCCGTGTCCTGCACTCTGGGAGGATCGAGAAGAGATCCTGGCCCTCCTCTGTGTGACAACCTTTGAAGTATTTGAAGAGTGCTATCATGTCTCCCCTCAGCCTTCTCTTCTCCAAGCTAAAATTCTCATGTTTGGTAGGGCCGTGCACAGCCCTCCAATCTCCTCGGAGGCCGATTTGGAGTTTCCGAATCGCCCCCAGTTTGGCTCGGGGCGCCTCGGAACCGCCCGGCCCTCTTTGGATTTGGTTCTGAATCTGAAGCAGGTGGCTTTTGTGGATTCCCAGGAGCCTGGAGGACTCTCCTCTCCCCCTCCCCCAGTGCCTGGCTGCAGGACTGATCTGACCTTTCTGCTCAGGTTGGCGAGCTGCCCGTCCTACGGCGGAGGATGGCTCTGGCCTGCTGTAGTTCTACTGTTGCAAACTATGGTGGCCAGAAAAGGCCATGAATTTTGCAGCATTAGATCTACAGCAGGCCACCATCTTCGTTAATGATGGCGGTTCTCCTGGAGGATGGTTGGCTTGCTTGCATGTGTGGAGAGGTCAGGTAAGTCCTGCGGGTGGCTTGCCATCTGGCTGAGGCAGCCCAATCCAGTCTCAACTCAGATTCGGGTAGAGGCAGGACAAATTGGCTCGCTTCGACTCGGATATGGGATTCGGGACCGAGGCAGTCCACATGTCTAATGTAGTGGTACCAGGACTTGCAGGGATGAAGCACTGGGACTTTTTTTTATTATTATAAGCAGAGACATCACCTGCCACCCCCCTCACAATTCCCTGATCCTTCTGAGATGAGCTGCGATCGTTACAGTAGCTGGATGGAAATGCATTTTCCCAGCAATGCTGTCCCTTATTGCAATGCAAAGGATTTGGGCAACAGCACTGCCTGGGTGTTTGGACTCTCCTTGATGTCTTGGGCTGTGGCGATTGTCACGCTGAGCACCCGCACACCACTGTTGGGCACGGAAAGAATCTGGGGTTGAAACGTTGAAATATGGGAGAAACCAAAACTGACTGATTTATTCCTGCAAGCTCAGGGCTTTGCGTGTTTAGCTCTTCAAGGTCTGGGTTCGAATCCCTATGTGTTCAGCCGTGTTTGTAGTGCTGATGTAGAATTCCCCTCCCTCCTCCCCACCCCTACAGGCACCTCATCACCAGCGATGTAGTAGGCAAGTCCAACATCTTCCTCTCTACGCTGGGAACAGCTGTTCCTATCGGATTTGGCCAATTCGGGTGGATGCAAATTTAGTTTCAGTTCACTTTGGATCAGCCTTTATGAAGGTTTGCAAATGTCTTCACATTCAGGATGGAAAGGAGGTTTCTGTGTGTGTGTGTGTGTGTGTGTGTGTGTGTGTGTGTGTGTGTGTGTGTGTAAGGGCTTTACCCCTGAGCTATGCTCTTTCCCTTAAAAATAAACTAAGCCGCCGGTCCTCATGGTTCTGAATGAAAAGCTGATTTCAATAGGAAACTACCTTCTACGAAGTCTGACCTCTTGATGCATCTGCCTGAGTATTATCTATACCTGGGGGGTGCACAATTGGTAGCCCTCTAGATATTTTGGCCTACAACTCCCATGAGCCACCACCGTTGGTTGTGCTGCCTAGAGCTGATGGGAGTTGTAGTCCGAAACACTTGGACGTTCCAACCAGTTGCCCATTTCTGATCTACACCGGCTGGAAGTGGTTTTCCTGGGACCTTTGTCAGGTGATGCACAGGCCTCGTTCCATGGTGCGAGTTCGAATTCCTATTTTGGTGCAACTCAGTGCCCTGCGAAGTCCTCCTCCTTCACTCCCCCCTTGGCATCCTTTCGCCAAGGCAAGGGGTTGGACTCAATGGCCTTATAGGCCCCTTCCAACTCTACTATTCTACGATTCTATGATTCTCCCCTGCTGAAAGGCCTCAACCTGGAAGGAAGGCGTAAAAACAGAGCCCTGGGACTGAGACCATCAGCAGGCTGCGTGCCAGTTTAATTTGGAGAGGAGTCACAAGACGCCGCCCCGGGGCATGGGCCGGGTGCGCTCTGTCAGAGGGCATGCAGTGGGTGGGGGAGGTGATGACGTAACCCTGGGCGTGGTGTCCGAAGCGTGAGGAACAGCTCTCTCTGTTTATCACCCCCCCCCCAATAAATGCCAACTTGTCTTTTAAGCCGGGACATCACCCCCCCCCTCTGCCCCGTCCTCTGAGATGATAATGGAGCTGGCACTGGAAATTCACCATCCCGCCTTGTCTCCGGGGCACATTTGAATCATCGGAATAATTGCTGTTTATCTCGCTCGGCGTTGACAGGAGGAGGGGGGGTCAGGCTCCGGGGAAAGGAGCCGGTGAGGCCCGGATGCGTCCGCATCGCGTGCGTGACACGGATGGGCATTTTCTGGCAAGTTAAAGAGCCCTGGAGTTCTCTGTCGGGACGGTAGATTCCCGACCCGTGCCGCTCTGACACCCAAGAAGATTCCCTTTCGTAATGTGTACAACAGGTGTGCAGAAAGCACGTCCAAATCCGAGGGCCGGTTTTCACTTTGTTGACGTCCTTGGGGGGCGTGTTCTAGCAGTGGGTGGGGCCAAACCCCCCCCCCAATGTTTTATCTTGAAGCTGGGGGGTAAACTACGCAAAAGCTAGAAAAAACACAACAGCTCAGGGACAGCAACGAGAGGGCCTTTTCAGTGGTGGCCCCCCAATTATGGGACAATCTCCCTGATGAGGACCGCCTGGCACCCACATTATGGGCCTGCCTGGCCCCCCAATTATGGGACAATCTCCCTGATGAGGCCCGCCTGGCGCCCACATTATTATCTTTTCGGCACCAGGTCATGGCTTTTCTCTTCTCCCAGGCATTATTGATTGATTGATTGATTGATTTAGCACCATCAGTGTACATGGTGCTGTACAGAGTAAAACACTAAAATAGCAAGACCCTGCCGCCTAGGCGTACATTCTAATAGCATCATAATAAAACAATAAGAAGGGGAAGAGAAGGCACCAAACAGGCACAGGGTAGAGTAAAACTAACAGTATAAAAGTCAGATCGAAACCAAGTTTTAAAAGCTTTAGAAAAAAGAAAAGTTTTTAGCTGAGCTTTGAAAACTGTGATTGAACTTGTAGTTCGCCAATGTTCTGGTGTTTTAATGGACCCCAGGCCTGGCTGAGAGTTGTTTTTAAATGTATATTGTCTTTGTATGTTGCCTGTTTTTATGCCTTTATGGCTTTAAATTTTGTATATCGTTTTTTAATGTTTAATGTTTTCAGCCTTCCTCAACCTGGGGCGCTCCAGATGTGTTGGACTGCATCTCCCAGAATGCCCCAGGCTGGGGCATTCTGGGAGTTGCAGTCCAACACATCTGGAACGCCTCAGGTTGAGGAAGGCTGGACTAGATCTTTGTAAACCACCCAGAGAGCTTCAGCTATGGGGCAGTATAGAAATGATGATAATAATAATAATAATAATAATAATAATAATAATAATAATAATAATAATAATAATTCATGAGGGATGGATTTGACCTCCAAGTCTCAGCTCCAACTCCCCCGGCATACAAGGAAAGCGCCCATTATTCAAACGAAGGAGTCTGGGGCTGAGAGACTCTATGAGGGCCCTGAGGGGGTTTATGCCAGAGCTAAGATTTGAACTCGCCTCTCGGCATGAGAGGAATCTGATCCGATCTGAGGAAACGGATTCTAGCTCACGAAAGCCCCTACCAACAGAACTGTGTCCATCTTTTAAGGTGCTACAGAATTCTTCGTCAGTTTGGCCTCAACAGGCGGAGATGAAAAAATCCTATAAATTCCTCAATGGTTACTTACTAGTTGGTGAAATATGAGTTCCGCGAGCGATGAATATATATTTCATTTGCAAATGGAACGGATTTCCCTTCGTGGTGTCTTGGGAGTTTAGGCTTTAGTATTTATTTGTTTTGAGACTTTTTGCCTCATTCATCAGCAGATGAGGTGTCCAGAGAGGTTTATGTACGATCAGGAAGAACAAAAAAATGTATATTTGACACTGCAATCCCACACAAGTCGTATTGAGTCAATGGGAGTTACTCCCAGGTAAGCTGAAAACCATAAAAATAAGGCATTAAGGGTGAAATCCTATGACCACTTAGCAGTAAAAGTCACTGAAATATATGGGATTTGGCTATACCAGCCTTCCTGAAAGGCTGCATTTTTCCTCTTCCCTCCGCATTCCTTTTTCCTTGTGTGTCATGACTTTTTCCATTGTAAGCCTACAGGCTGTCTTGGTTTTTTTTACTGATTATATGTAAGCCACTCTGGGGCCTCTTTTGGCTGAGGAGTGGAACATTTTAAAATAATAATAATAAATCAAACAATTTACACCTGAGTAGTCCTTGTAAAGGATCATGTTGTTAAAGGGTTTTTTTGCTTTATTTATTTTAGAGCATTTGTATGCCATTCAATAACAGACTTTTCTCGGCGGTTTGCAACAATAAAACATCGATCAACAGCCATTAACACAATAAAAAGGAACATAAAAATGTCAGCGGCAGCAAATAAATCAGGAAACAGTGGTAATATCAGAACCATTAGAAGCAGGATTTGAATCGTAGTGGATATTAAAAAAAATAGAAATACAGATGTTTTTAAAAAATAGCCTGGGGAAATAAAATAGTGTTGAGCAATATAAGGCACCAGGTGAGCCTCCTCAAGAGCATTTTAAAGCCAGCGTGCCAGCACTAAAAAGGCCCTGCGTGGAGACACCTTCCATTGCAGCTTCCTTGGGTACTGGATTAGTTTATAGTAGGTTTTTTGCTCAATATGGGGCAGAGGGGAAAGACTAATAGAAGGAGGAGTCTCTGTGTGCCGCCCCCCAGTACTACGGTGAACCTATGAAAAGGAGGACAGGGCTCCTGTATCTTTTCCAGCTTCATTGGCTGCCAGTCCAGGTCCGGGCCGTTTCAAAGTGCTGGTATTAACATTTAAAGCCCTAAACGGCTTGGGGCTATCTGAAGGAACGCCTCCTCCCATATGTACCTGCCCGGACCCTAAGGTCATCCTCAGGGGTCCTTCTCCGCGAGCCCCTGCCAAAGGAAGTGAGGCAGGTGGCTACCAGGAGCAGGGCCTTCTCTGCTGTGGCACCCCGGCTGTGGAAGGAGCTCCCTAAGGAGGTTCGCTTGGCACCTACATTATATGCTTTTAGACGCCAGGTGAAGACCTTTTTATTCTCCCAGCATTTTAACAGTCTATAAATAAATTTTAACTTGATGTTTTAAATTTGTAATTTTGCATGGCTGCTGTTTTTATCTGGTTGAGTTTTTATATTGTATTTTATATTATGGTTTTATGCTGTTGTTTTATACTTTGAATGGTTTTAATTTTCGTGAACCGCCCAGAGAGCTCCGGCTATTGGGTGGTATAGAAATGTAATAAATAAATAAATAAATAAATACTGAAAAGGAAATTTCAGCAGGTGTCATTTGTATATATGGGGAACCTGGTGAAATTCCCTCTTCATCACAACAGTTAAATCTGCAGGAGCCCTGCCCTCTTTTAAATCTGGTCACTCTAGTATAGCTCCTGCAGCTTTAACTGTGGTGACGAAGAGGGGATTTCACCAGATGGTGCAGGCATACAAAGGACACCTGCTGAAATCCCCCTGTCAGTTACAACTGTTCAAGATACAGGAGCCCGGTCCTCCTTTTCATAGGGTCACCCTACCCAATACTGACCAGGTGATGGGGTTGGTGCGGAGGTGTTTGTAACGGAAATGATCATTTTATGTATTATCACTTTCCTCTCTCGCCTTTCTCCCTCTTGCAAGGAACCCAAAGCAGCTTACGTGACCCTAAAAAAAACCGGTATTGTAGAGCTGGAAAAAAGTGCAGAAAAGGGGTAGTTAAAAATGATTAAGGGGCTGGAGTATCTCCCCTACGAGGGAAGGTTACAACAGGTGGGATTGTTTTTTGGGGGGGAAGGAGGCTGAGGGGAGACACGACAGAGGTGTGGAGAGGGAGACATTTTCCTCCCTCTCTCATAATACTAGAATTTGGGGTCATCCCATGATTGGAGATTCAGGGCAGAGAAAAGCAGACCGCGTTTAGGGAATTCACTACTACAAGAGGTAGCAATGGCCAACCAATGCTGGCCGTTGTGTGAACAGAGTGCTTGACTAAATGACCCCTTGCTCTGATTCTTCTTGGTCTCCTCTCCGTTTTAATCCTCACAACAACAGCCCTGTGAGGGAGGTCAGGCGGAGAGTCAGCGAACGGCCCAAATCCCCAGTGAGCTTCTTGGCCGAGTGGGGACTAGAACCCAGATCATCCGCGTCCCGGTCCAAATCGCTCCTTAACCCCACCCCAACGCCACCCTGGCTGCCTTTTCACGGAGTTTCAGTGTCCCCCCCCTTCTTTTTTGTGTGTTCTTTTGCAGAGTTTCAATGTTCTGACCCGGTCTAAGATGAAGGTATGGAAGTTTGCTGCCATAGTCTCCATGGTTTTCAGTTCCATGCTGTCCGTGTTGGTTTGTAGAGACCTGTTTGGCGGGAAACCCACGTCCACCTTCTTCCGCTCCGCGCTTTTCCCGAGAACGTCCTCATCGCCCCCTTGGCTGGCGGAAGGCTGGAGGAGGCACCCGCGGGATCTGGAACGGCACCGCGCCCTGATCTCCCAGTGTAAGCTGCTTTATGCTCCCCCAAATTCTCCCCTGGGCATGAAAAGGCGCACGCCTGCAGCTGGAAGAAACCTGGGTGGAAGTCACAGACACTCCACAGCCTTCTTTGCAGAGCAGCTCCAACGCAGAGTTCCCCGCCCTGGCATCTTTCAGATGTGCCTGAAATGATCCCTGGGGAGAATGGGAGTTGTAGTCAAGCACAACAGGTTGGGGAAGTTCCTTTAAAGACTCAGCCGGTCCACTTTCGCTTTCCAGATTTGGGGTAGGACACAAACCCCGGCTCCCTTCCCCTCGTTCATTTCGCCCCAATTTTCATCTCCTATAGAATTGTAGAGGGTTCTTAGAGGCCATCTAGTCCACCTCGCTCATTTGAATGGGATGCATTTGTCTGCGGCACAAAAGCCATCACGAAAAGCAACGCTGCATAAAATACAGTGCTCCCAAAACAGTTTTTTTATAGAAAATATAGCCATTTGGATTACCAAGAAAAGCAACCAGACAGCAACAGCCCTTTACAAAAGGTCTAGAACAGCCTTCCTCAACCTGGGGCACTCCAGATGTGTTGGACTGCATCTCCCAGAATGCCCCAGCCTGGGGCATTCTGGGAGATGCAGTCCAACACATCTGGAGCGCCCCAGGTTGAGGAAGGCTGGTCTAGAACAAGGCGTCTCCTTTCCAGACCTCCGCAGACGGCTTGAAAGGAATTGTGACGGGTTCCTTGTGTCGCTCCCTAATTTGCAACGAAACTGCTATAATCTGCCAACATGTCACAGATAAGGTCAGCTGGTGGACACTGTGTTCTTGTTTTCGGAAGATTTATTTGTTTTTATTATTGCATTTATATCCCGCCTTCTTTCCTCCAAGGAACCCAAGGCATAATCCTCCTTCTTTGCTCCATTTCTATCCTCACAACAACAACCCTGTGAGGTAGGCTGGCCTGAGAGTCTGTGACTGGCCCAGAATCACCCAGTGGGTTTCCATGGCCGAGTGGGGACTAGAACCCAGATCTCCTGACTCTCAACCCAACATTTTAGCCACTACCCCACACTGGCTCTCCCAGAAAGTGGGCCCGGAGTTCCTTATGCAGGGGAGAGTGTAACAGCTAATGGGGTACGTCGTCACCTCTGCCAGTCCCACAGATCTGCAACCCCTGTGCATAGACTGAACCGTGACCAAGCTATCTAGCTCAAAGCTGACATGCACCTACGGCAACCCTGATAGGTACCCACCTAGCCGCTTGGAACGTCCCTCGCCAAGAAATCTCTTTTTTGTTTTAGCTCGACGGACTTCTGTGGCCCACACCTGCGGGCTGTTCCCCAAACTCTGGGAACTTTTGCGAGTCATTTTCAGGGGACATTTCTGCAATTCGCGCAAGGTTCCGAACAATTCGCACGAATCGCAGCCGAAGCTGCTCAGATTCGGATGGGGTACGCGCAGTTTGCGCAAATCTGGCCCCAACGTGCAGAAACGGCTCAGAAATGCACGCAGATTGCGGGGTCTCTCCTCCTCACCCCAAATGTGCAAAATTCCAGAAAAATCCACGAACGGGCCCCATTTGCTGCAGATCAAGCGGTAACTGAAACAAAGTTAAATGCCTCCAGCAGAGAGCTCAGCGGCGCTTCGCTCTTGAGGCTGCTGCTTCTACTATTGAACAGCTCTGCCTGTTAGGAAGTTTCGATATTTATTTAGTTACTTATTTAAAAGACCCCGCTGCTCCCCCGATCCTCTTCGCCTCTGCCTTAAGGGGAGGCGAAGCCCCCCGATCCGCTTCTGCTTCTCCGGCACTGAGTACATCCCTAGTACTCAGTGCGCGCACACACACACCCTGCCATTTACTTGAACTTTTGCGCCTGGCTCTCTGCTGTCGCTAACCCCTGTCTTGCTTTATTTTTAAAAAAACAAATACATATCCAGACAGCACGTTGTTCGAGACCTACACGGAGAGAGAGATCCGCCAGTTGATCTCCACGTTGATCGAGAGGTACAGCCAGTCCATGAACTCCGGGGCCCACGAGCTGCCGCTCTTCGCCAGGGTCAGCAACCGGATGAAGCGTGCCAAGGCCCGCCACAAGCCCTGCTCCCTCAAGGAGCTAGAGGTGACCGTCCGCGAGCTGGGCCTGGGTTACAATTCGGACGAGACGGTCCTGTTCCGCTACTGCAGCGGCACCTGCGACGCGGCCGTGCGGAACTACGACATGTCCCTGAAGAATGTCCGCAGCGCCCGGAAGATCCGGAAGGAGAAGGTGAGGGCCCGGCCGTGCTGCCGGCCCCTGGCGTACGACGACGACGTCTCCTTCTTGGACGCGAAGAACCTGTACCACACGGTGAACGAGGTGTCGGCTAAAGAATGCGGCTGCGTGTGACGGAGCAGAGGAGGCTGAGGAGTAAAGAGCGGAGCCTGGCTCTCCATTCAAGTGGCGTTCGGAGGCTGGTGACGCAAGGGGGGTTATCCGAAAGAGAACCAGAGAGAAAGAGAGGACGGTTCGGGACACCACCCCTGCTCAGAACGGTCAAGCAGTCCGACGGATTTCACGTCTCCCTCGGGGCTACTGACGGATGCACCACGCCGAGGGAAACCCTGGACCACGTGCTTGGGTCGAGGGGCCCGCATCTTTGCGGCCCAGAGTCCAGGAGCCCTTCCAGCCTTGGCTTTCTTTCCAGGAGTTCACAGGGCGCGACAGCGGAAGGGTACCCCTCCGGGTTTCCAGCGATACGTCCCGTCGCTCCGCTGTTACTGGGAACGGGGCGTGATTCCCGATGGAGGGGGAGGGAAAAAACCACAACAGCAGGCGGTTCATTCCAAGCTTTAAATCAGGGACAGAAAGAACGAGACAAGAGACGGAGAAGAGCGTTTGTGATCCTCTGGAGATCTTATCGGGTCCCAGCCAGGAACAGCTACCATTTTGGCGAAGGATGAAGGCTTCCTTGAAATGATTTCACGCGGGAACTCAAAGTGAGGGTGGGCGGCGGCGGGGTCGTTTCATTCCACGCGCGCCGAACCTTTGGGGACGCGCAGTGGGGGAAAGGGGCCGGCGGATCGAGGAGCTCGCGTCTTGCACCCTAAGGCGGCCGTCTTCCCGTTACGTTGATATCCATGCACAGTTGTAACGGTGCCGTGTAAATACAGACATATAGATATATAAATAAAATATGTATAGAATTATATACACGAGGAAGGTAGACATAGGTTTAAAATATGGACACGTATGTACGAAACGCCGCCATTCTAATCCGGCATTGCAACATCTTCTTAACGGAGTCCTATTCACGAGGTGTCCCCTGAGCTGTCGAGAACTGAACGGAACCCCTTGTCTGAGTTAAAGGCCGGGGAAAGCTGTAGTAGCTCAGTGGCAAAAGGTCCCGGGTTCGATTCCCGGCAAAAAAAAAAACTTGTCTGAATCCTTGGAGAGTCGTCGCTATACGGTCTGGATGGTGTAAAGGCCCACCTCCACCCATGAGGACTAGAAACTTAAGCTAGTTTTAGTGCTTTTCAAATAACGGGAATGTAGCTGACCGCCCCCCTCCTGAAGGAAGAAGCCTGAAAGGGCGTGGGAGCATTTTTAGTTCTCAAGGGTCACGTGTTCTTGGAGGTCATTTGCTGGGGGGGGTGTCCAGTGGGTGGGGCGGAGCCAGCTGTGGGCGGGGCCAAAGCCAACCCGCCCTTCCTCGCTTTTTCCTCTTCAGTCTGGGGCGAGTGGCTGGGGAAAGGAATTTGTGGTTGTGGGAGGAAGGTTAAACTGCAGGCATCTGTGCCTGCAAATCCATGAGGACTGGCAGCTTGAGGAGGGGCAGGAGAAAATGCCCTGCTGGTAACCAGACAAGGATCCCTTTGTTCTTTGTCACGGGAGACGTTTCGCCCTGGGCCTCTGTGCTCTGCCCGGACAGAGGGCAGCTGGTCCTCCCTCAGCGATGCCCTCGGGCTTCCTCGGATGGCCCTCTCTCTCCGCTCGCGCCCGTGACGGACCGCAGAAGTTTGAGGTTTGTTCTCCTGTTTAGCATTTTCTCAAGCTGGGAAGGCAGCCAAGAAAGAGAGAGGGAGGGAAAGAAAAGTCTCTTCCAGGAGACAAATGAAGTCCGAGACCTCATTTATTTCCTCCCGAGTAAACAAGGGTGACACGGCTGCACAAGCCCTGCCTTTTGCCTCCGCCGTCTTTGTGGAAGGGAGCCCCAGGTTCAACTCACACAGCTCCCCTCCCCCACAGACTGGCAGCCTCCAGGTGCATCGGACTACAATTCCCATCACTCACAGCTATGCTGGAGACCATGGGGGTTGTAGTCCGACACATCTGGAGGGGCGTGCGAATGGACGGGGTTCTCCCATATGATGCAACGACCCTGCGAGGTAGGTTGGGCCGAGAAAAGAAAGAGACGGGCTGGCCCCTGAGTCAGCCCAGTGAGTAGGAATTGGAACTCGGCACTTGCCTTCCAGAGAAAATCCAGTTCTCTAACCGCTCATTCTGATGCTTGATCTTGCCACCATCCGTGGTCTGTCAGGTGCAGCACTGAGTCCGGCTGTTGGCATATTCCTGACCACTGGCCGTACTGGTTGGGGCTGATGGGAATTGTTGTTGATGGGGCAGGATGGTCAACACAGGCTGTCCACGGCTGTCCAACGTACAGTCGCAGTACAAGTGTGTACTGTGTCACCAAGCTATGCCCAACCCCTTAAAAAAGAAGAAGTACAATTCTAGTCCTCATGGTTCTAAAATTCAGCCTTCCGCAACCTGGGGCGCTCCAGATGTGTTGGACTGCATCTCCCAGAATGCCCCAGCCAGCTGGCTGGGGCATTCTGGGAGTTGTAGTCCAACACATCTGGAGCGCCTCAGGTGGAGGAAGGCTGTTCTAAATAAAGGGCTGACATTCTCATGAAAAATGAGGGGCTTTGCCATTGAGAGAGCCTCTCTTTCTCTCTGTCTCTCTTTCCATCCAAAATCTATTCTTCCTTCCCTGGCTTATTTTAGCTCAGGGGCCCGCCCTCTCCTTTCTGTCTGTCTTTCTTTCTTTCTTTCTCTCCCCCCCTAAATTCGTCCAGTCTGCCAGTACATTTCTCAATCAACAGCGGCCTGTTTTAAAGATGCTCTTTTGTGGAGATTGTTTTCCAACAGCATCCCGTCCAACGCCCCCCCCCCCCCGGTCCTGCACCCTCCCCCCTCCGAGCTTGTACTTATTTTAAGATGACATTTTCATTTGCGACCCACGTACAGAGAGAAAGGGCACGCGAGAGAGAGAGAGAGAGGCAGGACGGGCGGAAACATCTGAACGCAAAACGCCCCGTGCATCTTTGCCGTCAAGAGCTGCCCACTGCTCCCCAAAGTGGAAGGCTTCGGTGACCCAGAGGCCCGTAATTACACGCCCCGCCTGGATTTTTCCAAGCTGGCGAATGTGTCATGGAGGGCGCTTTCCAGGATCTGTTCTTTGCCTTGGCACGGCCTTCCTGAACCCGTCCAGGTGACCTCAGACCCCAAAGCATTTCTGTTGCCGGGAAAGCGTTTCCCTCTGGGGCCATGGTCCCAACCAGGTGCAATATCGCATCCATGGGTTGCGTGACTGCAACGGCCATGCGTCCTCCCCAGGAAAGCATCCTTAAAGAGGGCCAGGTTGGAGAAAAACAGCAAGGAGAAGGAGTGCTTCTCTGTACCCCCACTGTCAAATATTTTCTCTTTCTCCTCCCCTCTTGCACTAAATATGACTGACTCAGGACCTCTTCTCAATCCTCCCAGAGCACGGGACATGGAATAAAGGGCTCAAGTTACAGGAAGCCAGATTCCGGCTGGACATCAGGAAAAACTTCCTGACGGTTAGAGCAGTACGACAAAACATCAGGAAAAACTTCCTGACTGTTTGAGCAGTACGACAATGGAACCCATGACCTAGGGAGGTGGTGGGCTCTCCCACCCTAGAGGCCTTCAAGAGGCAGCTGGACAGCCATCTGTCAGGAATGCTTGAAGGTGGATTCCTGCATTGAGCAGGGGGGGTTGGACTAGATGGCCTTAGAGGCCCCTTCTAACTCTACTATTCTATGATTCTATGTATAAGTAAGACTAGTCTGGAAAATCCATCTCTCTATGATATCCAGACCTAATCATACTCATCTTAATCACCCTCTGAAATCAAAGGGATTTTAAATTAGTCATGGCTAACTTGAGTCTTGTTGATTTCAATGGATCTGCTCAAAGTATAGCTAAGTCTGGATCTAACCCTAGAGAGTTTGATTATCTATCTATATCTATCTATCTATTCCTGCTGTCACATCGTGTGTTCCTGGGATACATTCATCTGACGTGCTTCTTGAGTGTTATCCTGAACTCAGACCCGTCAAGAAGTTGCTGCAATCCCTCTGTATATCCCTCTGTATATTCTTCTAAATGAACCCTATTTATACAAAGTAACTTATACTATTTATTTAGGTACCATCAAGTGCATTCTACCTAATGCGTTGAGGGGTCTTCTGTATGTGTGTTTCATTTCCCTCCTCCTAATTTATTGCACAGACAAAAATGTTGCCAATGTCCGCTTGACTTGTGATTGGAATTTGAGAAGCAAACGCCATAAAACACACACACACAGATGTGCGTACCCAAGACGTGGAGGGGAAAATGATTAAAAGAAAAGGGCAAATGCAAGTGGTGTGGTGTGTGTTGATTCTGCATGGGTGGAAAAAGACATCCATGGTCCTTTCATTTCACTGTTATTCAGGTTGGCTGATGAGTCAACTCCTGCTCCAGAGCGAGAATCCAGAGCGAGAACATCAGAGCATATATAAACCTATAACGTCCTAAGAAATTGTATGTAAGCTTTAATAAAAGAGGACCAGATATCCTAACGAGTTCCCATTCGAAGATGGCATCAGCCGTCGATGGGAGAATCAGCAAAGCCCGAGATGGTAGAAGTTCTCCAAATTCCATCTTGACGCTCGATGCAACTCAAGTCCGTATCCGACGGAGAGCGTTGTTTTGTTTTCCTTTGCATGAAAAGCCATGCGTATCTTCGTGCATAGTTTTAGTGCGTCAAAACATCAAAAGAGCCGTGCGGGAGCAGTCCAAGGGTCCATGGAGTCCAGCATTCCGTTCACACACAGGCCGACCAGCTGATAAGAAATGACCCTTTATGGCCACCGTAGTTTGAGACCGTAGCCCTAGGAAACCCCAGAGCCCCATCTTTGTTGAAGATGGTGTCTCTCATCGAAGAGGGGCAGGCAGGTGGAGGCAGCAGCTCCAGATTTGGGAAGGGTGAGCTGAGGGGATTGCCTCATGCCTGAGCAGCTACTTGGTGGGTGCCCACAATGGCCAACCCACTTTGGGTGTCCAGATCTCTCTTCCGATCTGGATACGAAGCAGGTCAGCCCAGGCCCGAAGCTATCCCAGCCGAATCAGGGTGATTCTCCGAAGCGAATCAGGTGAGTCCATGCACAACTCTCATGTCCAGCATCCGGTGCGCAGATCCTCTGTTAAGTTTTAAGATGCGACTCACGTGCTCCCCTGTTTTATATGTGACCACTGGGCTTGTGGGACGCCCATTGCACACACCTGAAATCCCACTCGGTACTGACCGACCCCCCACAAGACTAGAAGTTCTGACCCATGGAAAAGTTCTGAAGGTGCTCTTTAAAAAAACAAAAGGAAAGGAAAGAAAACAGCTTTCGAAGCCCTGAAGATTTATGGAGTTTGAGGAATGGAAAAATGCTCCGTTTACATTTTTCCTCGTGCCACCCAGATTTTTGACAGCAGCAGGAGCGGGGCAGAGGGGAGCACAGGGCTGGGTGGGGGAGAATCCGGCTCTCACATCCAAAGCCACGCTCTGTAAATATTTTATTAAGCATCTTTGGAGTCCCGTAAATCTTATTTTCTTGAAAGAGGAAAGCGTTGCCAAGCCTGGCCGCAGCAATAACAACAGAAGGATTATTTGGGGGGGGGGGGTAAGGAGGGGGAACGGGGGAAAGGAAGAGAGAGAGAAAGGATGGATTGACCTTGGCGGAAGAGAACGTCCACCAGATTTGGCCCAGAGGAGACGCTTAAGGAAGCAGCAGGCCTGAGAGAGATGGTGAGGGGGGGGGAGAGAGAGAGGTCCCCAAAAGACCCACCAAATGGATCAATGGGTCGGAACACTGATTTGGGGGGAATAGGGGTGCATGTGAAGCCCCTTCCGTTTGCATTTCGTGGATTGTCAGGTAATTTTCGCTCTGTCATCCGCTCATTGTCGAAACGGTATTTACCCCAGTTTCTCAAAATTGCACAAATTCGCATGTGTGCAAATTTGCATTTCCACAAATGTGCAAATCTCCCCTGAAAAAACATGCATTTTTATTGTTATTTTTAGCCTATGGTGGGAAATGTCCATTTTCGGTGAGTCTTTTAAAAATGTATTTTTCTACGACAGCCTTCCTCAACCTGGGGCGCTCTAGATGTGTTGGACTGCATCTCCCAGAATGCCCCAGCCTGGCTGGGGCATTCTGGGAGTTGTAGTCCAACACATCTGGAGCGCCCCAGGTTGAGGAAGGGTGTTCTACGACTAAATTTGTGTAAAATTACAGGAAGTTTTTATAAAAACCAAACTCTTCTGCAAGACCACAGTTTCTGTCCAGCTCAGAAAAAGCCAGCCCAGTGCAGAATCCAGTTTCATGGAAATCCAAACTCATTTGCGTCCATTCTGGATTTCTCTGATATCTTTGGAGGTTAGGAGAAAGATGAGTTTAGAGGAAAGGTGGAGGAGGATGGGAGAGGTTCCAGGCGCAATCCCATGCGGGCTTAAGGCAGAACATGTTGTAGGGCTTTTTCTCTCTGAAGATGCTCAGGATGGGGGGATCCATGTTTCATTCTTTTATTCCTTCATGTATTGAATTTGTGAGTTGTCCGATAGCCAAAGTCACGACTATAGCCTTGTGCTTTTTAACAGCAGGAAGTGCTTCTGCTGCTATTATTATTATTATTATTATTATTATTATTATTATTATTATTATTATTATTATTATTATTGAGAACCTTTTCCATGAAAAAAAAAATCCAAACCACACCTTTAATTTAATTAATTTATTTATTTCATTTATATCCTGCCTTTTTCCTCCAAGGAACCCAAGGCAGTGTACATAAGCCTCCTCCTCTCCATGTTATCCTCACAACAACCACCCTGTGAGGTAGGTTGGGCTGAGAGTCTGTGACTGGCCCAAAGTCACCCAGTTGGTTTCCATGGCTGAGTGGGGACTAGAACCCGGATCTCCCGACTCCCAGTCCAACACTCTAGCCACTACACCACACTTGTCTCTTGTCCCCTTGAGATGTCAGCGGGGAAGACCCAGATCATTTTGCTTCACACACACACACACACACACGTTTTCTCCCACTGGGACAAAACCCACAATTTGTTTCCGTTCCAGAGGAAACGAACCTTCAATCCTGGGTCAGACGTTTTCTCTGATCTGCAGCTTAGCCAGACTGACTGAGTAAATGGAAAGAACGCTTGAACGCAGCCAGAAACGTGATCCGCTGGAGGGGTGCTGGTGCGCGCATGTGTGTCAACACGTCCTAATTCAACGCTTGATGAAACCCCTAAAAGGCTATCGAGGGGGGACGCGGGGGACGGAATGAAAGCTGCGAACAAAATCCCCTTTCAAGATGGACGGGGGTGTTTCCCAAAACGGTGCTGACAGCTCCAGGGGGAAACTCATGTGTCTGTTGTGGGCTGTTAGTCACACGCCGCAAAGACGGGGCGGCACTTTGGGGGATTTTTATAAGGGGGGGGGAATTGTTTTAATTATTACCGGACCGTTTTTTATGAACTCACCGCCGCGCGAGCGGATTCTCTGGACATTCAGGCCCGGTGAAGCCCTCGCCCTCTGGGAAAGCTGACGCCATCGCCTCCGGCCCAGAATATTCGGGCACCCCAGGTGGGACATCTAAACACACACACCCCGAAGTGGCTCATCCTGAAATTTCCCCTCCACCAAAATTGAATGTGAGAGTTTAGCGTCCTGTTTCAGGTCAAGTATCTGAGAGAATTTTGAAGGAAGCTTCCCCCACCCCCCACCCCCACACAAGAAAACGTTAAAGCTTCTTTCATATTGTTCGAGGTCAAATTTGAAAAAAAGTCTAGGGCTGCCACTCCTTGGGGAGAAATGGTTGTGGGCCACATGTTGGCCACATCTCTTTCTGCCCCCTCCTTTTCTCTTTTTCTGCCCTCTCTCTCTGCTACCCCTTCTCTCTCTCTCTCTCTCGGCCACCCCCTTCTCTCTCTCAGCCACCCCCTTCTCTCTCTCTCTCTCTTGGCCACCCCTTCCCTCTCTCTCTCTCTCTCTCTCTCTCTCTGCCACCCCTTCTCTCTCTCTCGGCCACCCCTTTTCTCTCTCTCTCTGAACTCCCTGCTCTTTCCCTTTCTACTACACCAGTCTCTTTCTGTCATCTCCTGTACTCTCTCTCTGCCACCCTCCCGTCTCCCTCTTTTCCCTCCCTGCACAAGCTGCTGAGGGAGCAAACTGACCCTTTTCAGGAAGCTTTCAAAATTAGTCCGAAGGCCACAGTGGCTAAGTGCAGGGCCTTCAGCCTGTTGCGCCCCCGGAGTGGGAACATTCAAACGGAACCCTCTGGAACACAGTAACGAAGAGGACCCATAATTAAGGAAGAACAGATAGTTCCTGGTTCCATGTCTTTTATTGCTCCTTGGCTTGGCTCTGAGCTGCCTTGCATTCATCCCGAATTTCAGTTTAACTAGAAGAATTTTTCAAATTAATTCCAGAATTGGAGCATTTGGCTGCAGCTGGCTCCAAACTTTCTGTTCCTTCGGTTTCTTTGCAGCTTTTCCTCTCCTTCTGTTGCTGACGCTTTACATGCATGTAAACAAAATGTTGTGTGTGTGTGTATGTGGAATGGGGGAGAAAGAAAAAGGCCCCAAATATTATTGCTGCCAGCGCATGTTGTTTGCATGATGCTCTTCTGATGCGCACATGCGCTTGCGTGCAATTATAATCTGCCGATTTTTTAAAAAAGAAACCAACCAAAACTGTACGCTTGAATTCTGCCACGTTTGGTAGGTTACGTTGCGTTAGTGCACATGTGTGGTTTGGTGAACCCTAACCCCCAACCTTCCAAAAGGGAGAAAAAAGTATCTTCAAACAATCACATGCACTCCCTCTTGTGTCTTCTCATGCGCGAGGAGCATGAACAAGAATGCATTAAGGCTGCAATCCCATATTTGGGAGGGAGCCCCATGGAACCGAGTGGGGTTATGGAAGAAGGCCCCGCCTTCTTCCGCCGAGCTCTCCGACCTGGCCGGCAAGCAGGTAGGTGGGAGGCAGCAGCGGTGGCGGTAAGGACGCTTCTTCCTCGTCTCTTCGCCAGGCAAGCTACACGATCGCTTTGGGGGCGCACTGGGGGCGCATGGAAGCACCCTCAGTACGACGTGTAGAATCCCCCCTACTCTGATATACTCTGATCCCACTAAGGAACTGCCCCATAGCGGACCCCTTGCGACCCACTTCCGAATTTGCTCCTGCCACCAACCTCCGTGGCAACGAGCCCCCTCCGCCTGTTTGAAGTCCTCCTGCACCACCCCGTCCTCCAGGTCGCGCAGTTGTAAAGAAGCGCGGGAGTTCTGTTCAAAAAGTGGCGGAGGGTAAAGGAAGGCTTCCTAGCGTCGCTCGACCTTGCGTGGGGTTTGTTGATCGGATTCCTCTTCATGGAGAGAATCACAGGGAGCGTTTTCTCCCCCCCCCCACCTGCACCTCGGAAGCTGATCCAAAAGACACATTAGATCTTGGCAGCCTGCAACGGGATGTTTTGGAAAAGGCGATCAAGGCCTCGTCCCTCTGCCAAGTCTTCCCTTTGCCAGTAGCCCCGGGGCGAGCCCGTTCCGCCCGCTCAGTTTCCCCTGGTGCGAAAAGGCAACACAGAGAGAGCTGACCTATCTTTACCCCGGCGTGCCGTAGCAGGTACCATGTGTCTCAGAGGAATGGGATTGGGATACTGCGATTGGGATTGGAACCATCCCCCCCCCCCAATCTGGGACGCGTTTGGACCCCTGCCTGAGCGCTCGCACGGCACCAGCAAGTAATCACGCAGTTTCCTTCCTGTGTCAATGGTGGGCGCCATTGATGCAACGGGGCAACTGCGCAATTTTGGGAACCTCTGTAAATCATGTACTCCTCCCCCCCATGCCAATGGTGGCCTTAAATTCCCCATAGATGCAAGGATAAAGGCGGGAATGCTCTGTTGAAGCAGGAAGAGGACGTATGAGGTTTCGGCGTATCGGACGGCCACTGAGCGCTCATTGGACCAAGCTGAGCCATAGCAGAGGCTTGTGCGGTCCGGTGAGTGGAGGTGGGTGGTGGGTCGAGCACCCCGAGATGAGCGCAGGAGAGTTCACCCATCCCTACCACTGGATGAAAACCCCCAGCACTCTGCAGGACACTTTGCAGGTGGGGCAGACATGTTTCCAAAATCTCTCCTCCCTTGAATCTCTGTGGAGGGCTCAGAAATCCTAAAATTCCCCTTTGCAAGCTTCAAAAGGGATCATGGCCAGGGCCGGCACAATTGTTGGTAATGCTGGGCTCTTGACCAGGGACCCATCAGCAGGAGAGCGCCCCCTGCTGCCAGCTACTCACAACCCCTTGGTCTTTCAGGCTGATCAGTTGCCCTCTGCAAGTGAGCGGCGTGTGACAAGAGTATCAAGAAAGAGCCCCCCCCCTCCGTTTGACATGAGCTCTTCTTCTGGGCACCAGTGCGGATCGGGGCCGGACCGAAACCAGGAGGTATTAGGCACTTAAAAGATCCAGGCCCATGGCAGAAAAATCCAGGCCCAGGGAAGGTGTGCTACCTCCAGTATCCAAGGCTATAAGTCTGTGTGCACCAGTTGCTGGGGAACATGGGTGGGAGGGTGCAGCTGCACCATGACCTGCTTTGTGGGTCCCTGGTCGACAGCTGGCTGGCCTCTGTGTGAACAGAGAGGCAGTGTGGTGTAGTGGCTTAGAGTGTTGGACTGGGAATCAGGAGATCCGGGTTCTAGTCCCCACTCGGCCATGGAAACCCACTGGGTGACTTTGGGCCAGTCACAGACTCTCAGCCCATCTGGGTTGTTGTGGTGAGGATGAAATGGAGCGGAGGAGGAGGAAACAAAGCCCTATGAAGAGAGACTGAAAGAACTGGGCATGTTGAGCCTGGAGAAGAGAAGATTGAGGGGAGACATGAGAGCACTCTTCAAATGCTTGAAAGGTTGTCCCACAGAGGAGGGCCAGGGTCTCTTCTCGATCCTCCCAGAGTGCAGGACACGGAATAACGGGCTCAAGTTAAAGGAAGCCAGATTCCAGCTGGACATCAGGAAAAACTTCCTGATGGTTAGAGCAGTACGACAATGGAACCAGTGACCTAAGGAGGTGGTGGGCTCTCCCACACAAGAGGCCTTCAAGAGGCAGCTGGACAACCCTCTGTCAGGGATGCTTTAGGGTGGATTCCTGCATTGAGCAGGGGGTTGGACTCGATGGCCTTGTGGGCCCCTTCCAACTCTGCGATTCTATGATTCTATGTACGCCACCTTGGGTTCCTTGGAGGAAAAAAGGTGGGATATAAATGCAAAAACAACAACAGCAACAGAGTGCTGGACTCGATGGACCCTTGGTCTGATCCAGCATCAGGGCTCTTTGGATGGTCTGATGTTCTTGATTTGCACAAAACAGGCACCGGTGGATTTATACCCATGTAGGCAAATGTAGCAATAATGACGAGGGCTTGGTTTAAATTTCACAAGAGGCCAAACCAGCCAAGTTTGGTTTTACGTGGTGTTTTTAAACTCGTAAAGCTTTATATGTTTGGATCGGTTGTATTTCGTGGTTTGAATGGTGAACTGCCCAGAGAGGCTGGCCGGTTGGGCAGTATAAAAATGTAATAAAAGGAAGAAAGAAAGGAAGGAAGAAAGAAAGGAAGGAAGGAAGGAAGGAAGAAAGTAAGAAGGAACATTTCTTGTCAAGACGACCTTGAGTCAAATCAGCCCTTCCGCTCGTTTGCAGCCTGCCTCGGATCATTCCAATGGAGAAGGGGTTTGTGGGGAGAGATCCGAGCCTCTGCGGAATACATTCGGGCTCCAGGCCCCAAGGCACACTGCTTCCACAAGCAAGGAAGCCAAGGAGTAATAGACCGTAAAAGTGAAATCGCGGGAATTGAAACTGGGAGATTTGAAAAGCCCTCCTACCTAGGTGTAACCCCACTCGGTTCCATGGGGCTCCCTCCCAAATATGGGATTGCAGCCTTAATGCATTCTTGTTCATGCTCCTCGTGCATGAGAAGACACAAGAGGGGGTGCATGTGCTAGGGACTTTGCAGGCACCCAACCGGGTCCAAAATTCAGTCAGACCCCCATGCTTCTGCTCCCCCGTACTTAGTCAGACGCCCGTGGTGTGCTCGTGCACCTGCAGGGCGATCGCTCGTGCAGCCCAACGAGTGACCCTCCGCCCTTGCCCGGCACAAAATTGCGAATTTTCCCTGTTCGGTAAATGGCAGCCGTGAAGGTCCCGTTCATGCAAGAGCAAAGGTTCAAAAGAAACTCGAATCAAAAACAAGCTCATATCCCTGACAGTCGCTATTAACAATCTGAGAAAGTCATTCTGCTCGTAAGATCTTTGCAGACATTTTCCTACAACCCCTGGAGAAGGCCTGAAAAGATACAGGCCGAAACGTGTCGGGATCTTCAACCTCCAAATAAAAAGTTCAGCATTCCGAGAATTTGCTTTTCTCCCTTTCCCCCCCCCCAAAAGAAACCCGCACACCGCTGGCAGCGAGGGTGAATGGCGGGGGCAGCAAGGTGAGCGTCCAACGAATCGGACCCAGGTGAGTTCACCCATCCCTGGATTTTAATCCACCTTTAAGAAGGAAGGACTTTGGGCAGACCATGAAGGTGCATAGTTGAAGAGAGGAAAGGAGAGGTAGCCGTGGACACGGGGGCAGAAAACGAAATGCTCAGCAGATCTCAGGTTTGGATTTCACGCTGCCTAGAAACTTGGCTTGTGTGTTATTTCTAAACGTCCCGTTCCTTGGGGCTGCCCTCTGTTTGCAGAACCCATTGGGATCAATTGTGTACGTCTCTCCAACCCCCGTTCGCTTCGATTTTCGGCGTCTGTTCAACGGGAGGCCCTCTCCGTCCAAACGGCTTGTCGTTTCTAGACCTTTTCCTTATATTTCACAGCTTCACGTGGGCTGCTTCGCGCGTGGCCGCAGGATAAAAATGGAGAGGGTACGTACATCTATCGCGAGATGGCTACAAAGCTATCTCTCCCCCCTTCCTACATTTGGATTACGCTTTGCGTTTCACAAGAAGCCCCGTCAGCCAAAGACATGAGAAACTCGTTTTTCTTGATCCCAAAGCAATTAGGAACATTTTGATCTGATTTTGTTCCCTGCCCCTGTGTCTGATAAATGGCCTATTCATGTGCTTTGGCCTTTTAACATCTTTATTAATTCCATCTCTATATACCACTGAAGCTTCCCGGGCGATAGACAAAAGAAGGCCATAAAGTACACAAGTCTCATAAAACTGGAACGTCAAAAATAAAACGAAAACAGCCACAGAGTAAAGACCAAGGTCAAGTCAACAGCTGCACATGGTTTCTAAAAACACATTTTTGGGGGTCATTTTTTAAAGAAAAGCAACAGCCGAAAAACTGAAAGACCTGGGTCTTTATCTACATCAGCCGTCCCCCAATGAGTTTGACTACAATTCCCATCAGCCCCATGCCACCAGGTTAGGGTAGGGTGCTTCCAGATGAGGTTGTAGCTGTATGACCACCCTGTCTCACTCACCCCTGGGGTCTCGATGGTACCTTACAAGAGAGTAAAATAGTCACCAGTTTCTTTTTTTAAAAAGGGTGTGGCCACGGAAAGGTGGGCTGTATGATGGAGGGGTGTGGCTACAGGAGAGGGGTGGGGCTATGAAAGATCAATAGTCATGACTGTTTTTGCTCTCTTCTCCACCACTGTGCCCTCTCAACCAAAAATGAAAACATTCAAGAGTTTCTCCCAGAAGATCTGGATTTTACGTCTTCCACAATGAAAAAGCCTTCCCCAAGAATGCAACGTCATAGCCTGGTTGGTGGTAGCCACATTCAGAGACCGACATTCTCACGAACGGCAGAGAAGGTGGTCAACCTGGCTCCGGGCCACGCCACTTTCAGGCGGGACGTGCAGCCGCTTGCGACGGGATGTTCTTTCCAGTCGGAAAGAATCCCCCGCAAGGAGACAGCTAGCGAGTCAGGGAGAAGGTAAGGCAGTAAGCATTCTGAAAGCATGAAATAAGGCATGGTTAATTTATGATTTGGTGATATTCATACCACACAACAGCAGACGCTCCCTGGTGGTACAGAACGATTAAAATAATAAAATATGATAAAACGTAGTATTTTAGTGGAAATATGTTAAAATAGAGGGTCTGTTCAGAAGGCACCTTAAACCATGGCTTTAACCATGGTGATTAAGCCAGAAAGCCGGGCTGTGTTCAGAAGGCACCTTAAACCATGGCTTTAACCACGGTGAATAAGGCCTTTTGCTTTATTTACCATAGTTAAAGCCGTGGTTTAAGGTGTCTTCTGAACACAGCCCAGCTCTCTGGTTTAACCACTGTGGTTAAAGCCGTGGTTTAAGCTATCTTCTGAATAGTTTGATTTGATACTCTTCAGCCCACCCTTTGGCTTTCAGCTGTGTCCACTCCTGGGACGCCTCTTCACATATCAATGCAAAAGCGACTCCTGGTGCAAAGCAGCGTGGGACGCCTTGTAGCAACCGCCCCGCCCCTAGGAAGGGGGTATCCCATTGGGGGAATCCCTGGCCAGGCCTGGCGGACAGAAAATCTGGTGAATCCCGTTCTTCTGGAAACATCTGGCTCAAATGAAACCCAGATGTCAGGGCATTGTTTTGGGAACGAAGAAAAGCAGAAACAGGAAAGGCAGCGAGGAAGGCACGCCGGGGTGGGTGGGTGCCCGTTTGCCTCCTTCACCTTGATGAGAAAACAATTAGCGTGCAGCTGCTAATAAGCGTGATCCGCTCTGGCAAGATCTTCGCACGGTGCTTTGCAGCACCCTGGTTTTTAGCTCAAGGGAGGAGGAGGGGCTTTGCATGTTGGGTTTTTTTGGGGGGGGGGAGCGTATTTGCATCTTACCAGATCTTCAAGGGCCTCTCAAAGACAGTTGAGTAGAGCTGGCTGGGGCATTCTGGGAGTTGTAGTCCAACACATCTGGAGCGCCCCAGGTTGAGGAAGGCTGCATGTTCAGTGCGATGCCTGAAGATTCTCATTTTAACTTTTTTTTTATTTCGAACGATCAAGTTTCTAGACCTATGGATGTCAGAGAATCTGTTTAGGGATGGAGTCCATCGGGTTTTCCTAGGCTTATCCCTCGCTCCCGACTTTTATTTGGGTCTCTCTGCAGTGTCCAACTCAACCGGCAGCCGGTCTTGCTCGTCTGTGGATTTTCTGGGAATTTTGCACATTATTTTTGTGTGTTAGCAAGGAGATTCTGTAGATTGCACAAACTTTTGAGCGTCGTGCACAAATTACGGCCAAATCGGCATAAGATACATGAACTACGGCCAAATTTGCGCAATACGGGCGAATTCGGCAGTAATTTCTGCAAATTCGGCCACGAACTCTGCAAATTTAGCCGCAACTTCCCTTTTCTCCCAGGCGTTCAGCAGCACATGCAGAGTTTTAACTGACTCCAAAATGAACTTTGGCCTGGCTGAGTGTTTAAAAATGGTTTTAAACGTTAGCCGTTTTTATGTTTTTGTTTTTAAAGGTTGTGTATTAATTTTTAATGTCCAGTCTTTTTAATCTAAGCTTTTTAATCTTTGTAAACCGCCCAGAGAGCTTCGGCTATGGGGCGGTATATAAACGTAATAATATATACATATATATGTATGTGTGTGTGTTTTAAAAATACCTTCAATAATTCTTGCCTGACCGCTTTAGGCATTGCCATGAAATGAAAGCTGATTTTTCAGGGGGAGACACGGAACGCGGACAATCATTCTTGGCTAAAAGTGGTGGATGGATGGCCCAGAGTTAAAATATCACCGAAAAGGATGATAACACGGCACGGGCTAAGGTCAGCTGGGGTCGCTGAGAGCAGAGCGTTCTCCAGAAGAGTTTCGCCGGGTGCCTCTCCGCCCCGCATATCAAACATTTCAAGGAAAGAGTCCAGGCTGAGTTTGTTTTCCTATCCCTGAGGCTATTTCAAAGAAAACAATTTTTTGGATTCCCAGGCTAGGTTTCATCTCTATTTCCAGAAACGAAGGATGTGGCAAAGACGGCACCGCCTGTAGCATCGAGGCCATGATGCTAGGAGAACAAGGCCTCCATATGTGGGTGTGGGAGGCTGCCAACGCCCAGATTCTAGGGTGCAGAGAGCAGGGTTGTTTCCTTCTGAAATTCTCTGCTGATTTCAGGGTACCAGTTTTCTCCATCTCACCTGCAGGGCAGGGGTGAAGAATTCACAGTCTGCCCGTCCCTCTAATTCCATTTTCCCGACTTTATTCAGGCTGCTATTCAGTTTGCAGCTCCTCTCCATAGCGAAGCGCATAATGCGCAGCAATGACATAACAGCTCGTGAAACCAAGAAACAAAAATGGGTCCTGATGTTCGGGTGTGGATGTGCATATACTAATGGTAGGGATGAATTTCACCTTGAAGCTTGGTCTCAGATCGTGAGTTTTCATGCGTGTCTCAGATGGTGAGTTTTCTTTTTCCTTTCCGCGCAAAGGTTGCGAAGTACTGACATGTACATACAAAAAAAAAAAAAAAAACCCACATCATCTTCTCCCGTTGATTAAAGCACACTGGCGCGCACTTTAAAGGAAAGTGGCTGCATTTTTTCATGTGTCGTTTTTCTAACGTGTGCAATTTTTGGTGGCATTCTCCACCCCACCCCCGGGAACAGCATCACAACAGCATAAAAAGGATCCAATGTGGAATGAGCAGGTGTAATCAGCATAGAATATGGAGTTAAATTCTGGAACTCACTGCCACAAGATGTGGTGATGGCCACCAACTTGGACGCCTTTCAAATGGGGTTGGATAAATTCCTGGAGGCAAAGGCTAGCAATGGCTACTAGCCCTTATGGCTGAGTGCAACCTCAGTATCCAAGGCAGTAAGCCTGTGTGCCCCAGTTGCTGGGGAACATGGGATGGAGGGTGCGGTTGCACCATGTCCTGCTTTGTGGTTCCCTGGTCAACAGCTGGTTGTCCACTGGACTAGACCCTTGGTCTGATCCAGCAGGGCACTTATTATGTTCTTATGGAGTCTCTGTTGCAAAAGGGCAGAATGTAATGGAGTCACCCAGGAGAGGGCATGGCTGGCACAACCTGCTTTGCTGCACGTGCTGCTTATTTACGCCATTTTTTGCGGAGAGAGAGCCCACTGCGTGAGGCCGGCGGTTTCACTGCCGTGACGGCACAGAGGTGATGGTTATTTCCCCCCGGAATCTGTGAAAATGCACTGGATTCCAGTCTCGGTCCGCCGTTGGAGCTGAGCCAGACTGAGATGTTCAGCACGGCCCACCACGCCAGCGACGGCCGCACATGGCGTACAAATCGGCATTCCTCACCGACAGCTGGGAAAGGCCCTCACAGAAGGGACGTGTTTATTCCCTTCTGCTTCCGAGGGGGAAAGTTTGCAGGTGTTGATGTCGGGTGTGGGGCGAATGGGCAAAGGAGCATGACCAGAAGCCGGGGAGGAGGACGGGTCATCGGGGTCACCACCGACAGTTTCCCCGTTGGCCCGGCTGAGTCAGAACCCTCTTTCTGGGGGGAGATTATGAACGGAGGAAAGCGTCCCTGGTGAATTAGTATCGGCAGTTCGTGAGCTAACTCAAAGGTCATCTTGTCCAGCCCACCGGAAAGAACCCGCTGCTATAGCATCCGTGAGACGGTGATGCTCCATCCCGGATTGAAAACCTCTTTAGCGGACGAGTCTAGCGCTCTCCAAGGAGGGCTATTCCACTCTTAAACAGCTCGTACCACCAGGATGTCCTTCTGCATGTTTCGCCGAAATCCCCCTTGCTACGTCTCCTGTCCCCTGAGATGAGCAACCGAAAACCGACTCCTCCCCCCCCTGCCCCGCCATCCCTTCAAATCGCCGAAGACGGCTCCCAGATCGCCTCGTTGCCCTCTCTTCTCCTGGCGAAACGCACCCAACACCTACAACAACCTGTCCTGGCGGGAATTATGCTCCGCGGAGCACCCACCTGTGTTGGGTTGAGTTCTGGTTCGGGAAGGTCCAAGTCTTCAATTAGGGCCTAATCTACACCTGCCCGTTATCCCGGGGTGAGTTCGAGGTCATCCTTGTGCGTCCAAATGGGGGTCCCGGGGTCAACCAGAGATGATCTCTTAGTTGTGTCCCAGGATAACTGGGACTGCGGTTTTCCTGATGTTTCCTGTGGTCCCGGGACAACACTGAAGACCATGGGTGGTGTGGTGAGCACTCCTGGGTCCTCCCTGCAAATGGAGAGGCTCTTCAAATGGGCACAGAGTTGTGCTGGGGGGCTCCGTGCCCATCGTGGGTGGGGGGCAGCATTTTCGCCATCCCTGGGATGGCTCTCAGCATGTTGGGGGCACTGAGTTGTGTTTTTTTTAATCCCATGGAAACGACATCTTCGTACATCCCTGCTTCCAGCTCACCAGAGAAACGGCCTGCCGTTCGGCCCCCGGGCCGGAACTTGGCTCAGTCTAAAAGTTTTGGCTTGCAGGGTTGGCGTTCAAGCTTTTACAAGGCTTGGATTCCTCGTCCATTCATCTCCTGGCCCGCCTCCTCCGCTCTTGGCTCGGAGGGTCCTCTTTTTGAGGAGCATGTTGTAAAAGACAAAACCCAAACCATTGCTAAAACCCACTGTGGAAATCGCCGGTCCAAATTTCCATGCTAATAAAACTCGACACCCGGGGCGATAATTGGTGCCGGCATCCTGTATTGGACGCTGCCCTCGTCCTTCTCAAACTCAGCAGCCATTTCGGTTTACTAGTTTGGCGGGGAATAGATGAAAACCAAGAGCTGTCGGTTGGAGGTGTTTTTAGCTAGATCTTGGGACGCTCTGAGTATTTATTTCTTTATTGGATTTCTTTGTCTATATCTGACAAGATTCTTGCACAGTTGACCATAAAATGAAAGAGGGCGGTGGATAAAAAGACAGAATTGACGTATTTTAAATGAGATTGTTAGCAAAAGCCCTGACTGGTCAATCAGGGAAGGCTTGCTAGAATAAAAATGTCTTCAGCTGGTGTTGAATGAAAACAAAACATCAGGCATGGCTTGAAATCATGAGGCAGGGAGTTCCATAGCTCTGCTCCAAGTGGACTCCAAATGGACCACAGGTCCATGTGGAACCACCTGGAAAGCCTTACCTGATGCCTTCAGTGGAAAGGAGGAGGCATTGACAAAGAGATTCTGGTTTCCAGTAGGCGCTATACCAGTGGTTCCCAATTACCTAAGTACTGCAGACCCCTTGTTTTTGAAATGCCAAGCCATGGACCCCCTACTTTTGAAAAAAAAAAGTTATCTCTATGGTAGTTACCTGTGTGAAGCAATTTTTTTTGGGAGAAAATAAGGGGTAGCCCCTAATAAGCAAAGGATTTTAGGTATACTAAAAAACAAACCATAAAATTTGTGATATTTGTGATATTATCACGCAAAAATGACACTGATTTAGTTAAGAATATAAGGACGAATTTAATTTTACTAACGTCTTGCTTACAATTGAACAAATTATGACATGCAGTTTTATTATTATTATTATTATTATTATTATTATTATTATTATTATTAATTTATTTATATAGCACCATCAATGTACATGGTGCTGTACAGAGTATGTACAGAGTATGCTGTACAGTTTTAAAAAATGCTTTACATTTCAAATATTCTGGATGAACCAACTGAAGATTGGGGGGGGGTGGAAATAAGTTCAGGATGAATTGAATTTAAGGTTGGAAAATGAGAAGCAGAAACTGAAATCGACCAGTTCATCGGTTTCCAATTGTCGGGTGTTAATAACACTTAACATGGGACCAGAGTTGTGTTGTATTTTTCCTGTGAAGATTCTTTTCACGATCTGATTCCAAGAACGGATTCTCGACTGGAACTTTAATAAATATTCACCCCTGTCCATTCTTCCACCTGGAGCTCCAAAAAAGATGAGTTTACACAGGTAATTTCTTAAAAACTATTTAATGCACAAACGTTTCTACGCATTTCTGGGCACATGCATTGCTGTGCAGAAGTTTGCCTAAGCTACAACCTTTTTCACACGGAATTTTCCTTTGAAAATGAATTTCTGAATCTTATTTTCACTACGATGTGCTTTTGTGTGTTCATTAAGCACCGAGCAAATAGTTAACAGTTGTTTGCTTCTCGCTTTCGCTCCTGTATCCATTGTCTGGATTTAGCTTCCAACCCGTGGAGCCTTTGGGGACCATCCAATCTTCGCTTGGAAAAATCAGGAGGCCGTCGCACGCGTTGATTTATGAGGAGGGGTTCAAATTGCGGGGAAGGAGCGTTTTTCGGGTCCGTCACTGGATGCGGGAGGGTACGAGAACAGCACAAAGAAGAAAACCCAGGATATTTTGTGGTCCGAGAGCGCCTCAGAGGACCTTCCTCACGTCAGAACTGCGAGGGGATAACGGAAATGCCTTCAGGCTGCAGGGGACCTCTCAGCCCCCCCTTTTTTTCTGGCAGTCTTTTATGGGAAATCTGTCCTTTGGAACAGTTGATTCATTTTTGGGGCGGGGGATAGACTTTCTCTCTTTCTGAGCAGAAATCTTAGAAACAAGGGGAGGTTATTGTGAGTATTTCTTGCCGTACCATCGATCTTCCTGGGACTGGGCCTATACGCTCCCGGATTTGAGCGCTCCACTACAACGCTTCGCTCCGGTCTTCTTCTGGAGCTGGTCCACTCAGATGTAAACATACCTGGAGGTGGGGTGTCTCGGGAACCAAGAGCCGGTGTCGGCTCCAGGTCTTGGAGGCCCGTTGGGTGAGTCATTTCCCTCGGGCCCCTTCCCTCAGTGCACCCACTTCCTCACCGTAGGCTGCTCATCAGTGCCGGATTTAGGCACAAGCCAAATAACCCATGGCTCAGGGCCTGATATCACGAGGGGCCTCCAAATACGTTGGAGATAACGAAAACGTAAGTTAGCTGCATCAAAATCGCTTCGGCTTCAGTACGTGGGAAGGTCGGGTGTGAATTACAGCAGAGTTGCCTTATATAGAGGAAGCGTGGCAATGCCGCGTTTGGTACCGGAGGCAATAAGCGCAAACATAGAGCCAGTTTAAAAGAAGTTCAAATCAAGTTTATTAGTCCTTTTATACACATCTTCAGAGATGGCTATTTAACACTATTTAACTACAGGCATCCTCTAATGCTGGGTGATACTTCCCTATTATAATATAATACAGTTCCCCTCCATCTTTATTTTGATGGTATGGGGACTCTGAATTTTTAGAAGGCTTAGGGCTTCAGCATGTCTTATCATAGAATCATAGAATAGCAGAGTTGGAAGGGGCCTACAAGGCCATCTAGTCCGACCCCCTGCTCAATGCAGGAATCCACCCTAAAGCATCCCTGACAGAACAGAAATCTTCATCCAGCCCTGCTTGGCTGGTAGAGACTCAGGGTGCAAGGAGGCCGGGATATCGCCTGTGGGTGAGCAGTGGTGGCCCCTTTCCTGAGAAATCCCCTGCCATTGCCCTGCTTCCGGCACCTCCTGAAAACAGAAGTTCAGGAAGCCTTCCGCGAGTGCCCGGCCACAGTTGAAAAAAAACTTTCTTTTTTTAATAAAAATAACAAATATTATTTTCACAGGGCGTTCCTTTATTGTAGGCAAAGTCCTTTTTACCCACAACGCACAGGGCGATCCGGAAGCTTTGAGATTGATGGGAATACCGGCATTTTTAAAAACAAAACAAACCAAAGTTGCATTAAAACTGACACACACACACACACACACACACACACATCCCTTTGATGTGCTGATCTTCCCTTCATTCTGCGGTATTTGACAACTGCAATGACCCAGAAGCGAAGGAATGAAGACATCTGGCCAGAATCCCCAGCAAGGAGTCAAGAAATCCCAATAAATTATAGAGGCATATTTAACGAAAGAGGCAGCTTTTCCGTTGCAAAGTTTTATAGACTCACTCCAGCCTCGGCTGGAAACGGAGTTGTTTCCTCTCCCATTCCTCTAGCAATATGACATCTATGAATGAGAATAGGTGCAGGGGCTAAATCTCAGGACGCCATAGCGTTTCCTTCTGTTGTTGTTTTTAGATCTTGCACGGTCACGGGATGTTGACATTGGCTTGACTCTGTTTTAACGCTACTGCATCAAGCGGGATATTTCATTATCCCAGGATACCTGGGAGAGCGCCTTCTCCCTGACCAACCTGCCCGGCCACTGAGGACATCCTAGCGGTTCCACATGGACCTATGATTTGAGTCCACTTGGAGAAGAGCCTTCAGCGTGGTGGGCCCCGTCCTGTGGAACTCCCTGCCTCTGGAGGCCAGGCAGGCACCAACATTGTGTTACTTAACTAACAAGTAACATTCCTTCCCCCACCTCCCCCCCATCCTCCTCCTCCCCACTCCCTGAAATCTGCAGCCTCCCTCCCCCCCCACACTGAACATGCACCAGAATCTGGCAACTCCCCCCCCCACATTTTTAAAAATCTGTGTAAATAGCAGTCGAGTGCAAATTGTGAACAAAATGTGTACAAAATTACATAAACCGCGGTCCAAATTTGCGCAAATTTGCGATTTGCACAAATTTGCAATTTACGCAAATAACACCTGCTGAAACTCCATGACAAGGCCTGAATTGATGCCAGTTGAGTCCGGCCAGCTTGTGGGGAAATGAACTGAAGTCTGGGTGGGTGGGTGCGTGGGTGGGTGGGATGAGCTGATGAAATATTGGCGTCTTCCTCAAGTTAAAGGAAGCCAGATTCCGGCTGGACATCAGGAAAAACTTCCTAACTGTTAGAGCAGTGCGACAATGGAACCAGTGACCTAGGGAGGTGGTGGGCTCTCCCACACTAGAGGCCTTCAAGAGGCAGCTGGACAACCCTCTGTCAGGGATGCTTTAGGGTGGATTCCTGCATTGAGCAGGGGGTTGGACTGGATGGCCTTGTAGGCCTCTTCTAACTCTGCTATTCTATGATTCTATGATTCTATGAAAATCCCTCCCTGAAACAGGCTCCAGCGGGAGAACTCCCCCCTATAATTCAGGAACACCGGATTGTACGGGAAACTCCCCCAGAGATGGCGAAACCCCAGAGGAAAACGGAGGACCCGCATATCCCCGGCCCAGCTGGCCGAGGGCGGCTTGCGGCCGTTTTCGTGAATCCGCGGCCCAGGCCAGGTGGTTGGTGCGATTTCCGTCGGAGGACCGGGGAGTGATGAAGGATGAGCCATGAAACGAGAGCGAGGGTCCCGCCAGGCGATGCATCTTCCTGACGGCGTCTTTCGAGGCTGACTCGGCGAGGCGGGGGGACGTCTCCCCATGGCCACAGATGCGAGGGCCTCACCGCTGTTATTAATAATATTGTCAAGCAAGTTTAGTGCCAGCTTAAAGGCTCGCGGGAGGGCGAGAAGGTCCCACCGTCCTCCCCCGGAAGTCCTGGGGAAGTGCAGCAGCTGCAAGAGGAGGCAGCGGTGGCGGTGGCCACCCACAGCGGACCCCGGCCGTAACTCACATTTCAACTTCAAAACCCAAGAGGGGAGGGAGGGAGGCTTGTTTAGGCTCGGCCTTTGCCTCCTTCGGCCGCGACGAACCGTAAAAAAGGCCAGGAGAGTTGGAAAAATCCATTTTGATTGGCACCAGGGCACAGAACAGAACAAAAAATATCCCGGCGCCGTAAATAACAGGGTCACTTTCAAGCCCTTGGGAGGGGTGCTACCGGGTTTAAGTGGCCAGTGTGCGTGTGCGTGTGCGTGTGTGTGTGTGTGTGTGAGTGTGAAGCCACGGCAAATTGGCCAGGGTGCTTAACGAGACAGAAAGTGTCACGGTTTTTATTTTCCTCTGCCTGGAATCCCGTGCCGGATTCTTTTATGGGGGGAAATCAATTCATATTTGCATTCCAAGAAGAGGGAGATCCAAACCGCTTTGGGTTTGCGGTAGAGCAAAGAGCAAAACATGGTCTCGTCAGACCTGGCTGGCGCCGAGGGATGGCCGGGTCGGGCACCTGTCGGGGGGCCGCACCCTGGTAGGGACCCCTGGACGAGATTCCTCTGCAGCGGGTGCGTCTGTTCACCTGTCTCTTGGCTCAGTCCCAGACAACGGCAGTGGTGAGAGGCAAGAGCAGGAGACACGTTGCCCTCGGTGCTCCCGGCCTCCTACCTGCCAAGCAAACAAGAGGCAGCCATGATGGGAGAGAGGCTGAGGAGTTAGAGCAGTTGGTGAGGAAGTGGACTCAGTGAGACAAGAGGGGGCCATGGAGGATGTCACAAGGACCCCCAAAACCTGGAGGTCAGAACCCAGCCTCATCAGAACTGTGGCTATTAATGAGCACCAAATGTCCACCCCACTCTGTATGTTGGTGAAAAGTTTGCACAAAAATGCATGATTTTGGGGGGGGGGGGGAATTGCTTGCCAAAATGCAGCCGTTAGACAAAATGGAGCACTAAAATGCATACAGTGTGAAAAGTGACCAAGAACATTTTTATGATTATTTATTATTGTGTTTATATCCTGCTTTTTTCCCTCCAAGGAACCCAAGGCACATAATCCTCCTCTTCCTCTCCATGTTATCCTCACCACAACAACCCTGTGAGGTGGGTTGGGATGAGAGTCTGTGACTGGCCCAAAGTCACCCAGTGGGTTTCCATGGCCGAGGGAGGACTAGAACCCGGATCTCCCAGGCCAACACTTTAGCCACTCCACCACCCTGGCTCTCACACTTCGCCTGAATATTTGTACGGACTTCATTGTTGTTATTAAAGTAATAACAGAGACAGGATGAAATTGAGGATGGAGGGAAAATCAGAAACTGAGCCAAAGTGAAATGAACGGATTTCTCCATCTCTATTCATCATACTAGAACCCAGTGGGTTCCTCCCGTGAAGCTGATGGGTGGAAGACTCAGGACAGATCAAAGGAAGGGCTTCTTCACACAGCGCATGAGTTAGACGTTGGAACTCTCTACCACAAGATGTAGTGATGGACACCAACTGGGATGGCTTTAGATAAATTCCTTGAGTAGGCTTCAGTGGGTATATGCTACCTCCAGTATCAGAGGCTGTATGCCATGTTCCCCAGTAGCTGGGGAACATGGCCGGGAGGGTGATTTTGCACCTGTGTCCTTCTTGGTTGGCTGCTGTGTGAACAGAGTGTTGGTCTAGATCAGCCTTCCTCAACCTGGGGCGCTCCAGATGTGTTGGACTGCATCTCCCAGAATGCCCCAGCCTGGGAGTTGTAGTCCAACACATCTAGAGCGCCCCAGGTTGAGGAAGGCTGGGCTAGATGGATCCTTGGTCTGATCCAGCAGGGCACTTCTGATGTTTTATAGGACTGGGTGAACGTTTTAACGACAGAAATAAATAAAGGGCAGAGCCCAGCTTTTGGGAAATTGTCGTGGTTGGTTTCAGAAAGCTGGCATACAAATACAGTAAATAAAGAACAATTGAGACGTGTTTGAAACCTGTTGGAATGACCTACCAAGGATTTTGGGGGGGCTTCCAATCACAGTCTGACCCGTTCCCAAGGAAAAGTAACCTGCCAGGCAGCCGTGAAAAGTGTAACACGTACACGTAGAAGAAACAAAATCACTCCCCCCTCCGAATTTCAGCCCCGTTCCTTTTTTTGAACTCCTACCCCAACGTACGCAGACATCAACACAAATTAATTGTTGGAATCCAAGTGAAACACAATTATGGACGGGCGAACGAAACCGTCCTGATCCCGTCCGGCTTGAGGGATTTGGGAGAGGATTCAAGGGTGTTTCTCACAACCAACTGCCCTCCGTCGGGTGGGACGACCCTGAGAAACAGGCCGTAAAGCCGCGGATTCAGAGTCTGTAACGATATCCAGATTGGGGGCGAAATTGTCATGTGTTTTGCATTATTTATCGGTCCCCCGTGGTGGTCGGGAAATGTGCGTGTGTGCGTGGGGGGGGGAGAGGAAACGGGGTCTCATCACTCCAGACTCGAGGCGGCGATCCCTGGGGATATATATTACAGGTTTTGTTCTCGGCTTTTTTTAACGACTCCTTTCCCTCCTCCTTTTCGCCAGTCGAGGGAATTCCGTTCCTAGGTTTCAAGGAAGAACCAATTATACTAAGCTCCTTCCTTAAAGTGGACGGCAACATTGTAGATTTACGACCTGGAGAGTTGACGTGGGGAGGGGGGAGAAAGGGGGGCGCTTTCCACCAGGAGCGTGATGTTTATTAACACCACCCCCTCTCTCCGGCTCGCCGACCCACAAACCCTTGAGTAACCAGAGAGATTGTGTATAAATTCACAGTGCGCGGCTTGTAACCCAATGCTCCAAGGTGCGCCGCTCACATCCTCACATGGCCGTGACGAGTGGCAGAGCCAGTCTGTGGGAAGGAATACGTCTCTCCGGTTTCAGCGTGGCCGCGTCTAGGCATTCCGGGCCACGCGGGGGTGTGGGCCAAATCCATGGCGGACATCTTGTGCAGAGCCCAAGTGTCGACATGCCAGCGTTTCCTGCCTCTTGGTTTAGAGAATGATTGGATTTTGGAGTTAGAAGGGACCTGGGAACTCATCTAGTCCAGCTTACTCCTCAACGCCAAATGGCATTGTCTCGTCAGATGTACAGGGCATCCGGCAAGGGGCGTATGAGAAATTAGTTTGAGTTTGTTTTTTGATTAGGATTTTACCCAGTTCCCATGGTTCCCTGGAAAACGTAATTTCCCCATGGGTCCCTGGGAAATGCAGTTCCCGTGGCTCCCTGGAAAACACAATTTCCCGTAGCTCCCCGGAAAACAGAATTTCCCGTGGCTCCCTGGGGAATGCAGTGCCCGTGGCTCCCTGGAAAACACAATTTCCCGTAGCTCCCCGGAAAACAGAATTTCCCGTGGCTCCCTGGGGAATGCAGTGCCCGTGGCTCCCTGGAAAACACAATTTCCCGTAGCTCCCCGGAAAACAGAATTTCCCGTGGCTCCCTGGGGAATGCAGTGCCCGTGGCTCCCTGGAAAACACAACTTCTGTGGCTCCCTGGGGAATGCAGTTCCCGTGGCTCCCTGGAAAACAGAATTTCCCCATGGCTCCCTGGGGAATGCAGTTCCCGTGGCTCCCCGGAAAACACAACTTCCCGCAGCTCCCAGGGTAACGGAGTTCCAATAGGTCCCTGTATCCCTGGGTGCCATTGTGAGCATTGACAGGAGTATGTAGAGCCTCCATCCCTGCCCCACTCTTCCTCCCCACCCCCCACTTGGAAGATGTAGGTCAACTCCTGGGAGTTGTTTGCAATCTGATCAGAAGCTGATTAATTAATTAATCAATCTGCAAATTTATTGACCGCTTCCCAATGGAATTATCGATGGAGGTGGAGACTTTTGCTCCACCATCTGGCCCCCTCCTCACACCATCTGGGATAGTTCCAGCTCTCTTGGTGCCACCAGGGAGAGGCGGAAGTAATGTTGATCCTGGCTCCTTCACACCTTCCATAGTTCAAAAATGGACACCTGGGCGCGGACACTGAGCTACTGACTATATAAGCACTTTGCCTTCATTTTAATAGAGGGGACATTGACTTCTTGAGAACAGGTAATTTGGACTGGGTTTAGGGGAGTGAAAGGGAAGAAATTCGTTTGGTTCACCCGCCAATGCGAACTGACCCAATTCCGCTACGCCAAACCGCTTTGGGAACTGAAATTCAGCCATCCTTCGAAATTCGCGCTCCTCCCCCAAGCTTTGGCGCTCCCCAGGCCCGAAATGTGCACATTAGACGAAAGCCCACGGATTGAATGGAATAGCGTTCAGAGGTGCACGATCTCAGGAAAACGGTGTGCGCGAAAACGGTACACGTCGCGCAAAACTGCATACAAGAGACGCACGGATTAGCAGGGAAACGGAGCGGGCGGATCCCCATAAAGTTTAGGACCAGCCGAATGAGGAGCGGAGATGAACCAAAGTTGACAGGTTCGTCCCTCTTGAATCCTGGGTATATCTTGTGTGAACACGCGCACACACGCACATGCACACTATGCACAGGGGGGTGATGGGGCTTTAACCAGATGCTACAATGAAAAGAGGGATTAAGTCATCCTCATCTCGCTCTACCTTCTTTTACTACTCAGCCTTTCTCGCTGTGAGAAATCTCCCTCTCGGCCACCCGTCGGAGATCCGGTTTCCTTTGAGCGATGCTCAGGAGCTGTTGTGGTGAACAGATGCTTTCGGTGTTGCCGTGGCGATGAGCACATGGCGCGCCCCCTTCCTACACCCCACCCCACGGTGACTACACCGTGCACAGATCTTTCTGGAAGCCATTCGCGGGCTGTAACACGGCGGGTGTCCGTGGGAAGGGGGGGTTGGCCCTCCTGCATCTTCTCACCTGGCCGCTGGCGAGAGTACAGTGAACCGCTCGGGGCGCTCGAATGGATTTGGCTACATCTTGCGTGAATCCCTCCGTGAGCGGGAGACAGCAGGGGAACCCAGAATGACACACAGGCCAGCTTGGGGCCTGCAGGACGGCACAGGTGTCTTAATCAACAGCGTGAATCTAGTCCGATCTAGTCCAGCGTTCTATCTCCACATTGGCCAACTTGTAGGAAGCCCAGAAGTGGAACAGGTGTGCCACAGCACCCTCTCGCATGTATCCCCAGTATACTGCCTCTGATACTGGAAGCAGCAGAGATCCATCAGAACGAGAAACCATTGATAGGCTTAGGGTGCAAGCCCTTTCTCTCCCAGAATGCCCCAGGGCGGCCACACACAAAGGACACCCCAGTCAACAACCCTAATTATGCATAGGATTTTGCCCCTTATGCTCCAAAATGTGTCTGCGTTCTGCCAACTTTTGTTTTACGTGCACAGAATGGTTCCACCGTCTCCTCCTAAAATTCTGGAGAGAACGTCTCCACAGCGGAACGCTCTCCCATGAGGGTTGTGACAGGTCTCTGTTCTCTCTGCATTCAGGAAAAAAGACTTAAGGCACATCTTTTTAATTTATGTGTGCTTAAGTATTGTATTTATTGCTTTTATACCCCGCCATTTTTATTATTTTTTTGCCTGCAAGGAACGCAAGACGGCTTTCATGATCCGCTTCTTTTTAATTTCATCCACACGACGACCTTGCAAGGTAGTTTAGGCTGAGAGGCAGGGACCGGCCCAAAGTCACCCTGTGAGCTTCACGGCTCAGCGGAGACTTGAACCCGGGTCCCCCCTGCCCCAGGGTCCAACACCCTAATCATTATGCCACCCTTAGATTAAAAGTCACTAGGAGGTCCCCTTCTCCAATGTCCAAACCCAGCTTACAGTCTCTGTGGGTGGAACGGCCTTGCTTTCTTCTTCTTCTTCTTGCTTAGGGAACTCTCCAAAGCTCAATCTACCTTGCCCGTTCTGTGCAAATATTTACGATTTATAATAAGTCAGGAGTCCCATCATATCGGCTACGTTGTTCTATAAACAATGTTGTTCTACGTCGCTTTACAGAGCCAAAACACGTCCCAAACTGATTTCGTACTCCTTGAAATAGACACGTCCATGTAAGTTACGCACATTAGATACATCCCAGCAAACAAGATGATGAAAATTAGGTCTCACGCCCAATCAAAGAGGGACAGCTAGTAGAATCATACACTGCAACAGATTACCAGTTGGTTGGGGTTTTTTTTTGCTGTACAACCATAGAATCATAGAATAGCAGAGTTGGAAGGGGCCTACAAGGCCATCGAGTCGAACCCCCTGCTCAATGCAGGAATCCACCCTAAAAAACCGTCCCTACTTAGATATGAAGAAGTACATTACAATGAACTTTTTTTGTGTGGTATCCTCTTTATTGTCGGTACACACAAAAATGAACTTTGGGTAAAGGTCAAACAGGTTTAACAATGGAGTCCTTGCCAGAGCTGATCTATGCATTTGGAAGGAGGGCGCGACACGGCCTTCTCCGAGTGGACTATACCACTTCAGAAAACTGGGGGTGGATGGTGGTGTGGGGGGGAGAGATCACACATTGAAATGCTCTGTTACAGGGAAACAGATTAAAAATCCCTCTGCATGTAGAAAAGGAGCAGATACGGTAGAAGATTGGATCGCTTCCCATGGACAACTAGTATGGGAAAGGGGGGAAAAAGCATCACTTATACAGAAGAGCATTTCAAACATGGATCAGGGTGTCACCCACATCCTCTGAAGTGGTACAGTGCGCCGTGCACCTCGTTCCCCCGGACAGAAATATAAGCAAGAGCATACAGTTAAAATCAACATTCATGGCACCAGAGTGAAGAGCTTGGAGGCTTTCTCTGAAAGAATTTGTCATTTTAAGGTGCCCGGACGTGAAAAAGAGGCCCTTCCGTGTGAAATGTTTACATGTTGCGCATTAAGGAGGTTGTGCATTAAGTAGGGTGCTCAGGGAATTGGCTAACAGCCCACAACATTGTCCGTTCCGCTGCTACGCGTCGGTGCCACGAAATGCGGCCCGAAGCCACGATCACCAGAGCCACACGGGTCTCTTTTCCACTTCATCCATCAGTACAACAAAATGGTGTGTGTGTGTGTGTGTGTGTGTGCAATCGCCGTGTATCCAGCCATTTGGGGAGAACACCGATATACTGGAGCTCATGGGAAAACCCCAAATGAAACAGTTATCAGGGGGAAAAACAAAGGTCCCATTTCTTAAACAGGCTTCTGGGAATAAATGAGAATGAAGGGTGGGGAAATGTGAAATATTCAAAACATGGAAAGACAGAGGGAACAGGAGGGGATACAATACAATGAAGTAAAATAGACGTTCTGTTTACTTTCTCAATGATTTGTTTCATATTAGCAAAAGAACAGTTCAGTAAACACACGCGCACATGTCTTGCTGAAGTCATGAGTAAAATCAGACTTATAACGCAACCGAATAAAATCCAACTCATCCTAAATTTATTCTACAAGGCAAAGCACACACGGAGCACACGTGGAACTGTATCTAACTAACTACTTAAAAAAAATATGACCACTTCCGACAAGTAGCCTCCAGGGAACGAAGAAGGATTAAAAATACTTGGCAAAGAGAAATACGGAATATTTAAAATGAAATAGTTAACGCAGGAAGGGTGATAAAGAACGTCAGCTGTCCTGTTTATCTCCTCCGTGATTCATGTTATGATAGGAAAAAAGTAATAGAAACACACACACCTCTCCTTTTACTGAAGTCATAAATATATAAGACTCAGCGCAGATGAGTAAAATTTACTTTTTCTACAAAGAAGCACACACCCCAATTATATACACACAGAGAGAGATGTATATCTATATCTATATATGTAAATATATATTCTCTAGAAAGTAAAATACAAAATAAACGGAACTTATTTAACTAGTGTTAACTAACTTATGCTGAGAATCCTAAAAGCTTTCTAAAACCCAGCCAAAACTCTGGCAGATTTTGCCGCCATTTCAGCCGCGTTGAAATCAAAAGCTTTTTAAACGTTCAGTCCTTAAACTTGGGTTTCAACGGGACTTAAATGACAGCCTAACTTCTATCAGAACTCGCCTGGGATTCAGCACATTTCAAACTCACACCTGAACATCTTATACAAATAACGCCACACTTTATAGTGGAGGACAATTGAGGAGTTTGGGGAGTGTGGTTAAAAAGAGCGTAGACCGTGGACATGTTTTGAAAATCTGTGGCTTTCAATTTATTACTTGCCCACCACGACTAAATTAGATGCGCTGGTTTGTGGATTTTCACAAACGCGTCGAGGACCTGCCGTCTTCTTGAAGAGGTTCCCTGGAAAGATATGGTGAAATGCATTTGTTAGCGCTGGCCCAAGGCGAATCACTTCTGGCTAAGCAAAAAAGTATTAATTCTAGCGTTTAAGGAACGCGGGGCGAGGCACTCCTGAACGAACGCTTTTAACAGGGCAATCCGATACATGTCTGCTCAGAAGAAATCCCACTGGATTCCTTTGCAAAGATCATTTCTCTGGGCTAGCCCAAGACGGGTCTACGACTTAGACAAACTCAGAAAATGCACGCAGGCGCACTGCCACACATCCTTTTTATTTATTTATTTATTTAGGATATTTATATACCGCTCCCCACTGAAAAATTTCGGAGCGGTGTGCAAGGTAAAAATGAAAATAAAAACAGAATAAAACAGTTAAAACAAAATTTAAAAGAAGCAAATACAGAGATTCAAGTCTGCATGTTAAAGAAAGGCTTCTTGGAATAAAGATGTTTTCAGGAGGCGCCGAAAGGAGTACAAGGTCGGAGCCTGCCTGACCTCCAGAGGCAGGGAGTTCCACAGGAGGGGGGCCACCACGCTGAAGGCTCTTCCCCTGGTGGGTTCCAATCGGAGGATGGATCTAGGTGGAACCACCAGGAGCAAGCCCTCGGATGACCTCAGTGACCGGGCAGGTCGGTAAGAGAGAAGGCGCTCTCTCAGGTATCCTGGTCCCAAGTTCTTTAGGGCTTTGTACACAAGTACAAGAACCTTCAACCTGGCCCGGTAGCAAATAGGCAGCCGGCGCAGTTATCCCGGGGTCAAAGCATTGACGTGAAGATTTGCCGGAGACCGTCAGATCAAACCCTGTTCACCCGGGCCGCTGAACGCATGTGTGGAGTCGCTCTTCGGAGTTGATTGTGCAGGCGATTCGCAGACCCACTCTGGCCTGCTTGCATTGGCTGTGTGTACATTTCTGAGCCCGATTCAAGGTGCTGGTTTTAACCTATAAAGCCTTACATGGGATCACAAGACCTGACGGAACGCCTCTCCCGACATGAACCTCCCCGTAGACTATGCTCAACATCTAAGGTCCTCCTCCGGGTGCCTACTCCGAGGGACGCTTGGAGGATAGCAACGAGAGGGCCTTTTCAGTGGTGGCCCCCCAATTATGGAATGATCTCCCTGACGAAGCCCGCCTGGCGCCGAAATTGTTATCTTTTCAGCGCCAGGTCAAGACTTTTCTCTTCTCCCAGGCATTTAGCAATATGTAATGAGCCTGGGTTCGTTTTTGTGTGTTGTGAACTGCCCAGAGAGCTCCGGCTATTGGGCGGTATAGAAATGTAATAAATAAATAAATAATAAATACATTTTTGTGGCTTTAAATTGTACGTTTTGTGATTTAAAATTTTTGTGCATTGTTTTCAAGTGTTTCTTTCTATCCTATGTAAACTGTCCAGAGAGCTTCGGCTATGGGGCGGTATAGAAATGTAATAATACTAATACTAATAATTTAATGTTTTAAATGTTTTAATGTCATAGCATGTTTAATTATATTTTTTAATTTCTGTATATCTCTACCTATCTTATATATTTAAGGTGTATATGTTTTAATTTGTAAAGCCGACCTGAGTCCCAGTATTGGGGGAAAGGCTGGGTATAAATAAATAAAATAATAATTATAATACTAATAACAATAACAACTTGATTCCTGTCTATGTTTTTTCTATTGCGTGATGCTATGCCGGTTTTAAAGGATGCGATGTTGTTGAATTCTCTCTCCGTTCCGTTCTTGTGTGATATTGTGTGTCGTCTGCAATGGCTATTAGTCAAATGCAAGGAAACGTCCCAGACTAAGCTAGCAGAATTTATCCTAGTCCAGAGCTCAGAAACCTTTCGGTGGAGCAAAGCAATAAGCAATACAGTTTATAGTACCTGCTTAAACAATGCTGGTTTTAGGTCAAAAGGCAGGGAGGGAAGGATGATTTTTTAAAATACTTCCCAGTGGCATTACTGACATCTAGTGGTTTGAGAGGGGAGACATGAGAGCACTCTTCAAATTCTTAAAATTATTAGCACACGGAGTAGGGCCAGGATCTCTTCTTGATCCTCCCAGAGTGCAGGACACGGAATAACGGGCTCAAGTTAAAGGAAGCCAGATTCCTGCTGGACATCAGGAAAAACTTCCTGACTGTTAGAGCAGTACGACAATGGAATCAGTTTCCTAGGGAGGTTGTGGGCTCTCCCACACTAGAGGCCTTCAAGAGGCAGCTGGACAACCCTCTGTCAGGGATGCTTTAGGGTGGATTCCTGCATTGAGCAGGGGGTTGGACTAGATGGCCTTGTGGGACCCTTCCAACTCTGCTGTTCTATGATTCTATGATTTTCCAACTCTATACTACCCTTTTGTAGGTGTGGTGACCAGAACGGTACACGGTGCACCCTCCCCTCCCCTTGGAAGGGTGTTGGATAATATCAAACAGCAGAGTTCGACCCACTCCACTCCACCCCCTGCTATAAAACCCGCTAGTTCTGCCCTTGATGAGGGACGGAGTGTGTGACCGACCCCCCCCGCCCCAATTTGCTGTCCTTCAATGTGGCCTAATTCAGCGCATCCTCTTTGGGACCGGGCCTATTCTCCCCTACCCCGATTACCTGATTAATTCGGCCGTCACTGGGCACCAGGCAGCTTGGATTCCGGCTCTTCCGCTGCGTTGCCCTTATCTGCGGCTCCCGTTTGATCTGAGGGTTCCGGTTCCCCCGAACTCGGTCGCCGACCCGAGGCTTCTGGGTGATCTGAGGCTTCTGGCTGGGGTGGGGCGTCCGGTTGGCCGGGACCTTCCGGTTGCTCCGAGGCTTCCGGTTGAGGTGACATTTCAGCCAGCCCCGTCTCGACGAAGACCTCCTGCTCATCTTCCTCCTCGGGAGATTGGACGACTTCCAGTCGCTTGGGCAATTCACCATTTTCAAAACAATTCAGCCTCATTTCCATCACGTCCCGAATTATGCCTGCAAAGGGAGTTTTTACACCCTGTTAAAGTTCTGTCCTGCCAGGGACCGTAAATGATAATATCCCCTGCTGGAAACGTCAAAACGCCTGGTACTTCGGGGGGCTGTTCATCCTGTTGCCAAGCTGCAGAGGATTTTGGGGGTTGTGCCAGGGCAGGCTTCCTCAAGCTAGGGCCCTCCACGTGTATCGAGGTACAACAATTCCCAGCTAGGGCAGATGGTTGGACCCCAGAGTATCAAGGCAGAGGGCCCGACACACACACACACACACACAGCAACTCTGAATGACAGGAAAAGATAAAAAAATGGCAGCCTGGGATAATTCTGTTCTAGATCTGGCAAGGATGCATCACACCCACATAGGGAAGTTTGTTGTTGGACGAAGGATTCCCACTTTGTTATCTACGGTCTCTGGGTAGGGATGTTCGTCGCTTGGAGCTCTGGCTCACGGCATAGGAGGCCTGGCTCGGCTTGCATTTGCAGCCCGAGCCTCGATTTCCCCCCTCCAAAGTCTGTCGTAACTTTTACCCAAACAGATTTTTTGTGTCTGCAATTTGCACAGATTTGCCTGATTTCTGCAAAATTACGGCTGCAATTTATGCAGTTTGCGGAAATGGTGGCTGCAACTGACATAATTTGCACAGATTTTTGGTAACTTTGGTAATTTCTGCAAATTACGGCTGCGATTTAAGTAACACGCATAGTGGACAACTGTAGCTGGGTCAGACTGAACTCCGGCACGGCTCCCCGCCACCGGGGCCGCCTCGTGACCCAGGGACAGCGCAGGACCCAGGAGCCAATATGTGTATAGACAGAGGCCAAAGCAGAGAACAACAATCACAGTTGCTACGTAAAATATAGACGTTGACTCACTGTCAGTGATCACTCGGCCAAGAACCTTCGTCTCCATGGTCTCTTCCACCTTGGTCATCACCCACGGGAAGAATCCGGCCTCAATGTCTGTGGGATACAAGAATGGGGTGGTTCTGATGAGTCCTGGTGAAATATGACATCCGCTTCCTCCCGCGTGGGGACTCCTGATGCTTCGGACCACAACTCCAGTCCCACACCCGTTCCGAAGTCCCAAGCAGCAAACAAGGGTTCAAGGGGGATCCCAGACCTGCGGAGGCCTACGGCAGCGTGGTTCTCCCTATCCTGGGGGCCCACCACCGAGAAGTCAGCCACCACCCACCTCTTTCCACGGGGTCAAAGAAATAGCCGCTGTCGCGAAGACTGCCAAAGACTGAAGGAATGAGGTCCGAGAGGTACCGCTGAGCAAAGGCACGGGCAGCGATCTTCTCCGAGGTCTCTTTTTCCTTTTGCAGGACTTGTATCTGCTGCTTTTTACGACGCTCCTAGGCGGGGAAGAGGAATAGGCAACGTAGGACCGCTCTTTATTTCGACATTCCCCCAACTGCTCCCCGTGCAAAGCTGGCCCGGTTTTTCTGGGTTGGTTTGTTTTTGTGGCAGAGGAGTGAGAGAGTGGGAAGGGATGGCGCTGAGACGGAGAGAGAGAAGGGGTGGCAGAGAAAGAAAGAGAAAAGGGGTGGGAGAGAGAAAGAAAGGGTGGCATTGAAAAAGAGAACGGGAGAGAAGGGGTGGCATTGAAAGAGAGAAAGAAGGGGTGGCAGAGAGAGAGAGAAGCGGTGGCACTGAAAAAGAGAGAGAGAGGAAGGGGTGTCAATGAGAGAGAGAGAGAGAAGAGGGGTGGCAGAGAGAGAAAGAAGGGGTGGCAGAGATAAAAAGAAGGGGTGGCACTGAAAAAGAGAGAGGAGGGGTGTCATTGAAAGAGAGAAAGAAGGGGTGGCAAGAGAGAAAGAAGGGGTGTCATTGAAAGAGAGAAAGAAGGGGTGTCATTGAAAGAGAGAGAGAGAGAGAGAGAGAGAGGAAGGGGTGTCATTGAAAGTGAGGAAGGGGTGTCATTGAAAGAGAGAGAGAAAGAAGTGGTGTCATTGAAAGAGAGAGAGAGAGAGAGGAAGGGGTGTCATTGAAAGAGAGATAGAGGAAGGGGTGTCATTGAAAGAGAGAGAGAAAGAAGGGGTGTCATTGAAAGTGAGAGAGAGAGGAAGGGGTGTCATTGAAACAAAGACAAGGAAGAAGAGGGCTTGACTCAGGCCTGATCCACCCCTGCTATGTGGCCTAACAATTATTACCCCTGAAAAAACGTAGCCCTCAACAGAACCGCCCCCCATTCTAAACTGAACCCTGCCGGACACTTTGAGCGCCGCCCGTCTCCTCGGCCCTGACCCTGCTACCTTTTCCTCTCGGTGCCGCCGCTCCTGCTCCTCCAGGCGCTGCACCTCCGCGAGCTCCGCGTAGCGCAGTTCGTGGTAGACGTGCTGATGCGCCCGCAGGTCCGCCAGCTCCTCTTCCTCCATGACCTCCAGCAGCGCCTGCTCGATCGTCTTGCCCACCAAAACCTCGAGCATCGGGCGGACTTCGATGTCGAAATCGAAAAGCTGCGTGAATTAACCCCAGTTAATTCTGGGGTTGTCCTGGTTTTTATCAATGCTTTATATACCAATGTTTTCGTAATTATTGGATATTCTAACGTATCTTAACATACGTAAACCGCTTAGAGATATATTTTAGAGATGTCGTCAGCAGCAGCGTAACTATCAATCAGTTAGGGTGGATTCCTGCATTGAGCAGGGGGTTGGACTCGATGGCCTTGTAGGCCCCTTCCAACTCTGCTATTCTATGATTCTACGATTCAACCCCCGTACCTCTCCTTCCCATATCTGCGTGGCCACGTCTCTGCCCGTCTTCGCGGGGACGAAGAGCGGAGTCGCGGGCCTGTCGAGGAACGCATCCGTCTGGCACTCCACGTCGACCTCGATGAGGCGGTTGGCCAACTCTTCCAGGTACAGTTCTGAAACGGCACGGCGGAGCACCCTTCAGACCGGCTGACTGCAAGGCTCACTGATTCACTATCCTATTCCCCCCACCAGACCTCAGAAACAAAGATGGATGCTTCTTAAACAACAGCTCCAACACCATGCGGAAATATCTCGCCCCCCTTTCGGGGAGGGTCTAGGGATGCTGACACACCCCTACTTTTGAAGAGCTACCGGGGCGCTGTAACAAAAAGTAGCGGTTTGTGCAAGGCGTGAAGAACACCATCTTGGGTTTTAGCAACCGGGTGTAAATACAGCCTTTCCAGGAGCGGCCGGGGCTGCTTCGTATCAGGTACGTATTGTTCAAACATCTTTTTTCATCGCAAGCCGTCCCGGTGGGCTACCTGTTTGCACGTCCACATGCCGCCGGCCCTCCAAAGGGTCGGGCGTCCTCGTCCGCAGCTGCTCCTTCGCTCGCTTCCTCGCCAGGGCTTTCCGTTGGGCTTCTCGCTGCCGTTGGAGTTCAAGGGGGTCAGGTTCACTGCTCTGGAAGGCGGGAACGAAAATAAGGCAGAAAACATTTTCTGGGATGTTATTCTGGACACCAGAGAAGCCGTCGAAGCTGGTGAGGCTGCGACCCCCATGGTTACGCACGCCGGAGAAATTCGCAATGGCGTCAAGTGAGTTTGATTATCTATGAATCCGACCCACGGATTCTGTGGACTTGAGGACCGTTTTATTTATTTTCATTTGATTTTTACTTCCCAGGATTTTACATAAATCGTAGAAAAATACTTTTAAAAAAACCCACTGGCTGAAAATGCACATTTCCCCATGGGCTAAAGCAGGAAAATGCACATATTGAGGAGATGTGCATTTTCGCACGTTTGAATCGGCGCAAACGCACATTTGCGCAAATTTGGGAAATTGAAAAAAAAATTCCGATTCCACCAATGAGAGGAAGACGGAACGAAAGGCGACTGACAATCGGTGAAACGCAGACGGAGTGGATATTTTATGATGATGATGATTTTTTAAAATTCGTACATTTCTACCCCCAATGTCAACTTAACTGCCGACCCCTGAGCTGGTGGGCTGGTTGGATCACATGCTGGCCGTAACAATTAAATCAGCTTTCCCCAATCTGGGTGCCTATCCAACGTTTCAGAGCCCAGCTCTCAGGATTCCCGACCAATGTTCATACTGCCTGTGGCTGATGGGAGCTGGAATCCAAAACGTCTGAAGATGGGAGTTGGATGGCACAGCTCAAGGAAGGCTGTCTAGGGAAAATTGAATTTAAGTAAACGCAGGAGTGAGCAGTACAGGATTGGGGCTAAATTGGCCAAATGGGATTCACCAGACAGCCCCGCCTCCTTCCCTTGGCTCCACCCCTTCTCCAAACCGCTGTTCATTTTTTGATTTCCTGTTTTTGTGCCGTTTTCCCGCATATTGAAAGGCTGAAATCGTTCTCCTACGGCTGCGTTACTGGCTATAGGAAGCTTCTCTAAAATGAAATCTGGCCCTTGGATTGCACTATGAAAGTGGTATGAAAGCGGTATCTAAAAGGTAGGAGCCACACGGCTGCTTTATAGCGGCATTGAAGTGCACGGACAACTGTTGGGGCCCATAAGGCACAGACCATACACCGCTTTCATAGTGCTGTAACCCTAAATCTGGCCCAACTCCAGGCTTCTAGGGTTTTCTGGGGAGACAGAAGTGTTTCCGGGAAGGGAGTCCGTCCAACCGCTCTCCCATGACCCGTGTCACTGCCTCTTCCACGGCAAACCCCGCCAGTAGAAATCCAAACTGCAATGTTCCCAGGGCAAAGATCCGGGCGTTTTGCTTGACGGGACTTTGCAAAACGCAAGACTGAGGGTCTAGGAAACGGCGCCCCTCCAAATGTCGCTTAACCACAACTCCGAGTCTCTCTGGCCATTGCTCGTGCTAGCTGGGGCTGATGGGTATTTGAGTCCCATAAGAGCGGGAGGGGCAGAATTCCCCACGGCCTTCTGCTAGATTTCCCCCTGCTTCTCCTCCCCTCTAAATCTGTTCAAACCCTTTTTAAAAGCTACCCAAATTCACCCCAGCACCTCCTGTCATATTTATAAATGTACGAGTCATCTAAAGGTTCAAAGAGGATCAACTCAAGATTAAAACTTGTGGCAGGTCGTTCCGCTGCTTGGTTTCGCCTGGGGGTGGGCTGAACTGCTCCCTTTTGCCTGGAGCATGGAAGTTTTAAGCTTAATTGCTTACCCATACGGAAGAGGAAAATTAGAAAGGATTTCTGGGAGAAGAAACACCCACCCAAGGTAACACGTGAAGGGCGTACGTGTTGCCACGGACCACTCTTCTCTCGTACATGAGGTTTGCATAGTGAATTGGATCCTCGTCGCTGTGGAGCATGAAATTAAGGGGAAGGAGGTGGGAGAGAAAAAGAGGATTAAAAAATAATAGTTAGCTTCAGCCCATTACAGAGACCCGATGTCTGCTCAGTCCGAGAAAACACACCCATAACCTGCATTTTTATCAGGATGGCCGCCTCCAGAGGCGTCGGGCTACAATCCCCATGGGAATTGTAGTCCGATGCCTCTGGAGGCTTGCAGCTTTGGGGGAAAGCTGCAAGATAAACACTCTGTTGCGTCTTTAGCGTGATCCTCTCTGGCTCAGGCCACGTTTGGGCCTTCCGACTTGGTCCTGCAACGGTACTCACGCCTCGATTGCGTCCAGGGAGGTGCGGTACCTCCGCCTGGCGGGCACGGCCCGGGGCCGGCTGCAATAGGAGTAGGTCGCGGAGGGTGCCGCGGCCTCCTCGTGGGCCACCAGCACCGACGTGGAGGCCATGCCGGGCAAACTGAGCCGGCTCCGGGCCGCGACGGCCTGGCTGGGCAGCCGGGTAGAACAATCCTGCACAGCAACCGTTGCCAGGCGACACGGAGACGGCTGCTTGGTGACCGTTGCCACGGTAAACTGATCCCCGGGCCTGGCAGCGGTTCCGGCTGGGCGCAGCCTCCTTTGAGCAAACACGCCAGAATGACTGCAGGGAACGGCTAAAGCGTTGCAGGGAAGGGGGGGCAGAGATACACTGAGACGGGCGACCGAATCGGACACGAATCGGATCGGTATTGACTGGTACCTGGAGATGGCGGAAATCGAACCTGGGACTTTCTCCACGCAGCTCAGGGGCTCTGCCAGTGAGCTACAGCCGTGCCCTTCAAAATACACTACGATTCTAGTCCTCATGGATCTGAGTAACGGCTGGATTTAAACCGAAGCTAAGGAAGCAGCCGTATGTTAGGGTGACCCTATGAAAAGGAGGACAGGGCTCCTGTATCTTTAACAGTTGCATAGAAAAGGGAATTTCAGCAGGCGTCCTTTGTATAGATGGAGAAGCTGGTGAAATCCCCTCTTCGTCACCACAGTTAAAGCTGCAGTAGCCCTACCCTCTTTTGTATCTGGTCAAGAGGGAAGGGCTCCTGCAGCTTTAACTGTTGTGTAGGGTGACCCTATGAAAAGGAGGACAGGGCTCCTGTATCTTTAACAGTTGCATAGAAAAGGGAATTTCAGCAGGTGTCATTTGTATATATAGGGAACCTGGTAAAATTCCCTCTTCAGCACAACAGTTAAAGCTGCAGGAGCTATACTAGAGTGACCAGATTTAAAAGACGGCAGGGCTCCTGCATTTTTATCTGTCGTGATGAAGAGGGAATTTCACCAGGTTCCTCATATATACAAATGTCACCTGCTGAAATTCCCCTTTCAATACAACTGTTAAAGATACAGGAGCCCTGTCCTCCTTTCCATAGGGTCAGCCTACTTATGTAGAGTCACTGAGTTCAGTGTTGTTTCTACCATCTCTACAGAGTTTCTTCCGCATATAAAACAAGCGCTCCATCACTGAACTACAGACCTTCCTGTAAACACAAATAAGATCCTAGTCCTCATCGATTTTTAAAAATATATATATGGCTGGTTTGAAAAGGAACGCTGCCTTATACTGAACACTGCCAAAATCCCATATTCCTAATTCCACCGATATATTTCTAATTCTCTTCCTTTACATCTGTTTGAACTCAAATATCCCCACTCTCACAAACGTTTTAGTGCAATTCTTCAAGTTCTTCAAATGCTTTTTGCCCGATACGGAACCAGACCAGCAAACAAACGCTTCTTTCCAAAGGGTTTTAACTGCTGCCTGTTTTATTTTTAATGCTGGGTTTTAAAATGGTCTTTTCCCACGATGTAGCTGCTTAGACATTTATTTCTCCTTTTAAACGTATATTTAAATTATTGTTGCTGCTTTGAACACGTACACAGATTTTAATGCGTTTTACTGTTGGTTTTATTGTGATATATAAAGCAAGCCTGTGTATATATATTATATTATTATTATTATTATTATTATTATTATTATTATTATTATAGTTTGTATATATAGTTTGTATAAGCCTGTAAATAACAATAACAATAACGTTTTCCTTTCCTCCTACTATTCCTTAGATTGGTTTATCTTCCCCAAACAATCCAGAAAGCTTAGGTGGAGGGATCGTAACTTCAAGTTTTGTTGCTGGAACAAGAATTTGAATTCAGGCCTCTCCACTCTAAATCCACCATTTTAAGCTATTGTACCACAGTGGTTCACATGACATTTGGGGGGGGGCATTATCTTGTCTCCCACGTTTTCTTGCTACCCCCCCCCAAAGGTTATTAGCCATGGTAGACAAATGGATCCTCCATTTCCAAGAGCAGTATACGTGCCAAGCACCAGATGCAAACTTGAGAGATGCTATTATCTAATGTTAGTGCCTACCAGATATTGTCAGAGAACGGCTCCCATGTTTAGTCTTGAGAAGAGAAGATGGAGGGGAGACATGATAGCACTCTTCAAGGACTTGAAAGGTTGTCACACAAAGGAGGGCCAGGATCTCTTCTCGATCCTCCCAGAGTGCAGGACATGGAATAACGGATTTGGAAGCCCGATTCCAGCTGGACATCAGGAAAAACGTCCTAACTGTTAGAGCAGTACGACAATGGAATCAGTTACCTAGGGAGGTGGTGGGCTCTCCCACCCTAGAGGCCTTCAAGAGGCAGCTGGACAAGCATCTGTCAGGGATGCTTTAAGGTGGATTCCTGCATTGAGCAGGGGGTTGGACTCCATGGCCTTATAGGCCCCTTCCAATTCTATGATTCTATGGTTCTAATCCCAGTGGGGCACTGTCCATGCTGGCCAGAGCCCATGGGAGTTGGAGTCCAAAGCATCTGGAGGGAAGCAAATTTCCTGGAGGAGAAGGCTTTGTGGGTTATCTGCTACCTCCAATATCCGAGGCAGTAAGCCTGTGTGCACCAGTTGCTGGGGAACATGGGTGGGAGGGTGCTGTTGCACCATGTCTTGCTTTGTGGGTCCCTGGTCGACATCTGGCTGGCCTCTGTGTGAACAGAGAGCCAGTGTGGCGTAGTGGCTAGAGTGTTGGACTGGGAGTCGGGAGATCCGGGTTCAAGTCCCCACTCGGCCATGGAAATCCATTGGGTGACTTTGGGCCAGTCACAGACTCTCAGCCCAGCCTACCTCACAGGGTTGTTGTTGTTGTGAGGATATGACGGAGAAGAGGAGGAGGATTACGTACGCCGCCTTGGGTTCTTTGGAGGAAAAAAAGCCGGGATATAACAGAGTGCTGGACTGGACGGACCTTCGGTTTAAACCAGCATGGACTTTGGATGTTGTTATGTTCCAGCCCAGCTGTGGAAACCAGTTATACTTGCGGGGTCAAAATACCCAAAATAGTACCGCATTGTGGCATTTGACCCTTTTAGAATAGGGGGGAAATCCTGGGAAAGGTGAGGAACTGTGAAACCATCAGCAGTTGCAGGGAAGGGGTGGGGTACCCCTGCTAAAGATTCCCGAATAGCTGCAGAGGTTGTTTTTGAAGGTTTAGACCACCGAACAAGACTCACACCTCTGCTCTTGGAATGATTCTATGCGTTGCAGCTGCACACAGAACTACAGTCCATGATACAGTGTAGAGCAGCCTTCCTCAACCTGGGGCGCTCCAGATGTGTTGGACTGCATCTCCCAGAATGCCCCAGCCAGCTGGCTGGGGCATTCTGGGAGTTGTAGTCCAACACATCTGGAGCGCCCCAGGTTGAGGAAGGCTGGATTAGAGTCTTTCACCCATTCAATCCAGTTTCTTTTTCCCTGATTTTTTTTTTTTAAAGGATAACGGTGCCCTGATTTTCCTAAAGACCTCCCCTTCTCAATCTCTCCCAGGTCAGGAGGAGCATGACGCTCTCTGTCACGGGAAAAGGGCATGTTCGCACGCCGAGGCTCGGAATAAAAAAGATGACATCTCTTTCCTAACGGACGAGGCAGGTGCCGTTATTTCATTGGCTTTTAGCAAATGATGCCACCGGACTAAAAAGAAGAGAATAAATGCGCCCTCCGCCTTCCAGACGCTTCCTGGACCGGATTCTGCCGGTGGCCGCGCTGAACATCTCTGTCATTAAAACGCACCGCTCCGCACAGCACCCTCGCCAGGCCACGGCACACAAAAGCAAAGCAATTAAACGGCCTTAAGTGTGTTTAAAGCTGTAGTCCGCTTGCAGCTGGGAGGGGAGAATGCCGACGGAGAAGCGCTTGGAGGTAACGCCGCTTCAAGGGAGCGCGGCAATGCAGGACTAGGCGCAGCAGCGGGCATCGATTTATCGAGAGAGGAAAGGTGCACGCTTGGGAGGAGACGGCGGCTGTTCTGGTGTAGGCCGGGTTGCATCAGGCACAGCTGCCAGATGAAGAAGGCGTTTGGCAACCCCAAGGAAGGCCTCATAAACAAGAGCGCGAAGCGAAGGTGGGATTCAGCCGGAATCCTTTGAGCGGAGGCCGTCAAAGGGACCCACGGATGCAGTAAGTAGTGACATCTCGGGATGCTCGCCTCCCGGGGAGAATAACTGCATGGCGGGCGTCAGCGGCGGGGGGTCGTATTCTTCCCGCACAATGGGATTACACGGCACTGCTGCAGATCCATGTTTTTTTTTGTGGAGAGGGGAGGTGGGTGAGGTTGGGAGAAAGCCTTACAGGCCTCGGTCAGATCGTTCTGAGCAAGACCCAAGTCGCTGTCCAGCTGCTTTGTAACCTGAAAGCGCTGGCAAGCTTTGGAAAGAAGCTGCAGTCTGGAATCTCGGCTTTCCCACGGGGTAAATCAGCAGAAAGCGCACGGGGGCGTTCACGGCACGGAGATATCTATGTATTTGTTGATTTGGCTGTTTATAAACCGCTCCGCAGCGGAAGACATCAGGGCGGTGAATGAGGAGGTAGTACAAACGACCATGTCTAATAAGAAAACAAGAAGCCTGGCCTAGTGGTTCCCAGCCTTCCTCAACCTGGGGCGCTCCAGATGTGTTGGACTACAACTCCCAGAATGCCCCAGCCAAAGAATGCAGTGAGAACAGGGTTGTGGCAAGATTTGAACTGGGCACTTGGTGATAGATAGACTCACATGTTGGTGAAAGGGTGTGTGTGTGTGTTTTAACTGATTAGGGCCCCAGCCTTCCTCAACCTGGGGCGCTCCAGATGTGTTGGACTACAACTCCCAGAATGCCCCAGCCAGCTGCATTTTTAATTCTTTGGTATGTTTGTTTTAAGAGATTCTGTTTATCTGTATTTTATAAATGCTAGCCACCTTGAATGTCACTTTTGGTGGGAAGGTGGGATATAAATTTAAAAATAAATAAATAGTGTCTCAACCAAGAGTTCCCCTGAGAATATGCAAAGTCTCTACATATGTGCAACCTGTAAAGAAACTGTAGGTTACCAAAATACCACAAGCTTCCCGTTCTTCATTCAAAGGCAGCCAAAAACGTGGGCGACACTTGCACCTCTGGGATCTTCTCTGCTTGTAGAATTGGATTTGCACAGGGCAAGGAAGCGTATTTATTGGCCGGAAAAAGGTAGAAACCGAAGCATTTTGAGAATCAGCAACTTTTCATCGGGGGAATATCTTTACTAAAGAAGGTGCACGCCCCAAAGAGTAGAGCCAAGTCTTAAAACCCAGGCCATAGCTAGACCTAAGGATGAACCTGGGATGATCCTGGGATAAACCTTAGGTCTAGCTACGGCCCCAGAGTATCCCGTATAGTAGCTGGGCCTGGAACTAATCTATCTTTCATCTTTCAAACGTTAACATCTTGTTCCTTTGTTTTCTATTAAATGGTTGCATCTTGTCTTACAGGTCAACCTCTTCAACCACAAATTAACTTTCCTGGGCTGACCGATCCCTCTACGCAGAGCACGATGGGTACCACAGAAGCCACGCTGAGGATGGAGAACGTGGACGTGAAGGAAGAGTGGCAGGATGAAGACTTCCCCAGGTGGGTGGAAGGAAGGAATGGGACGGCCCTTCTGGTGAATCAGGGACAGAGTTTTTCGCTCTGTGGCTGAGATGAGGGGTGGGTGGAAAACGTGGCTCTTCTATCTACGAATTAACCTAAAATAACTACCTGTTTATCCGCCTGCTAACGGAGTGAGAGATCTCCCACTTTGCATGCAGCAATTCCCAGGTTCTATCTCTGGAAAAATCTCCAGTTAAGGGGATCCCAGAAAGCAGATGACGAAGAAAATGCATTTTCTCTCTCTAACTGAACCTTCTAGAAAGCAGCTCCCAGTCCGATCAAACAATCCTGCCCTGGTTGGACACGTAGTCTGTCTCAGTATAAGGCAGCTTCCTCTGTTGGTGTTTAAACCCGCCCTTTATTCAGAGCCATGAGGACTGGAAACTTACATTCGTCTTTGGCAGTTTTTTTTTTAAAAAAAATGTGCAGTTGGAGAAAAAATGTGCAGTTGGAGAAAAATGTGCATTTGGAAATCTGATCATGTGCAGTTGAAAAAAGTGGTGAAGAATAAGACACGTGTTACATGTATGTGTTTATTAAGAAGTTAACAATAAACAAAGTCAGGGCTGGCAGGTAACACAAATTATGTAAGGATGCAGGTGAAAGAGCCCTTGATGGTGTGACTGATGTTGTTGGGTCCTGTGACAGTGTTGCCTGAATAGATGTGGGGGCAGAGTTGGCCCTTGGGTCTATGGCATGGTCTGGTCCCTCTGTCTGTGTCTCTGAGCTTTATCGAACCAGCGTTATACTGTGCAATCGCTGTGAATTGCATGCAAAGGACTCAGAAGTTTTCCACCTGACAATCTGCTTCGATTGTGAAGTACTCCCAGGCATCCTGCCTTAATTGTGCTATAAAGCCAAAAGATTCGCCGTATTTAGCCCCTACTTTTTGAGCGTATCTTCTGAGCCGCCGCTGGGGTGCAGGAGCAGGATTTTAAAGAAATGCTTACATCTGCGTAAGCTTTAAAGATAAAGGCACCAAAATACGCACAGTAATAGATATTAGGGAGTGCTTTAAGTATACCAAATTTGAATTGAATTGGGTCATCCGTTATTTTTTATGATTTTTTTTACATTTCCCTCCTTAAACTCACTTCCTGGTATGCAAAGGATCGCTGTCGCCCGGTAGCAAAAACACTGCGAAAGCTTAGCGCTACGGGGATAATCCGAGGGAAGCAGGTCCGTAGGATGAAGCTCTCTGTCCTGCGTACTGTTGCTGGTTAGCATCTGCTTCAGGTTGGGAGGTGGTCTGTAGGCCAGGACTGCTCTGCCTCCCAAGGCGTGTGAGAGAGAAGCGTCTGTGCTCACGATGGGTTGGTGTTCGCTGATGATCCGTTGCACCGGTTTCAACTGGGGGCTGTAGGTGACCACCAGTGGTGGACTTCTCTTGGTCTGTCGTTCTTCCTGCGTATCCATACAGCCCTGTCCATCTGCCTTTCAGTCTAAGGTGCTACTAGGGTTGGTGGTCATCTGTCCAGTCGTGAAAGAGAAATAGTGTGTTTGGATTGGGTGGGGGGCATGTCTCACAGGGCATTTGTGCAGTTGGAAAATTTGCTTAGAAAATACCCTGGTTTGGGGGAAAGGTCCACCCCTTGCTGTTACAGCACCTGTTTTGCACAGACAACATCTCAGATTGGGTCCCTAGGTGATGGGGAAAATCTCTATTTGAGACCCCAGATAGCCACCGCTAGTCAGATAAACCGACTTCGGCCAAGAGAAAGTCTTGATGGCCACATTCAAGTGGTGCGTGGGAACGAAGGAAAAGGTGTGGGGCCTGGAAACCAAACGAATAGCACATCGAAGCTTAAAGCTCTTCCTGCCGGTAAATAATAATAATAAAACTTTTCAGAGAAGCATTTCGAACGTTTAAAATAGCGATAAGGGCTCATAGCTATTTTGGCGCCGTCCTATTCTTTTTAAAGAGTTCCTTCGATTTGGCGATGAAATCTAGCGTGCCGGATTTTGTTCGGATGGAGCAGAGCTCTGGAAAATGAAATGCAGAAGCGATTGCGCCGGGCAGGCGAGGCGGCAACGGCGCAATGCTGTCAAAGGCAGACCAGGGTTACAAATGAAGTCAGTGCTCAGCTGGAGGAAGCCTCTTTCGGGGGAACCACAGTGAGTCTGTGTGCCCAGGACAGGAGCTTCACTGTCTGGCTCCAGCTGCCAGAGCGCAAGACACCGGAGCAGACAGAGCGATGCCCTCTGCTCTCTTCCTTTCCACGGTTCATGAGCTGAGCGCTCGGGTCTATGAAATCCGCAGCTGCAGAGGGGAAATCTAAGACAAGTCTTTCTTTCGGCCTCGGCCTGGGGGAGGGTCTGTGGCTCGGTGGGAAAGCATGTGCTTTGCATGCAAAAATAAACAAATCAGTATCCCCTGGAGTCGGTCCCGGGCGTCTCCACATCGGGATGGTTGAAGCGTCCTGTCTAAAACCCCAGAGACCTAGAAAGTAGAAACTAGAAAGACCAAGGGTTTGGCTACACTGTGCTCAACATCTAAGGTCCTCCTCCAAGTGTCTATTCCGAGGAAAGCTCGGAGGACGGCAACAAGAGAGAGGGCCTTTTCAGTGGTGGCCCCCCAATTATGGAACGATCTCCCTTCAAGGCCATCAAGTCCAAACCCCTGCTCAATGCAGGAATCCACCCTAAAACATCCCTGACAGATGGTTGTCCAGCTGCCTCTTGAAGGCCTCTAGTGTGGGAGAGCCCACAACCTCCCTAGGTCATGGGTTCCATTGTCGTACTGCTCTAACAGTCAGAAAGTTTTTCCTGATGTCCAGCTGGCATCTGGCTTCCTTTAATTTGAGCCCGTTATTCCGTGTCCTGCACTCTGGGAGGATCGAGAAGAGATCCTGGCCCTCCTCTGTGTGACAACCTTTCAAGTATTTGAAGAGGGCTCTCATCTCTCCCCTCAATCTTCTCTTCTCCAGGCTAAACAGGCCCAGTTCTTTCAGTCTCTCTTCATAGGGCTTTGTTTCCAGACCCCTGATCATCCTATCATGAAACCTGACTTCCTAGATTTTGCTCAGGAGATCCTTTGCTGCCAACCACTGAGACCCACCAAAGTATAGAATCAAAGAGCGTAGCTGGAGACTGCCTGCTCTGACGAGGGCTGAATTTGCTCGCTTAAAAATCACGATCCTTTTCAGTAAATGAACCAGGCAGTTAGACGCTGATGGGCAAATTGGCCAGCTGTGCTTGGGATTGGAAGATTACGTAAGATTACGTAAGAGACAGGAAGGTTTCCCTTTAAAAACACAATAATAATCATAATAAAAAGCAAAGCCGTAGAGCAGCGTGTGCGCTACGTCAATGTCTTCTGAACCAGCGATGCGGAGGGGTGTTCCTCACGTGCTGAGCCGATAATAACCCATCCGGCTGCAAAAGACTGAGTTTCTCCGCCATACAGAGACCAGCTGGAGGAGCGGACGGAGCTGGGAGGGCAAGAAATTAATATCTGCCTGTCTGGCCGGGGGAGATTATAGGTCCAGGCCGTCCCAGCTGTGGCACAAGGGGGATGTACAGAAGCGCACGGTCTGACCTCAAGAAGGAGCCGAGAAAAAATAAATAAATAGAGAAAAGACCTCCTTCCCTGGGAAAGGTAGAGGATCTTCTGGTCCATGGCTCGTTTAGGATGCTGGAGTGATGCTCAGAGGCTGGGATTCAGGGAGCATGCTCAGTAACGTATCGCTAGCAAGAGGAAGGCAGCTTTTACGGCAGGGCTAAACCATCATATGATCAAGCGCACTCCAAAATGGTGACGCAGAATCAGCTGGGTTGATTCAGAAAACTCCACAGGAAGAAGAAAAGAAAAGGGGAGGGGAGAGAAACAGAGAAGGGAAGGAGAAGTGGATATTATATTTGCTCACACGCACGTATATGGAAGCGAAATTTAAAAAGAAACGAGGCGGGCGATTCCGAGGCCGGGAATTCGGAGTTGACACAGTCTAAGCATCTCTTTCCCCCCAGAAGGTAAGCAAAGGAAACTACCTGTTCTTTAGGTTTCTGGCATTGTTTATTAACATCAGCTGATTTTGCCACCGCTAAACCTCCCTTGTTATACGAAACGACAGTGCTGAGTGCTTAAGATGTATTTTTCGATGACTGTATGCCAGATGGGTTTTGGATGCTGAAATTTTAGAGATTATGTAGGTCCCATAAAAAAGCTGTAAAAGGCAGATGGGTGTGGGTGGATGGATGTACATGTGCTATCTAGACCTTCTCCGCCCTCACATCGCAGGAGTTTCTTTCAGATGGGTAAAAAAGACACCCCCACCCCCCCGCAAACACCCGGTCTTTAAAACGGACATGCCTTCGGATGACTCAAGTATATTTTATAATACGCAACCCCTGGCTTCCAAGGGCGAGGGATTATCCTGTAAGCCAAAAAATTATTTACGTCGTTTCTTTTACTTCTGGAGGCTCCGATGTCAACGCAATGGCCAAGGTCACAAATCCTCGGCTGGCCTTGTGATCCCGTTTCAGGTTGGCTAGAAGGATCGTGTCTGGGCTTTAGCCTCATGGATGTAGATAAAAATGCCCGTTGTGGTGTCCGCGAATACGGCGGGAAGGCTTCTACATTGCACAATTGCTCTCTCTCTATACAGCAGGTGAAGGGAACGTGTAGCCTTCCAGATGGTGTTGGGCTGCAACTCTCTCTCACTGCTGGCTATGCTGGCTGATGGGAGTTGTAGTCCAACCACCCATCCCCCAACCCTGGTAATACAGGAGCACGTTGCAGCCACCCTCCCATCGATGTAGATCGTTTCCCCCCAACCACAATCTTCTGCACTCAAGAGGCAGCGTCAACATGGGAGCTAAACCCGGTCCCCATTACGGACCCACTCCGAGAGTCCACCCACTGAGAACCAGGCCCATTCTGAGCTCCATCAACACACCTCTTCAGGCTGCATGGTCCCATGCCCAGCACCATTTTTGGGGTCACAATAGGGGAGGGTTAGGCAACGTCGTACCCACAGGCACCGATGCACCCCAGACGCCTTTCTAGGTCCTTGGCCAAGGCACCGTAACCCTCCCACTTTTAAAAAATCAACACATTTTCTTAGGGGCAGCTGGGATGATCGCTTCAAAGCGAAGCGAGGGCCTCCAACTGCTGCCATTTTCATTTCTCATGAAAGCCGCTGGGCTCAGAGTTGCTCTTAGGATGATAGAAGACAGGAGAGAGCGAGCGAATGGTTGGATGAAGGTGTGTGTGTGTGTGTGTGTGTGTGTGTGTGTGTGTGTGTGAGAGAGAGAGAGAGAGAGAGAGAGAGAGCATGTCTATGGGCAGTGATCCAGGGTGAGAGAGATGACCTGGTTGGTAGAGGAAGAGGGGAAAGGACAAGAATTTGCATTGGTTTCTGTTAGCGCTCAAAACTGCCTGTTCAAAGGAGTTGTTCAGCGTGTCGTGGCTCAGACCCCACCTCTGCCTTGAAGTCCTTTGGGGAGGCGATTCGTCCTTTGAGACTACTCATGCCTCCCACGGCAGCCATTTTGTGATGGTGCCCACAAGAGCATCTCCAATTCCCCAAATGCGCCCAGGGGCCGAAAAAGGTTGCCTACTGCTTTGCTAGAGCACAACGGAGCTTTGAGAACCAGCTTTTCAGCACAAATATATCTCAGAACGCAAGGAGGAAGCACAAACTCATGGCTGATCATGGCAGGTTCGATCCACCTCTCTATGGTCACTTGGAGCGCCAGAAATGGAACTTTAGAAAAATTAGGCCATACGCATTACAACCGGTCAAAAGAGGCAAATATTTATTTATAGCATTTATCCTTCTGTCCAGTCATTCAAGGCATAGAATCATAGAATCATAGAATAGCAGAGTTGGAAGGGGCCTACAAGGCCATCTAGTCCAACCCCCTGCTCAATGCAGGAATCCACCCTAAAGCATCCCTGACAGATGGTTGTCCAGCTGCCTCTTGAAGGCCTCTAGTGTGGGAGAGCCCACAACCTCCCTAGGGAACTGATTCCATTGTCGCACTGCTCTAACAGTCAGGATGTTTTTCCTGATGTCCAGCCCGAATCTGGCTTCCTTTAACTTGAGCCCGTTATTCCGTGTCCTGCACTCTGGGAGGATCGAGAAGAGATCCTGGCCCTCCTCTGTGTGACAACCTTTCAAGTATTTGAAGAGTGCTATCATGGTAAGTGTGATCTCTTCACAACAACCCTGTGATGTAGATTATGCTGAAAACCAGCAACTGCTTCCTGGATGAGTGGGGATTTGAACCTGCATCTTCTCAGATGACCCATAGAGTTAGAGTGGGGGTACAGAGGTAGGTTTCCACCATCACGATAGAAATACAGGGATTTGTTGGAAGTATTACTTTATCACTGAGTGTTGACATCAGAATTGTTCAAGATGCAGAGCCTTTTTGGTGGCTGTTCCATGGCTCTGGAATTTCCTGGCAATTCATTTTACTTCATTATTGCTTATACCCACATGGAGGTTTACAGTTTGAAACGTAAGGGCATGTACTCTAATAGACAGGATACAAAAGGGGGAAAAGCAATAGGAAGAAAAGATGAAAACAGGCAAATCCAGGTACCAATTCTTACGTAATGGTTATGTAATAATTACTATAATGACCAGATGGCATAACTGTGAACGGAGAAGCCAAACACGGTCTGTTCTTATTGTATAACTGCTTCGACATCATTTTTTGAATATAAAGTGATATATACATTTAGTAGATAAAGGAAATATATAACAACCAGTTTGGCCTTTAGCTGCTGAACTCTGATAGCAGATTTTAATTTATTTCACTGGCTGTCTCAACACCATCAGACATTTGTGGCTTTGATGTATATTTGAGACACCCTTTCTATAGTCCAACCTTCCTCAACCTGGGGCGCTCCAGATGTGTTGGACTACAACTCCCAGAATGCCCCCAGCCTGGCTGGGGGCATTCTGGGAGTTGTAGTCCAACACATCTGGAGCGCCCCAGGTTGAGGAAGGCTGCGTATAGTCCATGAAAGAGTAATAACAACATGGCAATCCTTTTTTTGGCCAGGTTGGAATCTGGACGGTCCAGTCTCCCTGATGTCCATCCGTTGATTTTTAAAGCGGTCTTTGGCGGGTAGAAAAAGTGGGAATATAACTTATTGGGTTTTTTCTTAAATCAACATTATAAAGTTGTTTTCAACATTAGAAAGTATTATTTTTTTAAAAAAAGGGAATACACCTGCATGTATGATGCACACGTATTCACCTGTTCCTCGAGGAAAGGAGTACACAAGGCATATTTGGTAAAGGTGTTTAATCTTCCGTTTCTCTTCCCTCCCCACCCCCTTATCCTCAAACATCCAATTTCCAGGCCGCTCCCGGAAGAGGCGGGAATGGAGTCTTTGGGAAGCCAGGCCGAGAACGCATTATGTGAGTAGCGGGAATGGCAAAGCCTGTCTGTCGGCAGAATATCTCGTTCCTCCGTGCACACACGCTCCCGACGTCCCAGACACGTGGGACGTTCAGAGGCGGCCGCTACAACAGAGGTGTTCAATCTCAGGCCCCGGTGCTGAATCGAGGCCTCTGGGCTACCCCAGAAGGTCACGTCTTCTTTCTATTCGCTCTGTTTGGTGATTCCCTGGCTTTTCTGCAGCCACCTTTCCCCGTTCTAAACAACTGAAGTGTTTCTCCTAGGGGCTGTATTGACGGCGCCGCACTGACCCCAGACCCACACTTTTACTCCTCCTGGGTTGCCCTGTGTAGTCCCCACACCAAGGAGCAAGTGCAGGGTATACTATCACCCCCCGTAGCTCCCTGGCTTTCCCCCTTGGAAGGAAATGAAAGGAACCTCTCGTGCAAGCACTGAGTCATTACTGACTCTTGGAGGGACGCCAGCTTCCGCTGACGTTTTCTTGGCAGGCCTTATAGCGGGGTGGTTTGCCGTTGCCTTCCCTGGCCGTGATTACCTTTCCCCCAGCTAACTGGGTACTCATTTTACCGACCTCGGGAGGATGGAAGGCTGAGTCGACCTGAGCCGGCAGCCTGAAATCAGCTTCCGCTGGGATCGAACTCAGGCCGTGGGGGGAGTTTCAGCTGGAAAACACAAAAGGCTCCTCTTCAAAAGGGAAACCTTTCTCCCCACGCCAGGGGCGGTGTGGGGCACCCCAGCAGCCATTTGGCTTGATGGCCCACCTTCCCCCAGCTTCTGGCGACCAATAGGAGGTCATCTTCCACCCAGGACCGCCTCTGGAGTGGCTCTGAGTGAGGGCAGCCCAGCAGAAGACCTGGGCTGGCTTTGCTCTGGCTGGAAAAGTCCGGGTGAGTCCCCGGCTTTTCAGCTGCGCATCTTTGCCTCGGGGTGGTTTCGAATCTGCAGCTGCGTCGTATAACTGACACAGCATGGATTTGGAGTGGAGGCGATGTCAAGGCAGCCCGCCTAGTGACAGGAAGAGCTTTAAGCAACCATATGCAAATCTCCCCGATGCATTTCCACCCAGGTCGGATTGTATTCATGAGCCTAGCTGCTGGTTTTCTCCAAAATATGGGGACTTTTTTCCCCCGTTTCCTTTGGAAATGGAAACATACACACATTGCAGCTGTCATTTGATAAATGTGTGCAAACGATGCAATATGTGGTTGCGATTTACGCAGTTTTCTATCCACGTCCCCCCGCCCCCGTGGAAAACTCACAAGCTGGCTTAACCCGATGCAAATCGAGCCAGGCCAGCTGACGGGGAAAGAAGCTGAAGTCTGGGCTCCCCCCCCTCCCGCCAAACCGATTCTTCTGACATCCCCAAATATGCCACTGGCTTCTTATAATTTTGCCGCTCGGTTACTCCTTCGTTAATACCATTAGGTACACCGGTTCGTTTCCCTCTCTTTTTCTTCTTCCTCATTATCAACCTGCAGCTCCTCCGAACACGTTAAATTTTGGTAACGGGGCCCATCACAAGCGGAAGACGCTCATCGCCCCGGAAATCAACATTTCCTTGGATCAGAGTGAAGGCTCGCTCCTGTCGGATGATTTCCTGGACACGCCGGACGACCTGGACATCAACGTGGACGACATCGAAACCCCAGATGAGACCGACTCCTTAGAGTTCCTGGGCAACGGGAACGAACTGGAATGGGAGGGTAAGACCAGGGGGACGGGGCCGTAGCGCAACGGGATCAAACACCTGGTTGGCACGGGGACCCCAGAATAGTTATTGTCTGTTTTTTTATGCTTTTTTGTATATTTGTTTTTAATATTCACTGTTTTTAATCTTTGTAAACTGCCCAGAGAGCTTCGGCTATGGGGCGGTATATAAATGTAGTAAATAAATAAATAACAATAATAATAATATGCCGAAACAAGTTTAAATAAAAACCACAAATCTAAGGAAGTGGCGTAAAAATAGAAAAAATGACACAGTCAACACAATGTTTAAAGTCCAGGCGTGGCAGCTGAGCCTCTCCAGAAAAAGCATTTCAAAGGGTGCCCTCCAACTACAGCTCCCATCATCCCCCAACTAACCCTGCCCCCAAAGAACGTATTCCTTGCGTCTCAGACTCCTTTTGCGACTCAGGATTGCCGTATGTTTTCCCCTCCTCAGATGACACTCCTGTGGCCACGGCCAAAAACATGCCGGGAGACAGCGCGGACCTCTTTGGAGACGGCGCCGTGGAAGGTGGCAGTACCACCAATGGGCGCTTGTGGCGGACGGTCATTATCGGCGAACAGGAACACCGCATCGACCTCCAGATGATCAAGCCGTACATGAAAGTGGTGACGCACGGAGGTGAGGGGTCTCGTGAGAAACGTGGCCTCCCCGTTACACCTCCTTCCTGCCCGACATTTAAGTGTGTGATGCCTCCCATGAAGGCGTGACCGGGCTTGCATCTCAAAAGCAATGAACTCCTGGTGGGTCAAGAGATGGGCGAGACGCTCGTTCAGTCGGCATGTCAATTTCTTGATTTCGCACATAGGTGAAACTCAAAGTTATCTTTCGAATTTCGTACATCCCCCAATTTTGCGAGTGGAGCTCTCTAATTGTATTAAAAAAGGCAAACGGAGGTGCTTCTTGTAGGGGGGAATACGTTCCCAAATGCATGGTATTGAGAAAACTGCTTCTAAAAAATGGGTATTCTGGGCAAAAAAAAAAAGCAGAAAAATGCTTATGAATTTTTATGCACACTTTTTTTAAAAAAAAAAAAATGCTCAAAGTTGAGGATGAAGCCAACCTAAGACTGGGGAGATTCTCAAAGTTTGAGATGACCCGAATTGTAAAATTGAGAAACGGAAAGGAAGCAAAACCGACAGATTCAACCTACCCATAATCTTCCCTCTCTCTCTCTCTCTCTCTCAGGTTATTATGGGGAAGGGCTCAATGCCATTATCGTTTTCGCGGCCTGCTACCTGCCTGACAGCAGTCTGCCTGACTACCACTACATCATGGAGAACCTCTTTCTGTGAGTAACTCCCCGCTTGGGCTGCTCTCTCCTCTGCAGCTTTCGGTTGGCAAAACCAGGCGAACGAAGAGAGGAAACTTCAAATGCCAGCCCTTCCAACATGGGCCGTGGGGCTGATTTGCCAAATAGCCTGCTTGCTTTGGGAGTTTATTTAGAATACTGTTGGTTTTGCACTCCTTTTCACATCTGGTGGTGCATATTCCAAGCCCAGAAATACTGTACCACATTGGCTGCAGAATTCGGCATTTAAATGATATCAGCTTTTTTCTTTTCATTAAAAAAAGAAAAGAATTCCTAGTCCTCATGACTGCAAGATAGACTTTTAAAGCAAGTCGGGATATCGTAAGCGTGAGCAGCACATTTCATTAGGGTGTGCACACCCAGGGGAATTATTTCTTTTTAAAAGGTGAACAGTTATTGAATACTCTGTCGTAAACATCATAAGCTCCAGCAGAGGCCTAGAGGCTGAGGGGACGTGGCTCCCGGCAGAGAGATTCCTTTTTGATCCTTCTGGCGGGAGCAATGGTGCTCTCAGGAGCAGCAGTCCTTCAGTGCAGCGGCAGAGTGGCCGGAGAGCAGCCAGAGAACCATTCCCTCTGGATCCCTACTCAATGGCCCGCTTAATTCGGCGCTTATTACTCAAGACATTAGGGCGCACCAGGCACACCCCTTGCGCATGCCTATGTAGTGCAGGACCACTTCAGATGTCACATTCAATACAAACAGATCCCATTTTGTTGTCCAGGGTCACACTGTGGGATGGGATGAGAATATGGTTTGGTGAATTCGCAGGAAGAATCGTCTCTGTTCAGCACAAGTTGGCTCCTGCCAGTGACATCACCAACCCCCAAAGACCCCCCAAGCCATGAACAGTTTTGTTACTGTTTAATTTTCCTCCCTCTATTCTCTCTTGCGCTTGAGTTACTAGTTAGACCTGAGAGAAACACAAGTCCTTTTCATTAGTGCTATTGTGGTTTTTGTGTGTGCGTGTTTTTCTTAGTAACACGATGGGTGAATCAGCTGAGTAGGTTTTTAAAATAAAAAGGTTCTGCTTTGTCCAATGCACTTTCTGCTTGCCTTTCTTGTAACAGGTACGTGATCAGTAGCTTGGAACTACTGGTAGCGGAAGACTACATGATTGTGTATTTGAACGGTGCCACACCACGCCGGAGAATGCCGGGGATTGGCTGGCTGAAAAAATGCTATCAAATGATCGACAGAAGGTGAGGAATGGATCCGTTCCGTAACAACTGGCCACATCTTAAAATCTGTCAAGGAGACATAGGAATAAAACTACGGTGAAGCTCTAACATTAGGGGGAAATGCCAAATATCTTTTTGCCAAACCAGACAGGCAAGGCTGTCTTCTCCACAAATTCAATTTGATGTGGAAAATCAAATCCTGAGAAAAAAGATGGGCACGTACAAAGAGACATGACCTCTATTGATTGGGTGATAACACAGGTGCAAAGTTGTGCGGACACTTCTATTTAAGAACCTACTTGAGACTAGTTTTCTAGCACATTTTGAGAGGGAACTTGTACAAGTTCATCTCCAAATGATTGTCCAGTGGACTGCCCTGATATTTAAACCTTGTGAGGTCAGTGATTAAATTACCCCACTTAAATTTTGCAAGGCACCAGGATTTGATTTCAATTATCCATCTGTGCTAGAAAAGGAGTTGAATGCTCCCTGTTTTAGCATCCTTTTACATGTTGTGCGGATGCATAATTTCTGCAGTTAACACAATAAGACAATTGTAGAGTCTATCTACATAAAAAAGAGCAGTGTTGAATGAAATCAAGAGTCCTTCTTTTGTTCTTACATTAACTTCCCCTTAGAAATTCAACTGAAGGGAGAGAAGGAGTGAACTGATTTAAATTTTGCCTCTGCCACCAATTCATAAAGCTGCATCCAGATGGGTGGTCCTAGCTGTACCAATTGCATTTTTTCCTCCTTGACATATTCTATTGCAATAATTGAAAAGATGAAAGAAGCAGTAAGAAAACACAGTAGGGTTAAAAATGGAAGATGGTGTCATCTGGAAACACACCCACCCACCCCGGATTACAGGACTGCTGTCAAAATATGTAGATTCCTTTCTTAAACTCTTTGTTCATAATACTGATGCCTCTATAAAGGATTCCACGCATTTTCTGAACTTCTTGGATGATATATCTGAAGAGTTGCAAGATATCTGGTTGGGAACCATGACTGTGATTTCACTGTACACTAATATCTATGAGGCTATTGAGGGTACTTGAATCGACTCTGGACAAAAGAGAGGAATATGTGTGCTCTTCACACAGGGTTTTTTTTAATGCTCATTAATGGAATTAGCTCTTTAATAAAATATTATTTTCAGTTCCGAGACGAATTTTACTGGCTAATTTCAGGCACTGTGTTGGGCTATAGGTTTGCCCCAGAATTGAATAGTTCTATGGTTTGGATTGCACAGACTCACATATTGCAAGAAGGCAATCTTTTCATACAACATGTTGTCCTTTACAACATAGGAGTGTGCAAAATCTATTCCATCTACGTTTTGCTGGTTGGCAGGTACTTTTCGTTCTGTCATCCGCCCATCATCAGAATCAGGATTTTTTTTGTTTCTGAATTTGCACAAATCCCCCCAAATGTGCTTTTTCATGCTTTAGCCTATAGGGGAAATGTACGTTTTTGGCTGGTTTTATGTTTTGTGTCTTTTTCTATGACAAAATTTGCGCAAAATTACAGAAGGGAAAAGTCGGTCTGAACTCATTTGGTTCCATTGCTCCAATATCCCTGCTTGGATGACATCTTTATGTTAGGAAGAGGGACTGAAGAGTTTGTCCAGTAGATAAATACTGAACATGAAACCATCAAATTCGAAATCGACTATAACAAATCCAGGCTGAACTTCCTAGACGTTGTAGTCCCAGGGAAGTGCTATATTAACACTATGCATCAACTCAGCCCAAGCGCAAATGTAATTCAGAGGTCCATTAATTTCAGCAAAAGAGATTTTTAGGATGTGTTTAAATGTCTCCCACTGAAAAAAGTGGAGATCTGAAGCACGCTTGCTTTTCAGCTAGGTTGCTCCGTACAGAACATTGTTAGTAAATGCACAAAAAGAGCTGAGAAATGAAATTGGTTGTGGGCTGGGGGTGCGCCAAGGTTCAAACCTTGCACGGATTTAACGCTGGAGTCGAGCGAAACCATCCTGACCTGCATCACCTCAACTTCTTTACACAGATTACGGAAAAACCTGAAGGCGTTGATAATCGTCCACCCATCGTGGTTCATCCGGACAGTGCTAGCTATATCACGGCCGTTCATCAGGTAAAGGAAAGCCTTGGCTTGAAGCTATTTAAAATTTGCATGGATGTTTTTTCCGGGGGGAGGGGGGGCAGGGATGGGGGCTGTTGTTTGTTCTCTTTGCTTTCTATCACGTTTGAATCTCTTTCTTCATATTCCAAGATAGACATTAGAAGCCCCACGGCCAAAACCCCACTACAAAAAGTTCAAATCTACAAGGGCTTCTCAAACCAAAAGGCAGTAAGAGGCTATCACAGAATCTTGGAGGCCGATGCGGCACGCAGGGGCTAGACCCCGGTACCTTCCAGATGTGTTCGACTACAATCCCCATAATTGGAAATAGACTTCCAGAGTTTGGGCGCAGAGGGTTTGCTTGCCAATGTATCTTGGATTACAATCCAAGGCCGATTTGCGGCCTGCAAGGTACTTGGCAACATTAAATATTCCTGAAGACCAAAGAACTTTTTCCAGGGCTCAGTTCTTTTCCATCAGCTGTCATGGAAGAATCTACCCCTGTAACAGCAGTGCAATAGAAACATGACTTCATATACTACTATATTGCAATTTCTATAAGGACATGAGAGCTCGTTTACTTCTCCTGTTGTCCTGTTTATATCTAGGAAACGCTGATGGATTTTATATTTCTATACTTAGTTGTGTTGGGCTACAACTTTCATCACACACACACCCCAGCATATCCATTGTCAGGGTGTGGTGAAAGTTGTAGTCCAACGCAACTGGCAGATGCCAGGTTGGTTTCAGAAGACTTGAGTTCAATAAGCAAGCAAGCCATCTTCTCTCAGACCAGCCTACCTCACAGGGTTGCTGTGCAGGTAACACAGGGAAGAGCCCTGTTCAGCATCACAGACTTTTAAGAGGAAGGGCAGGACTGAAGTGTAACTAAACAACAGAAACAGGAATCAAGAATGTTCAATGTGAAAATCTCAAACTTTTCTTCCTAAGATTATAGAGGAAAGGTTACCAGTTTTTCCTCCTCTGGAGTGGTCCACTAATCCTAATTCCAAATTTCAGCCTCTGTAAAAGCACGTTAATCCCCTTTGGCTTCCAAGTGGGGTCAGGATTATCTGTAACATTAATCCTAGAACATTTTAGCAAAAGCCAGCGTGTGGGCGGGCACGCATTGATTACGTGTGGATCTGTTCTCTCCTAGTGTGAAATTCATCAATAAAATCCAGTATGTCCACACTTTGGAAGAACTCGCACATAATATCCCGATGGAGCATGTCCAGATTCCAGACTGTATCCTACAGTAAGTATCACAACTTTGGGCTTCTCTCATCCAACATCTTGAAACTGTGTCAATGTCCTGCAGAAACTGTGTCAATGTCCTGCAGAAACTGTGTCAATGTCCTGCAGAAACTGTGTCAATGTCCTGCAGCAATCTTTGCTTCCCAAAGTAGCGTATTTCTTCCCTCCTCTCACCCGCTTACTGTCTGCAAAGAAGAAAACAGACAGAAAAACCTTATATGGTGCAAAGCTTTGAGGCTTTAGCCGATCATTTGTTCAGGAGCTGGAGAAGATCCAAAATTCTTTTCTAAAGAAAGTACTGGCATTACCTGTTGGCACCCTTGCCGCTCACATCCGTGCAGAAAGTTGGCTTTCTGTTCGGGCTAGAATAAAAGTCCGGCTTTTAACATTCCGTAACATAATGTTCATTTTGCTAGATCCACGTCTGGTCTGTGAGTTTATTGCTCTGCCCTTCAATTCCCAAGGGAGTTAACTGCGTTACAGACATTTGCTAGTGGTCTTTATTGTCAACGGACTAAGATCTAGTCGATGTCCAAATCTCAGTTAAGGCGTTTCATATTTGGAAAAGATTGCGTGACGTGACCAATATGTGAATCATTCATTCTTCTAGACGTATCCATGTATCAAGTTAGGTCATCAAAAGGGGTTGTTTGGATCTCATTCCTTTAGCTCTACACATGAATGCTTTTGTAGAATTAATGTTTCACGTTATTGTCCTCTGCTTTCTTAGAAATTATAATTGGAACAGGATTCTTGTGCGTTTTGTAAAACACCGAGAATATCATCCTTTATCTTCCCCAATGTCCTTCTTATGAGGAACCGTGTGAACAATATTTGTGTAGGCTCAGGAATTTTTTCCCCTACGCCCAGTGATTTGTATGTTTCCTGTTGCTCGATAATGAAAAATAGGTGACCTTGTTTTATTTGGGCTGATAGCCAGGAAACGAGGAGCTAATTTTCTTGCTCAACTCTGAATGTTCTTTCTGGTTTTGTTATGGCTTTTAGCTAGACAATAAAATTACTATTATGACTTCGGGAAAAATGGGGATTTGGTGTGAGGAGCACCATGCCTTAAAACCAGCAAACAAATGTTAAAGGCCAACAACTCTGATCATGGCACACGTTTTCATGGGCTAGAGCTGACATCATCAGATGCACAGTGGCGTCTGGTGTCTCTCTGCTAGGGAGGCACCCGACTGGTTCTGGGAGTCCAGTGGACTCTCCCACATCTGTTCTCCCCGTTCCAGCTTGCCGGACGTGGCACATTCACAGGCCCACACTTCGAGAGTCCAGCAGCCGTCTGTCCTTGTCCGGAGCGAGCGTCCGACAAATTGGAAGCGGTCGAGTCTCTTCCTCCAAGTCATTTTCTTGTTGCTGCTGTGAGAGAGAGAGCTTGGTGCAGAAAGAGATCAAGACTGGCATTAAGGGAGTTGTAGAGCACATGCCCCAGGTTCAGGTGCTACTACTCAGAGGCTAAATCCTGTCCCTTTCTGGCCTTCAGGAGTTCCTCGGACAGCCATGCCTTCCTTTGGTCCCATCCCATTTCTCCCAAACTGGCTTTTTGTGCAGTTTTTACCCTGTTTTAAGGGTTAGTTACTGGTGCCAAATCAGCATCAGCAATGCTGGAGTAGATGGACCATACTTGTGGTTTTATGTGTTAAAAGAAAAGTTCGGTCAAAGTTTGGTGGTGGAGTAGCTACTTTGCATGCATAAAATCCCAGGTATAAACAGTGATGGTTGTCCAGCTGCCTCTTGAATGCCTCTAGGGCTCTCCCACACTAGAGGCCTTCAAGAGGCAGCTGGACAACCCTCTGTCAGGGATGCTTTAGGGTGGATTCCTGCATTGAGCAGGGGGTTGGACTCGATGGCCTTGTAGGCCCCTTCCAACTCTGCTATTCTATGATTCTATGATTCTATGAGTGAACCAAAGAAAAACACTTGTTAAATAACTTGGGACCAGGAGACCTGAGAGAGCGCCTTCTCCCTTACCAACTTGCCCAGTCACTGAGGGCATTAGAGGGCATTCTCCGGGTGGTTCGACATGGACCTTTGGCCCAATTTGAGTCCATCAGGAGAAAAGCCTTCAGTGTGGTGGCCCCTTTTCTTTGCCACACTTTTCCCCTGGAGGTCAGGCAGGCACCAACAGTGTGCCACTCCTGGCGCCTCCTGAAAATAGCTCTTTTCCAGGAATCCTTCCTCAACTGACCAGCCACCATTTTTATTGGTACTTTGTTTTAATTTGAACAATTTTAATTTGTTCTTTTAATCCTTTTGCTGGATATTTTTTAAATGTTTTATTCCTGGTGTTCTTCGCTCCAGGATCTATTTTAGATATGGAGTACTGCAAATGAATAAAAATAAATAATAAAGAAAAAAGAATTAATATATGAAGCACACTAATAACTGTTGCTCTCAATACATCGACAGAAAAGGGAATTTAAAAACAAAATAGAAGTAAAGGGAACGAAGGAGCCATCTTTTCGGGGCCCTTCCTTCCTTCCAAGGTGAGATGGCTTTCATGAGTTTTAACAGTGGTATATCATTACTGGAGTAACGTCTTCCTTTGTTTTAGGTTTGAAGAGGAGCGGAACAGAGCCAGAAAAGAAAGGTAGAATACTTTTGCCAGGGAAGGAAGGAGGGTTAATGTCACACCATTGGGAGGGCCGCGTCCTTCTTTTATGGCGCTGGTTCAGGAAACGGGTTATTTTAGATGGCAATTTGTCCTTACAGGGCAGAAGAGAAGCAGGGCATGGCGGAGAGAGAGAGGTAAGCCTTCTGCAGATTTATTCAGTCAGGGCAGCAGTGCGGAGGGTACCACTATTTCTAAGCCAAACACGCAGAAGGCTGGTAGACGCAAGCCCGGGAGAGGAAAACGTGGTGGAATCAGAGCCTTGTCTCATCGCTCTGCCTCAATTCATGGAATGTTATTGGTGGGGGCGGCCTAAACGTCGTCTTCTTTCACTCCTAAGGCACCCATTTTGCCATCACTTCTCCCACCTTTTCTCTGACTGTGGAATTCATTGGGCGGTGGGGAGGAATGGAATAGCTGAACCGTACCGTGTGGTTGCTAGCGTTAGGAGCCCTCCGTCCGGAAACTCCCTTGGATTTTCATTCGAGAACTAGATGGCACTTGCCTCGAGTTCAAGGCCTCTAGTCCTAGATGTATTAATTTTGTCCCTATTTCCCCCCCCCCCCATGGACCAAGATGGTCTACTTCAGAGTATACCAAATAAACAGGGCCCACCTTTAACTACTTCCCGAATCGAGGGAAGGATCTTGCAGAATACACACTCAGAATGTGTGCTGTTCTTTTTTATGTCTTTTTAATCCATCTACACCAGCCTTCCTCAACCTGGGGCGCTCCAGATGTGTTGGACTGCATCTCCCAGAATGCCCCAGCCAGCTGGGGCATTCTGGGAGATGCAGTCCAACACATCTGGAGCGCCCCAGGTTGAGGAAGGCTGCTCTACACTGTATCATCCGATACAGCGCCTAAATGCAGCGGTGGGCTGGACGAGGGCCAGGAAGTTGAGGCCGAATCCTGAAACGACAGAGATGCTATGGATAAATGGTTCCCTTGTCCGGGAATGAGAGAAATTGCGTTTTCCGGGTTCCACTCCTTCTGAAGGAGTGGGTGCATAGTGGTGAGGGGAGCGTTCCTAGATCTATCACTGTCAATGGAGTGCCTTTCACCAGCTCTGGGTGATATGCCAGCTACGGCCCATTCCTGGACAGAAATAGCCTGCCCACAGTGATCCGCGTACCGTAACCTTGAGACTAGGTGATTGCAAAGCACTTTCCATTGGGCTGCCTGTGAGTCAGCCCGGAAGCGGCAGCTAATGCGAAATGCTGTGCCCTTGGAGCGTATTATACGACTTCTGAAGGGTGTCACCAGCCAATACGCTGCCAAGCCAAGTTCCAGGGGCTTGTGTTCGTATATAAAGCCCTACAAGGCTTAGGACCTGGATACCTGATGGGATACCAAGATTGAATGAGGATGCCTTTTTGAGTGTGCCGCATCTGCCAGGGATTGGCTAGCCAGCAACCTGAGAGATTCAGATTGTGCAACTCTCTCCCCGCTCAGATGTGGTCATAGCTGAATCCGATAAGATTTCGGCACTAACAAGACTCGTTTGTTCACCTGGGTTTTTGACGGAATCTGTGTTGCTTTGTCAAGGTGTTCATTGCTTTATCTCCTCTTCCAAAACAGGCCTGCACTGCCAGCAGAAGACCAGGAAACAAGGTCTGGATTTGTTTATTGATTATTTTTAAGTCACATTCAGAATTTGACATTGGGGGCATGGGCCATTTCTTGCGATCATGCCGTGAGACACCGCATATCCTGACCTGAAAACCAGGAAACAACGTCAGTCATGAACGCACAGGCCTCGGGGAAATTATTCTCTCATCTGCAACATAAAATACGGGTCTATCCTGAAGGCACATTAAAAAAGACGACGGAAATAAAGTGTTCTGAGTGCTCTAATGCATGCTATAAATGCTAAGCACCACATCTGCTTGCACGTTCCCCAGGGGACTCTAGCTAGTTTCTATGGGCAACAGAAAGCTGAAATAGACCGATGGTCAGTCTAATCCAGCAAGACGTTATTTACTTCAGTTCTTGAATTCAGCACCAACACACTCTCTTTCTCTCTGATGGTAGATGTGCTCCAAGAAAATGCAACAACAGCCCCCCACAACGCCAGGTCAACTGGTAGCCCAAATGAAATGCATTTACCACATGTCCCAAAGAGACGCTTTATTAGAAATAGGACGGCTCTCCTCCCTCCATCCTTGGCTCACTTTATGCACAGTCAGAGATGCCATGTTCTAGACCGGTTTTAATCTGAGTCTACTGGGTCTCGCCACGCAGGTCCTTATCTGCCCTGCTCCATGCAACTGTGCTGGGCTCAAGGATTCTGCGGACATGCGCACCAGAGAGACAGCTGCCAGTTGGTGTAAACGACAGAGCAATGGTGTAAACACACACACCCCGCCCCAATCCCTGTTACCTAGCTGTAGGGTGGGGGAATCAATTTTTCCAAACAGTTATACATTCTTCCCTGCTGTGATGCAAAGTATTTTGGAATGGCTTGGTCCAGAACGGCCAATTAAGACGCATTATCTTTACAAAAGATCTGCTTCTGGCGAAGATAAAAAAACAGCTAGAATTGGTTTGTTGATGTAAGGATCAACACGGCTGCCTGATTTTTCGGGCTCTCCTTGGGCGCGTGGTTATAGAAGCCGTCATGACGAGAGCCTGCACTTCAAACTTCGCCGCTGGCTGGGAGGCTAGGAAGGTGCATTTAGAAGGAGACCCGAGTTCAAGACGCCACAGGCCCGATAGCGCTCTTCAAAACCCCAAAGGACTGTCACATAGAAAGAAGCAAGGATTTGTTCTCTGCTGTTCTAGAAGGCAGGGCAGTGACCTTTCCTACACAAGGCATTTATTCTGCACCCGTGATTCCTCACTCGTGGTAGTTTGTGGGTGCTTTAGATGTTGTCATTCTCTGGGGTCTCTCCTGTGCTTTCTAAGCATTTTTGCGCGGGGTGTGTGTGTTGATTGGGCAAAGTCCAGTATTTGGGGGAGTGGTGGAATGAAATACGAGTGTCGTTGCACAATTCTGCTATAGCACAGCACCACCTAGAGCAGAGCTTTCCAAACTTTTCATGTTGGCGACACACTTTTTAGACATGCATTATTTTGCGACACAGTAATTCAGTTTTACTAGCAAAGCGGAGGTTAAACTAACCCCGTATAAGAGATACGGACACATGCATAAATTGTAATAACAAAATGTATGGGGACACAACATATCTCATGAAAACCTTTCATTGATATTTTTAAAAATATATGACTTGCAAGATAATAACATACATTTCCAAGACTTTTCACATTGAACCAATTTTGTCGAGCGGCGGTTGAGACGGTGTTCTATCAAAAAACTGGACCCACGGAATTTCTCGAATGCGTCACTTCAGGTGCAGCCGCGTCACCGGAAGTGACGCGGAATCAGCTGTTTCGACCCGATTATGCATACTGCGCATGCGCAGTCCCTGTATGATCCCTCGACCGTGGTGTGCATACATGGATACGACGGAAGGGGAATATACTAGTGCACCACACTGATCGGCACCTTTGCTGCGTAAAAATGCAGGCAAGTTGGTATTGCTTAGTTCACATAGACTCAGAGGTTTCTCGTTACGTTTGCGTGACACACCTACACACTGCAGATGACACACTAACGTGTCGCGACTCACAGTTTGGAAAGCTCTGACCTAGAGGTTACATAGCGGAACATATAGAAAGGCACAGAAGAAGAAAAGCCAGGGGAGATAGTGCATAGAGGATCCGATCTTAATCCCACGAAGAATCCGAAAGCAGAAGCCGCGGTAAAGTGGCGGGTTAAAAGCCTCATCTAGAAAAGCCCTATTTAATGGGTTTAAGGTTCAGGAGGGTGGAGTTTGGTGGAAGATTAAGAGAAACCTCTTGACGGTAAGATCATTTCAACAGTGAACCTGTTACATAGAAGTGTGGATGGGCTCTCCCTGGCTGAAGATTTTTAAGCAGATTCTAGACAGTCCAGGTCAAGACTTTTTCTCTTCTCCCAGGCATTTTTAACAGCATTTTAACAGCATTTAACAACGTTAAGTTTGTTTTTAATGGACCCCACAATTGTTGTTTTTAAATGGATACTGTTGTTTTTATACTGTTTTTATGTGTGTGTGTGTGTGTGTTTTTAAATTGTATACTTTTAATGTTTACTATTTTTAAATGTTGTAAACCGCCCAGAGAGCTTCGGCTGTGGGGCGGTATATAAATGTAATTAAATAAATAAATAAATAAATAAATCTGCTGGGAATGCTCTCACTCCAGATTTACTGCACTGAGCAGGGAGTTGGACTATTATTATTATTATTATTTATTTATTTATTTATTTATATAACACCATCAATGTACATGATGGACTAGATGGCCTGCATGACCCCCTCCAACTTTGAACCCCTGAGCCTGTTCTATGATTTTTCTTTTCTTTCCAAGATGTTAATCTTTGCCATTTAAATTGCAATCTACAGTCTTCAAAAACTAACTCCGAATCTGTTTCCTCCCCACCTTCTAGCATGTCGTGAACAGAGACGCAAGGACACGTGGGATCTAAAGAATGACCTAGCCCGATGTATTACCCACTGTAAAATGACTTTCCTCGTGATCATCTCATCCTCAGCCCCATCAGTATAAGAAGCCTGCCTCCTCACCTCTGAGAGACAAAGTCACCCAAAGGACGTTCCAGCGTACAAGAGTCCCAGCGGACAAATAGCACTTCCCAGGAAAGGCTCTGAGCTCTGAAGTCTCAACTCCACCACCGCAGAGGGTTATTCTCTGGTGCAAACATTGAATAGTTTAAAAACGACATCGCTGGGATATGAAGGCATCCAGATTGAAAAGGAGATCTCGGTAATGTTGCAAGGCTCTTTCCTTTTCGTTGCTGCAGGCCAGCACAGCTCTGCAGGTTATGCATTCCTTGATTTCTTACCAGATGCGTTATAAAAGGAGACTACTGCATCATGCATTTGTGATGACAGGAAAAACTGCAAGACCAAGCCATCCTCTTCTTTCAGATGAGGTGTGCGCGCACCTCTTCCAATGGATTTGCAGCATTCTCCCACATTTTGCTGCCTTGTTCCTTTAACACATCCCTAGAATGAAGCACCATGGGGAAAATGATAAGAGATTTTGCCATGGCTTTCCTTTTCTCTCCAGTATTCAGATTTCAGAAATAGCCTATATCAAAGCTGTTTCATACAACTATCAGTGTAAAGATGCAAGTATGTTCTACTGGGTAGTTGTGGGGCGGGGAAGAGGAGAGAATTCACATGGCTCTGATGGTTTTCGTGACATTGGACAAGCTTCAACTACTTATACCTCCAAATAAGGCGAGCTGCTAACACGTGAAGACTGTCTACATCTCCTCCAGCAAGCAGAAGTAAAAGAAATAAAAAGGAAGGTTGACGCAAACGCGGGATTGCTGAATTAGAAAGTGCACAGCATTTACAAACAGCAAGGTGACGGAGACAACGTGTTTAAAAAGACAAAATAAAGTTCTTCCAAAGAGTTCGGCATGCAACAAACTTGAGGGAATCCCATTTCCCCCCCTAAAAAGACAAGGAGGCAAAAGCCCTGTAAGATAGGTTACCAATTCAAGGTAATCTAGGGTGTTTTGTGGCTGAGTGGGGATTTGAACCCATGTCTCTCTGGTCAGAGTTACCCAATCAGCTCAATTTGCAGGCACAAAGGCTACTCGTTCACTCACTCAAACCATTTTCAACCTGGGACCAGAAGACAGAAACCACAACTACACATATCACTCATAGAATAATCTGTGCCGTTAAATGTTCACCAGACAATTTCCGTCCAGCCAAGATCAGAGACTCCATCATTCAACATTTCAATAGTTGCTGTTTGTTCTTTGCACACGTGTGTGTATAAAATCCCACAAGAGGGCACTACAGGCAAAAATACATGTGCCGCTGGGTTGTTGTTTTATCCTGGTGATCTCCACAAGTCTGCAAGGTAAGTGGAGGTGTCTGGCTTCTTTTTCTTCTTCCAAGTGCCGCAGGGGAACATGGGACACACAGCTGGTTTGCTCATTTTATCTTCTCATCTGAAACGTTGCACCAACCCTTGAAGACGTAGAATCATGGAGTTGGAAGGGGCCATTAAGTCCACCCCACCGTCCACCCCCGTAGGCAAAAGAGTGTGCAATGTAAGGGGGTTACATCTTCAAGGATGGCTTTTTGTGGACAGTTACAATTTTGTTCTGGCTGCAGAAACAAAAAAGGAAAAATGATTTAGGGACCGTCGCCTTTACGTGATCAACGTGTGCTTCGCTTCCTGGACACTTCCGCCATAACCATGCACTGACAAAAGAAGTAGAATCTAGATCCCGTAAGACAGGGGTGGGGAAGCTTCTAAGTTCATGAGATCTACTTTGTTTTTTACTAGGACTTGGAGGTCCACCAAATGGAAAATAGTTGGAAAATAGCGGCTCAAGAAGGAGGACTTTAGATCGCAGAACATAGGCCATGGATTTGTTTTCACGTACCAGAACTGGAGCTCTTACACAAATCGTTTTGCATACAGACTTACTCCTATTTCCCCTCGCTAAAAAAATGCTTTTGTGATTTTGTCCTAACTGCTGGGGGTGGGGGAGGCTTTCTGTAGCCAGCCGGAGATCCGTACTGATGTACAGCAAGTCTCCCAGAGATCCTGATCTATTTTCTGCCTGCCCCTGCCATAAAATGACAGGGTAACCCTGGGTGCAGGTGCATTCACACAATCATGACCAAACTGCTGGGAAAACAGATACTTCACAAAACAAGACATTTAAAACTCGTCTCTCTTTCATGTGCGAAGCGTATACAAACATCAGAGCAGTCGCTAAGGCATCTAGCAGGATTGGACAAGAAATAGTATATACTGGACATTTTTGAACCATCAAAAGAACATTTGAAGCTGCTTTCTTTGGGGTTAAAAACCATCGGCCGATCTAAACTAGTAAGTCTGCTGTGACAAGCTCCAGTTCTCTGCCATGTTGGGCTCTGTTAGCTGATTAATAGGAAATGCTGGGAGGCTTGAACTTAAGGCTGGGTACATGCAAAGCATGTCTCTATGACTGTTAAAGAAATGAAAAGAAAGGGAAGCCATGTGGCGTTTATCACAGCATGTTCTTAAAACTGACACCAGCAGATTCTGCAACCCCAGGGATTTGCATGCTTTCCTCCAGAAAGGAAATGGAGCTAACATTTGTCATTTTCATGATACTTTCTGCTCGCTTCTCTGTGGACATCATATGCTATGCATTTTTTAAAAAAGAATGGAATTGCTTTGTAAGTTCAGGAACTGGAAGGGATATATTGGGGACCGCAGGGGTGGGAAAATGTGGTCCTCTATAAGTTAGATTGCAACTCCCATCATCCCTGATCATTGGCCATACTGGCCGGGAGTGATGGGGGTTGGAGGCCCAACAACGTCAGGAAGGGTTGCCCTGCCTCTGGGTTCAAGACTGGGAAACATCTCCATCTTGCCCCCATATGAAGAGAAAGGGAACTGAAAATATGGGCCTCCATGACCTACGACCACGGTCTGTAATGGTTAAACGTATCCAACCAGACATATCTGAAATCTGAGGCAATTCTACCATGGGAGCAGTATGTTCTTATGAAAAAGGTAGTATAGAGAAATGAATGGAGGAGAAAGCTTTCTGTTAGATGCTATCAGCCGTTATATCTTAATACAATCTCCAGATGTTCAGAAGCAAAATAGTAATTTCTATGGCCATAGCTAGACCTCAGGTTTATCCCTGGATCGTCCAGGGGTCAAACCTGTTCATCTAGGTGACACACAGGGGATCCAGTGCTCAGGCAGGGGCGGACCCTGGATGATCCCAGGATAAACCTTCGGTCTAGCTGTGGCCTATGATGATTTTGAACACTTATAATGCACCCGAAATGCTCTCATTGCTGTACATTTGTTAGAAGAACAGCAGTCCTCCTTGCAGGTTCACAATCTTACAGACACGACGTAAAAGTAAAAAGAGATGAAGAGGGGCGAGCTTTGGAGCAGCCCCCTGGAAGCGATGGATGTGTCCAAGTGGGTCGCCCCTTTTGCCTTCAAGTCCTGCCTCTATGCTCCCTGGAGACATCTAGCTGGTCACACTTGGAAACAGGGTGTTAGACTATATGGAACCCTTTGGGTCTGATCCTGAAGGGCTCTTGTGTTAAGTATTTATGCCTCCTCCCCTAAGGGTGCAACTCAGCCTCGCTTTCGGTAGCAGGGATTTAGAGCACGTCATAAGGACAAGCGCTCTTCTTGTTACGTTTAAAATTTCTTTTGGTCCTTTTCACTGTGTTCTAGCTGTTACATTTCCTGTACGCCAAATGGTGTCTCCTCCCTGGAAGAGAAAGCTCAGGTTTTCATAAATTTGTGCAATTGTCCTTGGCACCGAAAACCCCATTCCTACCGCTGATGAGTTTGAGGCATTTTGATGGGTGGGCTGGGGACAGGGGAAGGAAGAACATGGGTAGCAGAATGCAAGTTAGCCGGAGTTTGCTTTGAGCGAAAATAAAATTTAGCAGATTAAGGAGAAGCATGGATGAAGTGGTGCACAGGGCTACCCAGTTGCACAAATTGACTTCTTTCTATCTTTTTTTTTTTTAAAGTAGAGCATGCTCAGATAATGGAAGAAGAAGAGCAAACATTTGCTTATAACAATCACACACACACACACACACACACTAAAAGATGTTCCACTTCAAGCTTGGGTTGTGCAACACACCAGCAGTGACACATATGACTGCATTGTGCGGTTGTGAGTGATATGAAAAGGATTTTTTGCAAAAAAAATTATATACAAAACAGCTTGGGTAGAAACATTTGTATAATCTAGTTCTTTTAATTAATTACAAGCAAGGAACTTCTTGCTTCACACCGCACAAAGTCAAACATGAAATCCGATGCTCCAGGATATACCGATGGCCATCACTTTGGATGGTTTTAAAAGGAGATTAGACACTTTTGTGGAGGATGGCTACCAATGGCTACTAATCCGAATGGCTATATGCTATGTGCAGTATCAGGGGCAGTGTGCCTATGTACACCAGTGGATGGGGAACATGGGTGGGAGGGTGCGCTTGTGGGTTTCTCACCAGAGGTTGATTGGTCATTACGCAATGCTGAACCAGCACAGTTCCTCTTATGGTCTCCTCCCACATTTTATCCTCACAACAGCCCTGTGAGGTAGACCCAAGAGATTTTGACTGGCCCCAGGTCGTAAAGTGAGCTTCATGGCTGTGAGGATTTGACCTGGCTCTCCCCAGTCGTAGTCCAATACTCTCACCCCTACAATGGATGCTTGACCAAAAATTGGGGAGCCCTGTGAAAGCATACAGAGCAATTCGCCACTCCCACCACACCCATCTTCCTTCTCCCTGCATCAAAGTCTTTTGCTTACAGGTATCATGTATACAGAAGGGGGAGGACCTGTGTCCTACACGAACAAAATGTAAATAACACGTGCTCATTTGTATAGTCCCTGTATCTGTCCATGGAGCATGACACTAACTCCAAGCGAGGTTTCTTGTCAACAAGACAAGCCACCCACACACCCACACGCCAACTGCAGTTTTCCCGTGTTAAAGTGGAGCCTTTCTGCCCAAGACGTGACTTGTAAAATTGTGGGGAAATGTAACCCCCTCTTCCTATGTATTTGTATTTAGATGGTTTAACTCTAGGAGATTCGGATTGCCGTTAACTATGTATGATGACCATCCTTTTTCTTGCTTCGTTTGATGCCCAGGAAATTGGTGGATATCTAATTAAAAATACTGAGCCTTCAACAAGAAACGTTGTCTCTAATATTTGAAATTCAGATAATGCAGACGTTAGAACTTGGTTATAAAAAAAATAGCCTTGCGTTCCTTGGCGTTAGGGATTTTCAGAACAGACCTTTATGAAGTCAGTTGCTTATTGTATTTAAAAATTCCAGCTTTAACCATTATTTAGGTGACCCTTCCACCCTCTGAATTTTTTTGTCACAGACTGTAAGCCCAAGAATTTCAGCCACCGCTAGGAGGATTCAGCGTCACGGTTCCTGGCATTGGTTTGCTTGCACATACTGGCCAACTCTGAGGAACGTGACCATGGAGTGTACTGGATACACTTTGATACATACCACGTTACAACTATGACTTACAAGTGCATGGAGCAACTGAAATAGGATTAGCTGCTGCTTTACGAGAAACACAAAACATGCAGCCGGCCGGCCGGAAGATGACAAATATGCCCTTTGTGAGATGCACATGCTCTCTTGCAGGCTGTTGCTGTATTTTTCCACAAGCCATTTGATACCTGCCCTCCTGGGTTTCTCGCATCTCTGTATATTCCATTAATTTAAAACCATTAACAGTATTTTTCAAAGCGGAACCAAAATAATGGAAACCGCCTTATTGGTTCATCTAGCTCAGCAAGTTGTCTAGTTTCAGTGGTCTTCAACTGGTGGGTCGCAATCAGTCCAGATGGGTCATGGGCAAAGCTGTTGCCACCATGTTGGGCAGTTGTGAAATTGTGAAAGTGGGTCCTATATGTTGCAGGTTGGGAGTCTGAGGTGGGTCTCGGGTCTGAAGACCACTGGTCTAGTTACTGGAAGCGGCTCCGCAGGGTTTTAGACAAAGGCTCTTCCCATCCCTACATGGAGAAGACAAGGAACCTGGGACCTTTTCCAAGGAAGAGAAGGAAAGAGATGAAGTTTGGGGATCTGGAAGCCACCTTGCAGATGGCTGAGGGCCCTGCCACCCACCATAGCATGCTTAGTTCAGCTATTGCCACTTGGGAGAGAAGGGCATTCATTTTTTGTAGAACGTCCTCATAGCTGGCATTATTTCTATAGCACCAAGGCTACACGTAGATATAAACCCAATTGGACTGACAGCAAGTCCTCAGCTTCTCTTTCTGCAATGGGATCTTTTTCTTTCTTCGAAGGGGACAAACGATCGTTCACCTGCTACCAGGTTGCCCGATGTACCCATGAACATTGGGGGCACTCTCCTCCATTTTGCAGTGGGTACGGAACAGCATGGCAAGTGAGCGAGGTTACCCTAGGTTATTTTCTGAAGTTTGCCAGAAGCCCACAAGAAAAGTTTGTGGCCTGTGATCTAGGAAGAGTAAACATTGACTCATGTTCCTAGCCAAACACCTGCTAAACATAGACATCATCAGGCCCTCCATAGGTTATTCACGTGGGTGGTTTTTCCTGCCTAGAACATAAATACAGTGGGTAAATGTCACTAATTCTGAACCTGAAATAGATAAGCAGGTTATTGAAAATGAAAATGTTAAAAATTGAAAATGGAAACACCACGATGCTTCATAGCAGCAATCAACCACCCGTTCCTAACATTGATAAACCTTTTGGAAGCACACATGCCTGCATAACATTCCTGTGCTTTGCCTATTATTCGTGTTACTTTCAAGTTTTATGCAATTGTGCAGGAGGATCTTCAACATTATTTTCTAATTATATTGTGTGTCCCAAACAGGAGACTGGCTTTAGGAATGCCAGTATGTTATGGCTGTGTTGTATATGTTACTGTATCCTATTTGCTGCTATATCGATACATTTTATATTCTGTTTTTGTATTACCCTCATCCTGTTTTGACTTGTTAATTAGAAAAGGAAGCAGATTACCCAAAATAAAATACTTTGAGCAGATTGTATTAAAACAAAGATTTGTAAATATTTTTCTTTTTCCATTGGCAGAAGAGATCCCACCTTGGTTCATTAGGGGCTAGTAGTGTTGTGGCAAAGAGGCAGTCAGCTTGCTCCAAATTTCACCTTAGTGGATTTTAGGGGTCTAAATTAAAGTGATTTGCCGTTTATGTCTAGTGACTGATGCTGTTCAGAAAAGCTCAGTTCTTCCAGACCATGTGAAGATTTGGCCTTAACATACTACGTACAACAAATACTAGCAAAACAATCAGGGGGATTTTACGCTTTTACAATTTATCTTAGAATATTTATTTTATTTATTTATGATACATTGTAAGCCGCTCAGAGAGCCTTTTGGCTGAGGTGCGGGATAAAAATACTCTAAATAAATAAATAAATAAATACCGCCCAATAGCCGAAGCTCTCTGGGCGGTTCACAAAAATTAAAACCACAGTAAGACAACCAACAGGTTAAAAGCACAAATACAAAATACAATATAAAAAGCACAACCAGAATAAAAACCACGCAGCAAAATTGATATTAAATTAAAATGCGGAGTTTCTTTTTCCTAAAGCTTATAAAACTTGATTTTGTTCTGACTTTATACTGCTAGTTTTAACCTACCCTGTGCCTGTTTGGTGCATTCTCTTCCCCTCATTGTTTTATTATGATTTTATTAGAATGTAAGCCTATGCGGCAGGGTCTTGCTATTTACTGTTTTACTCTGTACAGCACCATGTACATTGATGGTGCTATATAGATAAATAATAATAATAATAATAATTAAAACAGTAAAATTTAAATTTAACTTAAAATTAAGTGTTAAAATACTGAGAGAATAAAAAGGTCTTCAACTGGCGATGAAAGGAGTACAGTGTAGGCGCCAGGCAGACCTCTCTATACATTTTCAATATTATTATTATTATTATTATTATTATTATTATTATTTATTATACTTCTGGGCGGTTCACAGAAATATGAATGTGTGCCAATAGGTGGAATGTAAAAATAGACCAATATGATAAAAATAGAAGAAACTTCAATGGGCTGATTAATTTTAAAAACATTACGCATTAACGTATAAAAGTTGTGAAAACGTTATAAAAGTATGGTTGAATTTATAATGCCCTTTAATAATCATTTAGGAGAAAGTAAAAGTACTTCCCTAGCAGATATGTCTAGGAAACAGAAGAAATAATTCTACTACAGAACTGTGAAAGTGTAAAAAAAAAAGGGGGGGTGACATTTCTCCTTTCCCCATTACTAATTTAGGCAAAGGGAAGCCATCCAAAAAGCTATTTATAACAAAACAACCCAGACAAGCGAGTGAGGATGTGTGAAAAGTGCTCAACAGGTGCAGCTGCTGTGCGCATGACTCTTGCGCAGTCTGAGCTCAAATGTGCCCCTTCTGGTCTTGACAGCTTTGGGTGTGCTTTTCCATGCCTCACATGGGGCGGGGAAAAGGAGGGGCGGCAGAGAGGCCTTTGTCACAGGGGTCTATAAATGACAAGCACACGCGCCTTTTTTTCCTGAATGAAATTGTTGAGCCACAAAGAGCCAGGCTTAAAGACTCTGCATAAAGATCTGCATTCTGGTTCATTATTTCCCAACACATCAAAGCTTCCATCTCTCCTCTGCATTCCTGCCTAAATAAATTAAAAAAAAAAATCAGGAAGATGAAATACATCATAGGAATAGGAGGGTAAGTTTCTGCATTCCATTGCTTGCATTTTTTTTTACTTTTGCATGTTTCAGGACTTGAAATGCATTTGTATGTTTATGGGGGGGCGGGGATGTCAGCGAGGGGTGCAAGATCAACATAGAAATTGGAATCAAGAAGCCCATCCGCCGTTTGCGTCGCAAAACTGCTGTTTCTAAACATTTTGGTTTTTTGTGTGCAAAAGTGGGGATATTTTTAAAAATGCCCCCAAATTCTCAAATTTAAGGGCATTTCACCCCTTGGAGGCCCTTGTTTTAGAGGGCGATTTGGCCCGGGAAACCGATGATCTGTGTGTCACTACAGCTTATTGATATGCAGGAAATACATATTGTTTTTAAACTTTTATTCTGGTATTTCCAAACTCCCGAATGCATCCTGAATGCAACCTGATGTAATCCCTAGTAGGAAAGTTTCTCTCTCTCTCCAAATAAATTGGTATGTTATTGAAACAGCACCATGTACATTGATGGTGCTATATAAATAAATAATAATAATAATAATGAAACAATTCCTATTTTAACTTATGGAAGGAAATACCAGAAGGCATCTGTTCATGTCCTTCCCAGGATCTGTTTTAAATGAGTGTCCTGGACTCCATCCAAGACAGGAGATACTAAATATTTTGCTCCATTATAAGAGTTGTGGTTCACTTGAGAGATGCCTGCAATTGAATGGGGGAAAGTGGGAAGCATTGTGGGATATGAACGCATGAACGCATGTACATTGATGGTGCTATATAAATAAATAAATAATAATAATAATAATAATAATAATGTGTGTTTAAGAGCCAAACATATTTCATTGACTTGCCTGGTTTCATCTATTTATTGATGTGTGTTTTTTAATGTTGTTTAAACATTGCATTTTCCCTCTGGATTATACATAATAAAAAGATAGGAACATTTTTGGAGGGGTTCCAAAACCTGGTTTTATCCTGGTTGTGCTTTTTTATACTGTATTTTGTATTTGTGCTTTTAAGCTGTCGGTTGTTTTATGATGGTTTTGATTTTTGTGAACCGCCCAGAGAGCTTCGGCTATTGGGCAGTATAAAAATGTAATAAATAAATAAATAAATGAAATAAAAGCCAACAATAGCATCCGATGAGATCTGGGTTCAAATCCCCACTTAGCCCCATGTACATTGATGGTGCTATATAAATAATAATAATAATAATAATAATAATAATAATAATAATAATAATAACTTAGCCACAAAGCTCAAGGGATGACTTTGGGCCGGTTGCTACGGGTCATAGCCTAACCCACCTTGCAGGGTTGTTAAGAAAAATAAAACATAAGGAAAGAAAAATATGTGCGCCAGCTTAAAGAGCTGGGATAAATAGGTTTTATGGGAAATTTAAAGCTGGTCTGTTAGCAGAGTATATGGAGCAACTGTTTCATTTCTCTGGCAGCTTAAATGAGCATTGCAAATTTGTGTGCAAACCTACGCATGTTTTAGAACCGCCCAGAGAGCTTCGGCTATTGGGCGGTATAAAAATGTAATAAATAAATAAATAAATAAAAATTAGACAGAAAAAAGAAGTCCCACCATCCCCCATAGCGCACTTGACTGGGAAATGCTGGGAGTTGTAGTACTTTTCTGTCTAAACAAGCCTAGGAATGTGCCCCTCTGAAAGCATTGCGAAAGCTTTAAAGCTCTCTGCCCCCAAGGAGCTTACAATCTGATTGACAGCTGTCACAGAAGTCTGTAGAATTTGTGGAGGGATTGATCTGCTTTCCTTTTGAAGACAAAATCTCATGATTATTATGAAGGCAAATATCCTTGAACATTTTGGAAACTTTCAGTAACCTGATCACCTCCTTCCACTTCCCCTTGCACCTTGACTATTATTATTATTATTATTATTATTATTATTATTATTAATAACAACGATTGGATTTTTATTTCATTTCCCTTTTAGTGCATTTTAAGGGAGAAGAGGAAAGCTGTGGTAAACCGCCCAGAGAGCTTCGGCTATGGGGCTGTATATAAATGAAATAAATTCATTTTGCTATTTTATTGTTTTACTCTGTACAGCACCATGTACATTGATGGTGCTATATAAATAAATAATAATAGCATGGTGCATTCTGAAATTTGGGCAGCCTTACAACGCAAATAAACGTTGTGTAGTTGACAGAATGGTTTTCTTCAGAATATATTCCTATTGTGGAGGGGAAAAGAAGAAAACTCTTCTATCTCCCTTCCCTCAACTCCCAAATCTGTGAGGAAAAACCATTTCCTGACCCAATCTGAAAGTTAGGATCCCTATACAGTGTTTGTGGTTTATATTGTGTTTATTATATTATATCATATTATAATGTGTTTATATTGTGGTTCAGCGATTTATTTATTTTTTAAAATGGAAATAAATAAACTGAGGGGCTTGAATTGCCCCTCCCCCCCAGTCCGTTTTCCCGCCCAGCCCATCTCCCTCGCGCGCGCCCACACACAAAAGCCGTTTAACGGACAACGGCGGGGGCTATTTATAACCAGGGCGGGCGCGCGCCCGCTGTGGCCGCGAGGAGCCCCACCAGCCAATCACAGCCCGGCGTTAAGGAAAGGCGGGCAATTTCAAACACTCCCTTGGGGCTCCGCCCTCCTCCTCTTCCCGCCCTTTTTACCTTATTTGGGAATCTCCTTCCCCGCGCCTCAGTTGGTGGTGGGGAGGGGAGGGGGGGAGTGAAACGAAACACGCAAAGCTTGCCTGAACGTCTGCATGGTGTACACGGGACTAAGTCCCATTGATTTGAATGGTGCTTATTCCCAAGTGTGCATAGGAATGCAGCTAGATGCTCTGTGTGGTTTTCTCATGAGTAAGCTTCTGAATAAATGGACACTGCAGTCTCAAAAATGTGGGCTCTCTGCTAGGGTGACCCTATGAAAAAGAGGACCGGGCTCCTGTATCTTTAACACTTGAATTGAAAAGGGAATTTCAGCAGGTGTCATTTGTATATATGGGGAACCTGGTGAAATTCCCTCTTCATCACCACAGTGAAAGCTGCAGGAGCCCTGCCCTCTTTTAAATCTGGTCACTCTAGTATAGCTCCTGCAGCTTTAACTGTGGTGAAGAAGAGGGAATTTCATCAGCTTCTCCATATATACAAATGTCACCTGCTGAAATTCCCTTTTCTATGCAACTGTTAAAGATACAGGAGCCCTGTCCTCCTTTTCATATGGTCACCCTACTTTAACCCAAATTATAAAGCATTGCCCCTGCATGCATTTACTCAGAAGTAAGAACCACTGGTGTGAATAGGTCTTTTCCTGTCTAAAGATCCACCCTTTTGTTACTGTCTAAATACACCTAGGATTGCACCCTAAGTAGGGTGACCCTATGAAAAGGAGGACCGGGCTCCTGTATCTTTAACAGTTGCATAGAAAAGGGAATTTCAGCAGGTGTCATTTGTATAAATGGAGAACCTGGTGAAATCCCCTCTTCGTCACAACAGTTAAAGCTGCAGGAGCTATACTAGAGTGACCAGATTTAAAAGAGGGCAGCTTTAACTGTTGTGATAAAGAGGGAATTTCACCAGGTTCCCCATATATACAAATAAAACCTGCTGAAATTTCCTTTTCAATACAACTGTTAAAGATGCAGGAGCCCTGTCCTCCTTTTCATAGGGTCACTGTAGGCGTAGCCAATCGGCGCAGTTATTAAGGCTAGAGCACACATTTATTTATTATTTAGTTATTATTCTATCCAATAACCAGTGTTCTCCCGCTGGATGACAAACAGTCAAAAGACTAAAAGGCCATGCAATCAGTCAAAAAATTTAAAAAAAAATGCGTTAGAAATATTTAAAAGAATAAAATGCAATGTGGTAAATCTCATTATCGTTTGTGTGAGTGTGTGTTTTGCAGGCATTTCCCCCCCTTCATAGAATCATAGAATCATAGAATAGCAGAGTTGGAAGGGGCCTACAAGGCCATCGAGTCCAACCCTTGCTCAATGCAGGAATCCACCCTAAAGCATCCCTGACAGATGGTTGTCCAAAGGCCTCTAGTGTGGGAGAGCCCACAACCTCCCTAGGTCACTGATTCCACCGTCGCACTGCTCTAACAGTTAGGAAGTTTTTCCTGATGTCCAGCCGGAATCTGGCTTCCATTAACTTGAGCCCGTTATTCCGTGTCCTGCACTCTGGGAGGATCGAGAAGAGATCCTGGCCCTCCTCTGTGTGACAACCATTTAAGTCTTTGAAGAGTGCTGTCATGTCTCCCCTCCATCTTCTCTTCTCCAGGCTAAACATGCCCAGTTCTTCCAGTCTCTCTTCATAGGGCTTTGTTTCTAGACCCCTGATCATCCTGGTTGCCCTCTTCTGAACACGCTCCAGCTTGTCTGCATCCTTCTTGAATTGTGGAGCCCAGAACTAATATCTAACAGCTCTTTCGGTTAAGGATCCATTGAGTGCTGAAGAAGTCTAATCCTGGTTTGGGTTAATATAATAATACCAATAATAACCTGAAGGCGGAAGTGATGTCCGCGCAAAGGTTACATATATGCTCGTTGAACGTTGTCGTTCCGTTGTCATTCTAACATTCCCACAATTCTGCTCCGAATTTTCTTATCTAGCGTGACCAATGGTGGCAAGACCACTTTGACCAAAAGACTTACCAAAACACTGCCAAACTGTTGCGTTGTCCATCAAGATGATTTCTTCAAGGTAAGTATCCTTTCCTACGTTTAGTTTTAGATCGAACGCTTCCTGTTTATGAACGCGTGCGTGTAATGTGCACGCGTCTTGCTAAGATGTAATGCGCGGTGTGCATTGTAGCGATTTCTAATCTGCCCAATAACTAATGTTCTAGTCGGGACCAAGTGTGCATGGCTAGAGTCCATCGTGATGCTTAGATGTGCATTAGTACGTGTTTATTTTGTCCGGTACAAAACGCACTTGGTATAAGCAACAGTATATGCACAAATACACTTTTATTCCAGATTAGCTAATGTGGTATAGTACCTCCCCCACTGGTCTTGTGATAATCACTAACATGGATTAAGAACATAAGAACATCAGAAGAGCCCTGATGCTGGATCAGACCAAGGGTCCATTTAGTCCATCACTCTGTTCACACAGTGGCCAACCAGCCATCGGCCAAGGATGCACAAGCAGGACATGGTGCAACAGCACCCTCCCGTCCATGTTCCCCAGCTAAAATCCTCCCTTCTCCTGTAGACATTGCAACTACGGGGGTAGATGTGATGCCCTCTTTTACCGCCATTCATGAGCAAAACAACGTGATTCAGTGGTATTCCGAGGCAACGGATTCACGTTAAGTTGAAGGAATCTCTACTGTTAACGGGAAACGGTACCAATGGCGTAAAAAGCACTGGTTTTCAAACGTTCAGCCCGTCAACGTGTCTGCCAAGGATGGTCTGCAGGTTGTTGCAGATGATTCTGGGGCATGTCCAAAGATGCACATTCGGTTGCGTGAAGCGATGGTGTGCCCTTGAATGCACCCAGTGTGATTGGTGGTGATGGACCATTCGAGGACGTTTGTCTGCATGTCTTATCTTCTCACTAAGGATGCAACCCTATGCATGTTCAGGCAGAAAAAGGTCCTACAATTCCCAGCATTCCCCAGCCAGCCATGATGGGAGTTGTAGGACTTTTTCCCTGCATAACCTGCATAGGATTGCATCCTTATTATTATTATTATTTATTTATTTATTTATATAGCACCATCAATGTACATGGTGCTGTACAGAGTCAAACAGTAAATAGCAAGACCCTGCCGCATAGGCTTACATTCTAATAAAATCATAATAAAACAATGAGGAGGGGAAGAGAATGCAAACAGGCACTGGGTAGGGTAAAACTAACAGTATAAAGTCAGAACAAAATCAAGTTTTAAAAGCTTTAGGAAAGCTTTAGGAATAGCTCAGCGGTCGAAGCTTGTAGAACCCCCAATATTTCCAGCTAGTGCCAGGAACAAATCTTACCTGGGAACCACTGCAAGTCAGTGTCGACAATACTAGATTATGTGAACCAATGGTCTGATTCAGTATAAGGCAATTTCCTGAGATCCTATGAGCCCAGGGTTCCCCGAAATGCAATTTCTAAGCCTCCGATCTAAACCAACCTCGCACACGTTACGCATGGCAGTCCCTCGGTCTCTGGCGCACGCATTTTGATACACGCCTCAGCAGAATTACCTATAACTCTTCCCCAGGTGATAGGCAATGTATAATGTAATATAGGATGCCAATGGTATCTGGGGTGGGGGGGAAACATTTCGTTTGGAAGGACAGAAAGGTATTCAAACACAAATGGTATCAAAAATGGTACCCTATAAAGGTAGTTCACTTCATCCCTACTGCAGGATCCCTGCTGTTCTTTGAAGGAAACACTTCTCATATACTTTCCCATCCCATAAATGCCCTTCATGTATTCCGTGGCCTCCCATATTTACCTTAAAACCAAATAGTTTGGCTTCAACTATTATGCCTCTTTTAAACTGCCCTTAAAGCACGCTTTATTGTCCTAGCATATACATATTTCTAATTTTAAAAGCTGTCCCCCCCAAATGTTTGTATTTCAATTTGCAGTTCTATCGAACACATAGTATTACTGTTATTCTATTCTGAAATATAATTTCCATTTGTATAATTCTTTGGATGTTTGTTTTCGAAATGGGGTTTAGCATAGCGAGAGGAAGCTGTTGCAAATATACCGAAAGATTTTCTCCTCTCCTCTCCACACCACAGGGGGTTGGACTTGATGGCCTTTTAGGCCCCTTCCAACTCTACTATTCTATGACTCTATGATTCTTTTCCCCTGCCATTAACTGCCCGACACCCACCACCTCTTTCTCTGAAATTTGTCATCACCCTTTACTCTGAAACTTATAAACTCGCCACCCCTGACTCCAGTTCCAGTTCCGTTCTTTGAAAAAGCGCAATATTCTACTAACCAGAGTAGTTTACAAGCAAACAAACGAGACAAATTCTTGCTCGCAGGTGTACAATCTTACACGACACCCAAGAAAAAAAATGGATGTAGAAGGAAAAGGGCGATGACATTAATATGCATGTGTGCACAAGCAAACCTGTCCGTACACATATGTGCCACAGTCCTTTCACCTCAAAGGCAGCGTACGGGTGATTGCAGACACGGGTACTCATGTACTGATTTACAGGCATAGCGTTACGTGTCATGATGTACATGCGCAGGGTGTGTGGAGAGCTATCCCTGCTGAAATTTGTATTAAAGGACCAAGGCCACAGCTAGATCTAAGGTTTATCCTGGGATCATTCAGGGTTCCCCCCTGCCTGAGCAGTGGATCCCCGGTGTGTCACCTAGATTTATTTATTTATTTATTTAAACATTTTTATGCCGCCATTCATCCAAAAAAGGCTCTCACGGCGGCTTACAAAAGTATTTCTTGACAGTCCCTGCCCACAGGCTTACAATCTAAAAGACATGACACAAAAGGAAAGGGGATTGGGACGATCCAGGGATAAATCTTAGGTCTAGCTGTGGCCCTAGATCCTTTTCTGCTTTTGCATCTGGCTACCCTAAGCAGGATCAAGATAGCGGCATATAATCGTGTGTCCCACCTCAGCTAAAGCAATATGTGCGTTATTCTTAGGTCTTAGGAAATACCACGTGTGCCAATGGACTTATTTCCAGTTGTTTAGGTACACGGCTCCCCAACCCTTTTGGGTCATGGGACACATTTTGCAATTTTGAGACAATGTCATGGGTGCTCTCACAAAATGGCTGCCGTAGGGCTGGGTCTTGCCTATTCATAAAATCGTTGTCATAGCGGGCATGGCTGGTGTCAAAACACTCATTTCCCAGAAGGCAAACTGATGAGACTAAAAGAAAAGGAAATTGTCCAAGAACCTAAGTGCAAAGCATCTCTTAAAACACAAAATCTGCTCTTTTGAAGCCAATTAAAGATGGCGCCATAAGGCAGCCCTTCGCTTTGCAATATGCTAACCTCCCAGTTAACTGCTTTTTTTAAAAAAATAATAATAATACAGAGTATTTTAAGAAATAAAATCGGGGCTCAGCTACTCCAGCCCTTTGGAGAGTAGGGAGGGACGATCACAGAGTTTTCCACTTCCAATATCGTCCCGGAAAATCACCAGCGAGTTGTCCCGGAAGTAAAGAGGAATATTCCAGGGTGCCATTTTCTGTTAAAGGAGGAGACATTTGCCCAATTGAGTGGGCCAATCATGCACAAAGGAATGATTTTTAAAACACACACACACACTAGGCATTGGAAGATGCTAAGCGCCACTCTAAAGATGGCGGACGGACTCCTGATTCACCCCGGGATCAGCTGTGTGTCATTTGGATGCACAAGGACAACCTCATGACCACCCCGGGATAAACGGCAGGTGTAGATTAGGCCCAGGAGGTGGTGGTCACCAAGAGAGGTGTGCAGGGACACGTTGGTGTGATTGGAGACACATTGGAGACCCCAGGGCAGGGTCTACACTACTGCTTTAAAACGGTTTATAACAACATTGAAAACTGTTGGGGCTCGTGCCAGACTCCGTATACAGTTTTCAAACCGTTTCCAAAGTGTCATGTCCCACTTGGTGTAGATCTGGCCTCGATTTAGGTCCTGGCCTTACCCTAACCGTTATTCATGCGACATCAGGAGGAACGTGGTCTGCAGGGAAACGGCTGCAACAGACATGGCCGGGGCACCTGTTCCTTTAAAAGCTTTCTAGAAAAGGGACTTTCCACAGCTGTCACTTCTGCATGGGAGACGGGGTGGCCAGATGCAATAAAGCCGATAGGTCTTCTGCATTGTCCGCAGTGGTGCAGAAGAGGGGATTTCAGCAAGTGTAGCTACACCTGCTGAAATCCCCTCTTCCACACAACCACCAAAAAAATGCAGGAGGCCTGTCCACGTTTTCCACCTGGCCACCCTACAGGCCTTGTCCACAGCATGCGTCCTGCTGCTATCTCCGTCAACGCCGCGTCCCTAAATTATATCACAAGCTTTTGCCATCTTGTAAACTTCGCATGGCAAATAGCATCGCCCCCTCCCTCCGCCTGTAGAGAGGTTGCATCCCATCTAAGTCGCCGTTTAGTGCCACTGAAATCAGTGGGTAAGTTGGTCATGGCTGACTTGGGTCCCATTGATTCCAACGGGAGTTAAAGCAAGACAAAGTCAAGTCTGGGACCAACACCCAAGTAAAATCGCTTATGCACACAGAGCCGTTGTAGGACTTCTCGGCCCGGCCTTGATACTAACGAAAAGAAAAGTATCACAAAGCTGAACAAGAGATCTCATTACCCATCATGCTTATCTAAAGATTAATTCAGGCCGTCTGTCTGGGGACCAAGAAAGGAAAGCCACAGGTGTCCAGCTGGTCAAGAGCTTCAGCGGTCAAATACTAAAAGGAAGACGTGACATCCCCTTCATTAAGCCAGGATTTTGGCTCTTGTTGCATTGAATTTATAAATGAAATTGTAAACTTAAGATTAAAAAAAGGACAATGTCCAGATTAACATAAATGTTTAAATAAGTGCTATTTATTTATTACACTTCGATACCTGGACAACGCGGTTCCCAAGAGAACTCGCCGACTTGACATCAGCACTAGGGCTGTGTCAGGTCATTCTGGGCTCATAATCTAACACGTCCTCTGGGGCCATGGGCAGCTGTAACTTAAAACTAGCTATATTACTAATGTCCTAAAAGTGCAGCTGTGGCGTTAGAGCCATGAGTTCATAGCCAGTCAGTCACTGGAGACGGCATTTGAAACTTGGAGAAGTGGTTCAGTGGCAGGGTGGCCCTATGGAAAGGAGGACCAGGCTCCTGTATCTTTAACGGTCGTATTGAAAAGGGAATTTCAGCAGGTGTCCTTTGTAGGCACGTAGCCCCTGGTGAAACCCCCTCTTCATCACAACAGTTAAAGCTTCAGGAGCCCTGTCCTCTTGACCAGATTCAATAGAGGGCAGGGCTCCTGCAGCTTTAGCTATTGTGATGACGAGGGGGTTTCACCAGGTGAAATTCCCTTTTTCTATACAGCTGTTAAAGATACAGGAGCCCTGTCCTCCTTTCCATAATGGTCACCCTACTCAGTGGGGACTGGAGAGCAAAAGCTAAAATTCTGAAATTCTTGGGGCCAGGTGGCCCTCCAGGGTTGGGTGAGGACATCTGTGTCGCCACTGTTCTGCATCAAGTTGTTTTGCTAAATGAGCACTGTACCTCCATTGTGTATGTATGTGTGTGTGTGTGTGAGAGAGAGAGAGAGTGAGTGTATTTTGCAGTAGTGTCCAGGTTGTGATCAGATCGTAGATAACGGATCACCCTGCATTTGCAGCAATGTTTTATTGGTCACTATATTTCAGCCACAAGATCAAATACAAGTTGGGGACGACGGCTTTAAGCAATGGGATGGTAAGAACGGTGTTCGCTATAGGATGCAGTAATGTATATTTTCCTAAGTACATTTTTTTTATCACTATAACATTATTAAATAAAGACTTAATTGTAAAACTTACATAATTCTATAAATACACGTTTATAATTCATACATTTCCACACTTGAGCGTTTCATCTGTTTTTGTACTGATTTTATTCTTTTTGTGTGTGTGTGTGTGTGTATTTTCCCCTTTCCTTCTATCTAGTCTTGGCTTCCTTGGATATGGACGCTATGGTGAGCACTGTCCAGGCATGGATTGAGAATCCTGTGAAGTTTGCCCGATCCCATGGAGTGAGTGTTTCACGCGGCTCAAAGACACCCAGTTCGGACAATATCCACATACTGGTCATTGAAGGCTTCCTGCTTTACAACTACAGGTAGATTCCTTTTACTTCTCTGTTGCTTACTTCAATTATTCTTTTGGAGGCTGACTTCTTATTTTAAATTGAAACCTGGTCCTGTGTCTTGAACAGCAGCTGCTGCATTGTCACCCTCTGTCAGATGAGCGTTTTACCGCACACTCACTACGGCCCGCGTACGGATGTGCACACATCCATTAGACAACGGCGTTTGCCTGCCGCTCGTTTTTCCGTAGCAAATTAGACCCCTTTTAATCCTTTTTTTTAAAAAAACAACAACCAGAATGTTCTGCGATCTCCTGCTGTGTGCAGGAAAAGCGGCACAATATAAATGGTCCCTGAATGGGACAAGTGGTCTTTCTTTACTTCCTCTTTCTCCTCCAGGAAGAACGAGGAAGCGTGGAGAAGTGACGGTCAGGAAATCATAGAATCGTAGAGTTGGAAGGGGTCTATAAGCCAGATTCCGGCTGGACATCAGGAAAAACTTCCTGACTGTTAGAGCAGTACGACAATGGAACCAGTGGCCTAGGGAGGTTGTGGGCTCTCCCACACTAGAGGCAGCTGGGCAACCATCTGTCAGGGATGCTTTAGGGTGGATTCCTGCATTGAGCAGGGGGTTGGACTCGATGGCCTTGCAGGCCTCTTCCAACTCTGCTATTCTATGATTCTATGAAATGAAGTCATGGCTTAAGGTGACACATTGTGTGCACACATGCCAAATACTTAGAAAAACAGGGTGCCTGCAAAGCTAGGCTTAAAGGTGAACCCTTCTTCCCCATCGGACAGGAAGTCACCTATAAATCACTCATCTCTACAGGGTGACTACATATCAGAAGTGAATTTCAGCAGTGCTTTGGCAAATTTCCTCTGGCCTGTAGCTGTTTTGAAAGGGAAAAAAATCACACACAAATACAGGGAGGCTGTGAATCCTTAGATTTAGCTCTTTAGAGGTGTTTTCAGGGATCGCTGTCTAGCTCCGCATTTACATTCCTAAATCGTCTCCACCTGACCGATATGTGAGGAATGTAGAAAACTTTCTGAACCCATGGAGAGATCTAGCAATGGAAAACGTTGCCTTCCTATGAGCCCTATGGTGTTGCGGCTTCTCCTATAGCCTTCCCCAACCTGGGGCCCTTCAGATGGTGCTGGGGATTGATGGGAGTTGTAGTCTAAGGCGTATGGAGGGGAAGGGTGGACTATATAGTCTATCACCGATCAGAAACCACTGGTAAGTCTAAACTTTCTATGATCAGTGGTTGAAAATTCTGTGAGTCAAACTTTTATAAAGAAATAGTTTGAGATTGTTCTAATCCTTCAGTCTGATGATGGAACTTCCTGAGGAACATATAAAGCTGCCTTATACTGAGTCAGACCAATGTCCACCTAACCCAATATTGTTGACACTCCAAGGTTTCAAGTGTGTGTTTTTCCAGCCCTACCTGGAAATGCCAGGCATCAAAACTGGGCCCGGCTACATGTAAAGCAGGCAGTCGATCACTGAGCTATGAGCCTTGAATCAAGTATCTGATTTGTTTTTCCTAACCGAGTCTCAGTCGTCTAGGTGTTTGGAACCAAATTTGTTTCGTAAGATAGCTCAAATGTTCCGTCAATATCAGCGATATTGTGCTGGAGAGCAGCAGGTGTCATTACGAAGGATAAAAGTATTATTTATTTGTGTTGTGCATAATTATACCTTACACGAAAACAACTTGTTGCAATACGATGCTAGAAGCCATGGATAGAAGGATATGGGTTAGGGTTATTCATATCTCAAGCGCTTCGGCAATGCAGAACCAATGCTCTCGTCTCGTTTTCTCCTTTCCTCAGGCCACTAGTGGAGTTGTTTGACAAACGTTACTACTTAGCAGTTCCATATGACGAATGCAAACGGAGAAGGAGGTACGTCAGTGTCTTAACCTGAATCTCGTGATATTGAAATTTCAAGTCATCTTCTCCTCATTCCTACGAAGCAGTTGCAGATTGTAACGTTAGAAAACTTCCCCTACTGTCCCAAACACATCTTTTAAAGGAACTTCAGGATTATACAGTTATTAGATGTAATGGGCCCCGTTCAGAAGACACTTTAAACCATGGTTTTAACCATGGTGGTTAAGACAGAAAGCTGGGCTGTGTTCAGAAGACACCTTAAACCATGGCTTTAACCATGGTGGTTAAGACAGAAAGCTGGGCTGTGTTCAGAAGACACCTTAAACCATGGCTTTAACCATGGTGGTTAAGACAGAAAGCTGGGCTGTGTTCAGAAGACACCTGAAACCATGGCTTTAACCATGGTGTTTAAGACAGAAAGCTGGGCTGTGTTCAGAAGACACCTTAAACCATGGCTTTAACCATGGTGGTTAAGACAGAAAGCTGGGCTGTGTTCAGAAGACACCTTAAACCATGGATTTAACCATGGTGGTTAAGACAGAAAGCTGGGCTGTGTTCAGAAGACACCTGAAACCATGGATTTAACCATGGTGGTTAAGACAGAAAGCTGGGCTGTGTTCAGAAGACACCTGAAACCATGGCTTTAACCATGATGAATAAAGCAAAAGGCCTTAATTCACCATAATTAAAGCCGTGGTTTAAGGTGTCTTCTGAACAGGCCCGTTGACTCTGTAAAGGCCGGAATTTAGGAGATAAACGGTGTCCAGTTGCAGCTCTATCATCTCCTCCACCTACCGATAGTGTGTCTCCAAGTAACATCCCATAGCGGAGCCTTCTCGGTGGTGACACCCACCCTCTGGAATGCTCCCCCACGCGTGGTTCAAGAGGGAGAAACTGTGGCAAGGTTGAAAAGCCTCTTGAAGTCATACATGCTTACTTACTTTCCCTGTCTTGCAACCCATTATGAGACTGATCTGTCCCACTATTGTCCTTGCTATAATGTTTTTAATGTGTTTATTATTTTACATTATTTTCAAATTGGTTTTTATATTGTATTACGTGTATTTTTGACATCACCCGCTTAGAGATTTTAGGCTATCAAGCAATAGTATGCATAAATAATAAATACATAGCACCTAACTGTGCTATGCAAGAGCTTTGCAAGATAAATCTGTATATGATTATAGCAGCCTGCTCAGCAGAACTCACAATATTCCTGCATTACTTTGACGTGTAAGGTCAGCTGTCACCAGTGGTCATGTTATTGCACTTGAGTCTCATTCATCATTACAGTGGGGGCCAAAATTGTGGACCCTTTTTGAAATTTTCATCTTTTGCAACTTTGCCTGCTTATAGAAAATGTTCCGTTTCACGAAATTCAAATGTTTATATATCAATTGAAAGAGAATTTAATGCTGAATTCAATACAAAAAAAAAACCAGAATGCAAATACCTGCAGTACAAAAAAATGTTATGCTTACTTTAGTCTAAAAACAAACACAGGTGTGATGGAGTGAAGAAGCGGATTGGAATTGCAAACCCTACTGGCTAAGAGATTTCTTTTCTTGTTTGCAGTACACGTAACTATACAGTTCCCGATCCACCTGGTCTCTTCGATGGCCATGTTTGGCCCATGTATCTTAAACACAGGAAGGAAATGGAGGCCAGCGAAGTTGACGTTGGTAAGTTGGCAATAATTTGACTATGACTAAGAAGGAATTTCTGAGTGTACATGTCTAGTGTGTGTGTGTGTGTGCGTGTGTGTGAAATTAGTGGGCTAGATATGTAAATTCATGCCAAAAATGTAAATTAACACAATTAGTGCAGTTTTGCAGGGAAAATTTGAAACCGTCTGTTCTTCTTTCCAGTTTATCTGGATGGCCTGAAGTCCAGGGATGACCTTTATATGCAAGTCTTTCAAGATATACAGAACAAGCTTTTGAATAGTTCATAGGTGAATATATTCCTGATTGTCTCAGGGAGCAGGAGGAGAAAACGGGGCCTTCCACCTCCAGAATAAAATGGCTAACTTTGGTTTTTTTTTGCAATTTGGATTTTAATTTCCTCCTTCTTGTTTTTCAGGATCTGTGGAAAACAGAGAGATCCGTGTACAAATTTGATGTAAATACTATTTTGAATATTAACTGGAATATGTAGGATTAAGTATCAAAGGGTTCAGTCCTATGCATGTTTAGACAGAAAAAGCACTACAATGCCCAGCTTCCCCCAGCCACTATGGATGACGGGAGATGTAGGACTTTTTTCTTCTAAACACACCTAGGACTGCGCCCTGAAAAGCCCTTCTGATGCTATCCTTTGGAAAACAACTTTATGTATATAATTGAAAGTTACAGTAATTTATTTCCTTGTTTTATATCCCATCAGTTGAAATGTTTGTTTCAAATAGGCATTTTTATAATGGAACAATTAGATTGCGTCTGTTACTTTTGTGTCCGTAGTTAGCCTCTGTTTAATTGCTTGTATGATACCACATTGTACACTCATTAAAGAAACATTTAAACGTTTGGTCTTGTATTTAGTTGTACGAAGCAACATTGGGGAGAAGTTTAGCACCTGCTTTGCATTCAGAAGGTTGCAGGTTCGTTGCTCCAGGTAGGGGTGAACGAGGGCTTGATCTACACCAGGCAGGATATAGCGGTATGAAAGCGGTATATGGTCTGTGTCTTATGAGTCCCAACAGTTGTCAGTGCACTTCAACGCTGCTATAAAGCAGTCGTGTGGCTCCTGCCTCTATATACTGCTGGAATATCCTGCTTGGTGTAGATTCTGGCCAAGGTCTCTGCCTAAAACCCCAGCCGCTATCACAATTCCGGAGACTGTTCTAACAACTTCGTGAAATGACTTTTAACACTCATGAACGAAACTTCTACACTGGGGCAAAACTCAGAGCTGCTTCTTCATCCATTGTTTGCTAGAGTCTCGAAGCCGGAAGTACAATGAACATAGTTCTATCTATGTACACCGTATTTCATTCAGATGGCTTTTGATACACGTACCATTCATATATCAATCGTAATCGTTTCTTAAGGGGCAGGAGCTATTTCCGGGTGTTGAAGCGTCTAAATAACCCATGGCAAAGCAAAAGAAAACGTAGAGAAAAGTATTTAAGGAGAAATGCACGTACAAGTCAGTCATAGAAATGAATAAAAATGTAGTTTTCTCACTTGTACATCGACGCAGCTTCAGTTGCGTAGTGCCATGAGCTAAGGCAAAATACAATTTTTAAAAATGTCCAATGTTTAACTAAAGGCATTTCATAGAGCAAATTGCTGTCTCTGCTCCTTAGGGGAGAAACAGTCTCCTGTCAATTTTCTAGAAATAAAACCTTTTAATCACACAACCGATGTCATTCCCACAACAGATTCACAGTGGGCTAATTAACGCACAGATGGAACACGGGGGGAGCAGCACGAGTGAGTGAACCTCACTGAAATTGTAGCAGCTTTTTGAAATTACAGAGTCAAGTGGGATGGCCTTAGATCCAAAGAGGAAGCTCTGTTATGGGATGTGAAGATTTCACAATCTTGTTGACCTGTAACAAGGCCAGCAAGCCAAAATAAGTACCTTTCCATCAATGAGTCAGTAACTAGGTGGACTTAAATCAATTTCAGACCACCGAGAGGTCGACTTGATCCTTCAGTTGACAACGCCATAATGCGAGGTGTAAAGGGAGCTGGCAATTTCCAGGGTCTCGTGGCCTCTGCGGATGATGCCAAGTTGACTTCCCAATTGCTAATCGAGGTTTTACATCCCCACATTGCTAAACAACACAATGCAGTCATATTTCTGTTGCCTGGTTCACACAAACGGCACAGAGATCGCTCTCAAGAGTTTGCAGTGTGCTTCATACACATGCCGTCTTGCTCTTCTTACCTGTTCCATCAGTCTTTTTATTGGTTATCTCTGTGTTTATTAACACTATTTATATACTACTTCTCATTTGAGACAAATCCAGAAGACTTAGAATAAAAACAAACAAGACCACATGGGCACACAAGAGCATCACGAGGTTGCTCCAAAAACAGCTCGGGGCGAAAGCCAAAGCAAACAGCTACATTTTCAAAGTTAGATTATTGATTATTTAAGTAGGCTATATCAACAGCTACTAGTCCTGATGGCTAGGGCCACAGCTAGACCTAAGGTTTATCCTGGGATCTTCCAGGGTTCGCCCCTGCCTGAGCAGTGCATTATTCCAGATGTGGATTCCTGCACTGAGCAGGGGGTTGGACTTGATGGCCTTATAGGCCCCTTCCAACCCTAGTACTAGTCTGTGGCCTAATCTACACCAAGCAGGATACTATGAAAGCGGTATATAAGAGGCTGGAGCCACGTGACTGCTTTAAAATGGTCTTGAAGGGCACTGACAACTGTTGGGGTCCATAAGGCACATATCATATACCGCTTCCATACCGCTTTCATAGTGCTATATCCTGCTTGGTGTAGATTAGGCCAATGATTCTATGAGACTCCACGAAGTATCAGATCAATCCCCTGCAGGTTGACTCAAAAGTAACTTCCGCTGTCTTCAATGGGTCTTACTTACTCCCGAGCAAGTTAAGATTGCAGCCTGAGTTACGTTAAGATTCAGAACTAAGCCAAAAGCTTTGCCAAAAAAGGGATGTAATCATAGAATCATAGAATAGCAGAGTTGGAAGGGGCCTACAAGGCCATCGAGTCCAACCCCCTGCTCAATGCAGGAATCCACCCTAAAGCATCCCTGACAGATGGTTGTCCAGCTGCCTCTTGAAGGCCTCTAGTGTGGGAGAGCCCACAACTTCACCAAGCAACTGATTCCATTGTTGTACAGCTCTAACAGTCAGGAGGTTTTTCCTGATGTCCAGCGGGAATCTGGCTTCCTTTAACTTGAGCCCGTTATTCCGTGTCCTGCACTCTGGGAGGATCGAGAAGAGATCCTGGCCCTCCTCTGTGGGACACCCTTTTAAGTATTTGAAGAGTGCTCTCATGTCTCCCCTCCATCTTCTCTTCTCCAGGCTAAACATGCCCAGTTCAATCAGAGGTACCATGGAGGTGTTTCAGGAATAAAACCAGCATTTGAATGCAAACAACTCTTCTTTTTTTCATTTTCATCTTGCAAGTTTTTCCGGTCTCTTTTTGCCAAGAGTTAGACCAGGCAGCTGGAACCAAAGCACCTCATTGGCCAAACTTTGCCCTTAAATGCACGGCATGCATTCTTGATGCATTGTTAACACCGATGAATCACTCTGCTGGCTACAGTGGGATGTCAGCTGTTCTTTTTACCCTGTCATGTTTCTTCAGACGTGACAATCTTCCACTTGCCATGAGTCAACAGCGAAAACCTCTTGTTTTGTTTTTTTTAAATCTGGAGATATGTGTTCAGGCATGCCTTCTTGATTCTGTGCTGACAGGCACTTTAAACCAGGGTGATTAAGTGGAGTGGCCTTTTGGTTTTGATCCAAGCTCAGTTGTGGGCTCACTTGTGGCTTTTGGCCATTCCGTCTCTTCGGGTGACCATGTGGAAAGGAGGACAGGGCTGCTGTATCTTTAACAGTTGCACAGAAAAGCGGATTTCAGCAGGTGTCATTTGTAGGCATGCAGCACCTGGTGAAATCCCCTCTTCATTACAACAGTGAAAGCTGCAGGAGCCCTGCCTAGCGTGACCAGATCCAAAAAGAAAAGGGCTCCTGCAGCTTTAACTATTGTGATGAAGAAGGAATCTCAACAGGTGCTGCATGCATACACAAGATGTAGTGATGGCCACCAATTTGGCTGGCTTTAAAAGGGGGTTGGATAAATTCCTGGAGGTGAAGACTATCCACGGCAACTAGTCCTGATGGTTGGGTGTCAGAGGCAGTAAGCCTGGGGAACATGGGTGGGAGGGTGCTGTTGCACCATGTCCTGCTTTGTTGGTCCCTGGCCAACGGCTGGTTGGTATGCCGATGTACAGAGTGAAACACACCAATAAGCGTAGATGCTAAAAAGAGAAACAACTCTGGTGCTTGATAAATGTATTAAAAACTATTTTATTCTTAAAATCCAAAAAATGCTCTGCTCAACGTTTCAGACGTATCGTCCTTCGTCAGGAGCTATAATAAAATATACAATTCTTTTAAAAAATAACAAAAGAGGAACAACACCCATGCGTTAATGAAACATTTCATGTAGAAACCTCAGCGACTCCTATCTACAGATTTTGTAGTTGCCACAAGTCATGGAGGCTAAAGTTTTTCTAGGGACACTTTTGTCCTTATCCCTCCCCAGGATTACATAATTCTGGGGAGGAGGATTATGGGTGGAGGAGGCCATATTCCCCTAGCACTGAGGCCATCACTATTCTAATCAAGTCAAAGAAGCCTCCAGCTATCTAAACAACCCTACCTACACTGAGGCCGTAGCTAGACCTAAGGTTTATCCCAGGATCGCTCTGGCCCAGACAATGGTGGTGGTGAGAAGAAGAAGGAGTAGATGATATTGCCTACTTGCTCCCTTAGACTCACTGAGGGAAGGGGTCCGTTGAAGGTGTTATGCCCAAGGGTCTTCCAAAAACGGCCACACAGGACATAAAGAGCCAGTGTGGTGTAGTGGCTAAGGTGTTGGACGAGGAGTCGGGAGATCCAAGTTCTAGTCCCCGCTCGGCCATGGAAACCCACTGGGTGACTTTGGGCCGGTCACAGGCTCTCAGCCCAACCCACCTCACAGGGTTGTTCTTGTGAGGATAACATGGAGAGGAGGAGGATTATGTACACCGCCTTGGGTTCCTTGGAGGAAAAAAGGTGAGATATAAATGTAATAAATAAATAAAGTGATGTGATCACATGGGAACACAGGAAGCTGCCTTATATCGAGTGCTCCGTCTATTCCGGTATTGTCTACACTTGATTAGAAGTGGCTCTTCATCTCCTACCCAGAGAGGCTGGAGATTGAGCCTGGGGCCTTCTCCGGGCAAAGTAGATGTTCTACTCTTACTAAAATGGACCACGTAAGAGCAATTTGAGAATGGAACCGATTATCTAAAGTGGGTGGGGGGTGCTCTCCCTCTCTGGACAATGCTGTTGTGTTCATGTCCTGCTGTGTGAAGGGAATGTTGGACTACACGGACCCTTGGTCTCATCTGGGATGGCTTTTCTTATGTTCTTATATTCTTATGAGGTCTTCAAGCAGACACTGGCCTACCTCTGGGTTTCCTGCATGGAGTGGGGGTGGGTGAGTCGTATGGTCTACAGGGCCCTCGCCAGCTCCATGCTTCTCTGAACTGCACAAGAATGGGGTGGAGGGAAACAGTTAGAGGACCCAGATGAACTGCATTCGATCACATACACACATATCGGTTGGGTCAGCAGGAGTCATACCAGAACGTCTGCCCTAGCCAAAAGCAACTCTCCCTGGATAATATTTGATCTTAAATATCAACTGTGGTTGCGATCTGCAACGTTAGGAGCTTCCAAGCCTTCAGGGTCAGATCTCAACGTCCACAAGCAGTGGGAGGGGGTGATATGTAGGGGGGGAGGGGAGGGGGTGGGGAGAGAGAGAAACACACTTGGCCTTTAACATATGACAGTTCAAAATTAACCTCACCAGCTGCAGGGTGTGGAACAGCAGCAGGTGACGCATTAGTGCTCATGCACTTCTAATGCATGCGCACCAGATTTTTTTAAAAATGCACCCACCCTCCACTCAGAGTGTAAAGTTTAATAGATCCAATGGAGAAAGATCCAAAGCCTCAACAACGGACACTCCAACAACACAGAGTCTCAACAAGCAATCAGACAATCCCCCAAAGGTCTCTTCTGCTGAGTTTTCCTGGTAAGCTTATTTCTGGATGGTTTCGCCATAGTCCAAAATTCAGAAAACTGCAGTGCTGGTTCAACATGCCAAGATGCACCACTTTTTTAAAAATTGCAAACATGTGCAGATGGTAAATTATCAGAGAACTGAAATGACCATTTTGAGCTAAGAAGAGGTCATGAATGGCGGAATGGGAATACTTGTAGGGTGACCATATTTGGGAAACCAAAAAAGAGGACACCGCCACGCTTCCCGGGGCCTCCAGAAAGCATGTCATCCCCCCTGCCATGCTTAATGGGAGCCTTAAAGGAGAAAGCGTGTCATTCCCTGACATTACAGAAAATTACAGAAAATCCCTCCGGAACCCCAGATAGAACCAAAACCAGGACAAATCCGGGGAAATCCTGACAGTTGGTCAGCTCTACTTGTAGTTTTTACTCTTCCATAAGGCCTCCTGAAAATGCTAACTGGCCATGAAAGGACGGGGCATCGATCCCCAAAATAATCAGGACGTAAATAATAATTGTGCGAAGACTCTGATGTTGAATGGGAAAAGGTTTGCTGCAAGATGCGTTAGAAAGCAGGGTTTGTTTCCTAATGGGAGTTGTTGGGTTCTCCTCTCCCGATCACAGGCGGGTATCGCACAAGTTGTTACGTGTTGGCGGCAGAGAAGGGTCTTGAGAACCAGCTGGGAGAGAGAGGATCAGAGCGGGAGGGGAAGGGTGGCTAAAATTATCCCCAGGCCTCCAAGGGAGTGAAATTTAACCCGGCTCTTCACAGCACACTCAAGCAACATGCTGGCAAAGGTCTGGGAGAGGATGTGAACAACAGCCGTGCTTTCCTATCCATCATCCAGGATCAAACTCGACTTGACTTGACTTACCTGTACTCCGTTAATCACATGACTCTTATATCATTGCCTGCCCTTTGGATGGTCACACACATTTCTTTCCAGTAGGTTACTGGCAAGTCAGGCAGGAGGACGGCCAAGTCCCCGTTCCTGGGTGGCGCGTAAGCACCTGATCCATCTGGACATGGAAGTCCACTCTGCCCATGCACCCCGAGCTAATTTCTGCAAGGCTGCGAAAAGGATCTTTGACGCCCTTCGCCCACCTTGATGCGAAATCCGTCTCCAGCTCAGCCTTGTGACCCAGGCTGTGGCCTCCTTACTTTGAGGAACTCTGGCTCTGAATGTCACAACCGGTTGCCCACGTCCAGAAACAGAACCAAAGTGTGAGGTTGGGCTGAGAAGAACAGGCTCATGGGCTCTTATGGAGTCCTTTCACTTCGTTTGACCTCTGTGAGGGATGGGATGGTGGAGAATAGTGGTAGATGGAAGGTCTCTGGCACGCCTGTCAAACCTGACCAGTCTTTAGCTTGTTTGGAGTACTGCCACCAAGAAGAAGGAAAAGGTAAAGAATTTAAGTGATGCTTTTAATCTAAAGAGATACAAAGATACTGGGCCGGATGGAGAACCCTACAGGCTACATGTCATCCATTGCAGGGGGGAAGGCGTGGCAGACCAGATCTTCACCTCTGCCACATCTCCTGTTTTGCATTTTTGCTAGATGGGCTTTTTTTGCCCGTTTAGCTGAAGCATTTCAGAGGGGGGAGGGAAGAAGGCTGGAGAGGCCTAGAGATAGACCTCTTTAATCTCCTCCCCACCCACATAAACGCCCAACCTAGGCCACAGTCCCAACCTCATAGAGGCAACGGGTGCATTTCTTTCCATGCTGGCTGCGAGGAGGGGGGGAGGATCGTGGATTCTTGGATCTGAGGTCAGAGCGCTGTCTCCAAACTCGGGTCCAGGAATCCAAAATATCCTTTCTCCCCCCCCCTCAAACGCTGTCTAGGAGTCATAGGTTCGCTCCTTTACATGCTTACAGGCATTCTGTTATTATATTTATCTTTTATGGTAAGTTCTAAAGACATTCAAATTTGTGGCAACGTTGTTCGGAGTAAATCAGCCTTTACACAGAACCACGAGGGCTGGAATATTAACTTTCACTTTAGGAGAAGGGCCACAATTCAACAGTAGGACTAGAAGAGCCACTGCCATTCCGTGTAAGCAATACTGATAGCTTTATCGCACTACCGTTATACTGTGCAATCGCTGCGAATTGCATGCGAAGGACTCAGAAGTTTTCCACCTTATAATCTGCTTTGATTGTGAAGTACTCCCATGCATCCTGCCTTAATTGTGCAATGAAGCAAAAAGATTCGCCGTATTTAGCCCCTACTTTTTGAGTATATCTTCTGAGCCGCCGCTGGGGCGCAGGGGCAGGATTTTAAAGAAATGCTTACATCTGAGTAAGCTTTAAAGATAAAGCCACCAAAATTGGCACAGTGATAAATATTAGGGAGTGCTTCAAGCATACCAAATGTGAATTGAATTGGGTCATCCGTTGATTTTTTAATGATTTTTTTACATTTCCCCCCTTAAATTTACTTCCTGGTATGCAAAGGATCGCTGTCGCCCGGTAGCAAAAAACAACAGCAACCGTGAAAGCTTAGCGCTACGGGGATAATCTGAGAGAAGTAGGTACGTAGGGATGAAGTTTTGAACGAGATGAACGAAGACTCTGGCTCAATATAGGTCAACTTTCTATGTTTAAAAGGAAATCCTAAAATGAAATCTAGGGGGTGGAGGGAACTAGAATAGTAGTTTACCAGGGACCAGCGTATCCCTAATAAATAGAGGTCTTGGCAGGGTCTCAGAAATACATAGTTAAAAGACATTTCTGGCGGAAATGAGAGTGAGACTTGATGTCCTTCTCATTCCAACCTGAGTATTGCCTGTCCTTTCTTGATTGGCAACAAGCAGGCAAAAGCTATCTTTGTACCAGCCCAGTATATTTCAACACAGAGAGGAGGGACTGGATGAGATAAGCGTTGGATGGCTTTTCATGACAAAGTTATAGACCTTATCTAAAGCTGGAGTCACTGGTTCCCTCTGAAGCTCACTTTTCCTCCTGGCTCTTGCTTCTGCCTTGATGTTTCACAGGGTGGCATGTGACGATAAGGGATTTAAAAACAAACAACCCCACACCGTGTCTTAAAACCAGGCAGGCGAGCTCCGTGGGGTTGGATACGGAGAGGGTATTGCCAATTACGGGCAAGGAAAGGTCGAAAGGAAGGCGCTGTGTTTATAGCCTCAGCTGCTCCAGTTCAGAGCAAGGGTCCAAAGTGGTCCCAGGGCATTGTCCAGATTTAAATCCATCCCACTGAACCTCATTGCCCTGTCAGTCTTGGCTGGCTGGCTCTTCCCGATTCGCAAAGGGGAGATCAAATTATCGGTGTAGGTTGTGGGATGTCAACAGGGTCAATGGACCGGCCGTGACCTGTGAGATTCCTCCCTGTCTGAAGAATCCCTGTGCAGGCTTCAAGTTGCTTCTGTTGCAATATCCCGGGGGATGCAGGAAGCTTGGCGCATTGGTCCATCCAGTGGACGGGCAGTGGCTTTATGGGATTTCAGATAGAGGTCATCCACAGCCCAACACAGACATGCCAGGGATCAAGTCTTAGACCTTCCACTTGCGAAGCATGAGCTGCACCAGTGGGGAAATAAAATAAAGGCTCCAGTCCTCATGATTCTGAAAAAAGGCTGATTTACATAGGAACCTAGGAAACTCCCTTATATCTGACTTATACCAAGACAGACCATTCGGACTTTATGTGGACCAAAATGCATCACCAAGAGGGTGGAGGGAAGACCCGAAATCACAGCAGGACATGGTTGCCGTCATTTGAGTCCTTTGCATGCAATTTGCCGTGACGGCACAATATAAGGCTGGTGGGATGGAGCTCCATGGATTCCCCCCCAGTTGAGTACTGACCGCACTTACAGGCAGTGCCTCTCTATGGTTTCAGACAGGTGGCTTCCCCAGTTCAGACTGGAGACACTGGAATTCAACCTGCAACAGACTATGTGCAAAGCATGGGTTCTACCGCTGAGTTGTGGCCTTATGTTTATCATCCACCCCAGCGTCGAATGTCAACGACTTTCTTGTTCGGGCGACAATCACTAGGGCTGTGCTCCGCTCTGATTCGGATCGCGAATCTGGAGCGGAGCGACCTGATCTACCTCTGCCAAAGGCGGATCCGAATCGGGCCAGGGGAGCTGCGGATCGAGGCGAAGCGGTTCGCCTCCATCCGGAGCTCTGAATGCAGGTAAGTGGGGGGGGAGGGGGAATCACCTGGTGCTGCTGCCGCAGTCCATGCAGTGATGGCGGTGGAGCCAGGTAAGGTGGGAGGGGGCTTACCTGTGTCCGTCGTGGTCCATGCGGTGATGGCGATGAAGCCAGGTAAGGGGGGAGGGGGTTATTCAGCCCCCATTTTGTCCCCCTTTCCCCACTTACCTGCCTCCTCCATCCGCCATGGAGGCAAGTAAGTAGGGAAGAGGGGGCAAAATCTTGATCCGCCCCTCCAGATCTCGCTCCATGGAGAGGAGCGAGGGAGGGTCGGATCAACCCGAAGCAGTTCGGGACCGATCCGAAAGTTCCGGATCGGGCCACGAAGCGGTTCGGGGGGTCCGTGCACAGCCCTAAGAATCACCCTAAAACTAGTTGTGGGTGTCTTTTAGAAAAGGGACAGATTTGTTTTTGTTCCTGCCGGCTTATGGCATGGTCCTACTCAGAAGTAAATCAGTTATGCCTGGCAGCCAAGGCCATGCTAGCTGGGGATGGTTGGAGGTGTAGTCCCACTCCTAACACCCTTGGACGGCTCCTAGGGCCAGGAATCCAAAGGCACCGAACGGGTCTTCCGCTCCGCCTAAGAAGAGGTGTGGATCGCTTGCAAAGGAAGGACTCTCCCACGGAGCCTCAAATGATTGCTCTCAATGGGTTGATTGTACGGTGCTTGCTTGCTGTTTAAAGGCTTGAAAATATACACAAAACCATTTCAGTGTCTGCTCTGAATTGGAGCGGGGAGAGAGGAAGGCTCTTATGAACCTAGCGGGCTCCAACCATTGCCCTTGGCAGAGCGGCTTTCATATCAGCTGTGCAAGGGGAGAAATCCAGGCCCTATTAATAGCAGGAAAGTGTCCAATTGAACGCCTTCCCAACTTTGGGTAAAGGCTCTGGAAGCTGGCCGGGGGTCAGAGTTTCTAGTCCCAGCTGGCTAGGTTGTGTTCAGCTGAATGGTTGAAAGAGAGTCAACACCCCTGCTCCCCTTGCGACGCTCACGGGGGAAATATTTGGAGGCCGTCAAGACCTCGGATAACCTGGCTGCGGAAGAGAACGGCCAATTTTCGGAAGGGACACCCTAGAAATTTGTCAGCTCCGGCTTTCGGTGAATTAACGCATCTCGCTGCCCGCAATTATGGCCAGCTGGAGATCATTTTTCAAGACCCTGAAAAAATGCCACAAGGCAGCAAATCGCTCCAGAAGGAGCTCTCCAAATGGGCCCGGACAGAGCAAACGCAGTTCAACCCGAGCCAGTATGAAGCGATGCACATATGGGCAAAATATCCCCGCTTCACAGTGGCTGCCCACGAAAGAGATCTTGGGGTCCCGGTGGACGGCTCGATGAAAAGTTGAACCAGTGCGTGGTTGTTGCAGAAAAGGCAAATTCCATGTCGGGGATCGTTCAGATAGGAATTGCAACGAAAATTATTATTATTATTATTATTATTATTATTATTATTATTATTTATTATTATTATTACATTTGTATGCCACCCCATAGCCAAGGCTCTCTGGGCGGTTTACATAGGATAAAAACACTTAAAAACAATATAAAATCACAAAATTTAAATTTGTTTTTATCAATGTCTTCTATAAAGTCAGGCCATGGCTAGACCAGGCCTATATCCCGGGATTGTCCTGGGATCATCCCTGTGCAACCAAATGACACACCGGGATCCCAGGAGCAGGCAGGGACGACCCCTCCATTTGCCTGGGATAATCCTTAGGTCTAGCTAAGTGCTCAGACTCTAGGTCAATCTAGCCCAGTATTTGGAAGGGCCTCTCCAGGGTTTCAGGTAGGACCCTACCTGGTGTTGCCAAGGTCCTGGGACTTTGGCGTGCAAAATTGTTCCTTCTCACTGGACAAGGAGCCCTCCCTGGACTCAATGACCCTTTGGTCTCTTCTAGAAAGACACTTTCTGTTCTTTTCTCCTCCCATGACATTCACCTCCATGAATGACCCACCTCTGTCGCCCACATGATTGCATCGGAGCGAATAGCGAAGTCTTGCCCAGAGGGAGCTTCCAAATCCACCTGTCCAACTTTCACGTGAGCAAAAGTTACATTTGGGAAGAAAACCCAATTCACAATATCATATCTCTCGCCCTTTTTATAGAAAGAGACTTCATCTCCAACACTGTTGTTAAAACGGACGTTCCTCAAAGTGGCAAGGATCTGAAATGGAAGAGAGACTTTGGAAACAGGGCAATTGTGAGCGGCCCCTGGCCTCTTTTATCATCCTGCAATGGCTGTCAAGTTTGGAGACTTCCTTCTTTCCTGAACTCCATGGTTTAGTTCAGTGGTTCCCAAAGTGGGTGGTACTGTCCCCTTGAGGGTGGTGGGATTGCATAGGGGGGGTGCTCGAGGCAAGGTGACAGCAGGGGGGCGCTCAAGGTAGGTTTTTTCCATACCAGGAGTAAGGAAATTTCTGATCGCTCTCCTGCCCTATGAAGAGTGGTTCAGAAGCTCCTGGTTGCATTTCCAACGTCATATTTGGTGGAACGTGGTTTTAGCGTGGTCTGCCGACTTCTCTCCAAGCAAAGAAATCGACTCCAGATTACTAAACGCGGTGATTTAAGACTCTTGTTAAGTGACTTTAAACCAGACCTTGGGAAACTGGTATCACTTCATCAAGCCCGTCCATCACATGAAGAATTTACAGAATAGTGAAGGACTCTACCCTAGTTACTAAATGTGATATCTAATATTCTTGCTAAATGACTATCAGACTTTGAAAAGATGATATCAAAGGATCAAGTTCATCAATTATGTTTAATTGAATAAACTAAAACAATGTAATTGGTTTTTGAATAAATATTCAATTAATTGTTACTGTTTTGAATTTTATTGTTATTATCTTCCTTAGTGGGTCGTTGAAAACCGCTATTCTGAATAATGATTTTTATAGGGTAGGGCAGGGGGCCCTGGGCATGAGTTTGTGGAACCAAGGGGGCGGTGACCTGGAAAAGTTTGGGAACCACTGGCTTAGTTCAATACTTAGGAGGTGTCTTCATTGGGCACTGGCTGCTCAAATGTGCTTGCCTAGTGGTTAGGGCTTTTTTGGGTGGTGTCTACTTACAACAACACACCCTTAGTCCTTTGAGTGGGAGCTGGAGGGAGTTTACTTGTAGCCACAAAGAGACCAAGAAGGAACATGTCTGTTTCCTTCTGGAGATGGTGAGTTGGTGAGTGAAGAATACAATGTATTTGGGGTGGGGACTTGCTTGATTCTTTCTTCTCCATATCCACAGTTTTAAACGCATGGTTATCCCAGAAACACTTGAACGCTCTGAGACTTTTTCCTTGCTTATTAATGCTCTTTAAGAGAAATGATGGCCCTTGGGGGTCTTGGAAGCATATCTATGTGGAACAGCTCTATTAGGACCTTTCGACTGGACTAATAGACCTTGTCCCAGACCACTAAGAAACCACCAAAGCACCTTTTATAAGATTTCCGAATCTGAAGGCAGGTGTTACCTGCCACGGATGGATATCCAGAAGCCTCTTGCCTTTCCCTGTCAATCCATGTTTGGGTCCAGATGAGGACAGAATATGCAGCGTGTGTCCCACGGAATACACGGCATTGTAGACACTGTAGCTGTGACTGGACATGGACATCTCAAGCCTTTGGCCAGGCAGATCCTCAACCTTCTCCTTCCCGGTACAGTTTCTCCATCCCCTTGGAGAGTTTTGTCCTAATTTCAGAAACTTACAGTCAAATGCCCTTTGCCACCAGACACGGAGAAAGATGTCTCCTTGCGGCTGGAGTGGATCCAAAGCCCAGAGAAATTGCTTGAATTGTGGCACATCCCTTACTTGGACTCTGAACTGCAAAGCTCCGTGGAAGAGTTTGGCCTGGTTTAATATTTGTCGTTCTTCAGAATTTTTCCGGTGAGACGTCAAGATCCAAACCTTCCTAAATGGGGCCTTGGACTTTTCTCCATGAACAAGCAAAAAGACTCTTAATATTTGTAAAACGTTGCTGTCCCCAAAGACAATCACCACTTGGGGCTCAAACCAAGGACTAGGAATAGAACCAGCTAGGGCTTGTTGTAAAAGGAGTGCATCTGATGCCTTGAACGTTTCACTGAAGGCCACGCAGATGTCCTTCTGCTTGAGCATTGGTGTCAAAGTCTGGATGAAATTTTGACCATTCTCGTCCGCTGGGGCTATCAGCCCAATCCAGTTCCAGTGGAAATGTAAGAGCAGCCAGACTAAGCCCATGGATTGGGCAATTTCATCCGCATCAATCCGGAAGAAAGAAGGAAATTCTGTTTCCTCTCTCTGAACAGGGCCCAGCAAACCATAGCCAAGCTGAAGGAAGGAATTTCCTATTAGTCTACTGAAGCAAAATTCTGTGAAACTGAAAAGACTGACACATTTTTTAATAGCACCATCTTAAGGTACCCTGCTAGAATGGATATCAGCCAAAAGTCGCCTTGTATTGAACAAATGTGACTCTTGGGAGATTTAGGGTCCCTCCTAAATAGTTTGGTCAAACCAGTTCCATTGTGTGTCAAAATCCCTTCGGACATCTCTTCTCCCACACAGTTAACAACATAGGCTGAATTTTTAACTGGCCCCAGAATAGTCATTTTAAATGGATATTGTTGTTTTTATGCTTGGTTTTATATTTCTGTATATTTGTTTTTAATGTTCACTGTTTTTAACTTTTGTAAACTGCCCAGAGAGCTTCGGCTGTGGGGTGGTATATAAATGTAACAAATAAATAAACAATAAATAATAAATTAGGACTCAGAAAATTGAAAATGTGACACAACGATAACGGGTCTTAATCAGAAGTTCCTTAAATTCCTCCACTCAAAACACTTTCTGTTGCCATCCCAAGGTGTGCGGCTGAAACATCAGGTGTTTCATATGGAAATGGGTCCCAGTACATGAAACACTGACAGAGTTTATGCTGAAGTGGGACTCTGGTCCTCACAATCACCAGAGGGGTCCCTGCGTTAAGCGATCAAATTCAAGAAGAACCCTTATGCCACCTCGTTTATTCGTGAGTCTTTAAGGTGTTGCAGGACTCCTTTCTATTTCTCCCAGTCCCAATCCTTTTCTTACATAACAGGCCTGTTCCTGGCTGGGAATAGTCACACCAGAGCCACCTGAGAGTCCTGGCTACCAACAAAATTATCCTGTGGCAGTCAGAAGGTCCCCTGCTTCTGCCATCCAAAATCAAGGCAATACACCCACTGCATGGGCAAATCCATTTTCAGAGATTCTCTTGTCCATCTTAGTATTCCTGAATTCTCCTGGTCCCCCACATCCATCCCTAGATAAATCCTCTTACCTGTGGAACCTTGAAGATGCCCATTACAGATGCGATCTGTCTTGAGGATTTGGAGTCGAGACCCCCTATAACTGAGAGCAGTTGATCCTGCCTGTGACATTGATAGTTAAGAACCATTCGTCTCCGTGTGGAGAGCAGGGACAGGCTGTTCAAACAGACCCGTCTTGCGATGTTGTGGTGGGCATAGATGCGGAAGCCAAGGGTGTGGTTGGGTAAGAGAACTGGATCCTTGTTGATCTCCTCGATGGTGAACGCCAAGGCCAGGAACTGCTGGTAGTACTTGAACATTGTCCTACAGTGATGGGAATGACATTGGGAGGAGCATAAAGAAGTAGAGGGTTCAATCATCCTTATGGGTCAACCCTCCTTGGAGAGAGACAAGACCTTCTAACCTAGAAGGTCAATACTTCAGACTGTTCTATTGACACACAAAGTCTTGCTAAGTGCATTAGGAACATCTGAAAAGCCCTGCTGCATCAGAGATCTCGTGTAGCACATGTATATTTGATTTATTATTTATTTTTGTTGTTTATACTCCACCTTTCAGGATGCAAATCCATCCAAGGTGTCTTACAGGTAAGACTGCAAAACAGAAATGGTGGGATTCCCAATGACAACTGAACAAAAACCCACAAGGTGCACGGGAAATTTACAGAAGTGCACTTGATGGGTATTTTATTTGAAATAAAAACATTTACAGAAGTTTATTGTTCTCTGCTTTGCACACACAACACACACACACACCTTTCTCCAAATAAAGGGAGAGTGCTGCTCCTGCCAGCCAGTGTTGGCTATATTGGGCTAGATAGACGAAGGCCCTGAGCTAGGCTAAATCTATGCTAGTGGGTTTTTCCAGTGCTGAGGTGCACTGATAATTGTTGTGCCACATTTCACATGTCCTGCTTTTGTGGCATTATCTCCCACTTTTTATTCTGTATTATCCAAAATACCTCCACAGACTTTATGGTACATGCTATGAGGTATAAATGCACAAGACACATAGAACATTAACGTATCGATACGACACGCAGTCCAGTTCCGTCCTCACGATATTGCAGCCTACTCTGGTGCAATGATGCCGGAAACTTTCAAGTCTCGTTATACACTGAAGCCAAATTGCCACAAACATCTAATCCCTCTTGAAGAAGCTTACAAAAGCTCACTTAAGAAGGCTGGTGGTGCTAAATGACGGAAGTCTTGTGGCTTTTTATAAGAGAACGTGACCAATGGCAAATTCCCACCCACAATGAGGTGTCCTGGCCGGTAGGAATCTTTCTGCAGCTCATAAGGCCTGGTCATGGGGCACGTGGTCCTCAGCATCTTCTGGGTGACCTGGGGCAGGAGCCGAAAAAGCAGCAGGAACAGCAGCCAACGAACCATCTGTCAGGGATGCTTTAGGGTGGATTCCTGCATTGAGCGGGGGTTGGACTTGATGGCCTTGTAGGTCCCTTCCAACTCTGCTATTCTATGATTCTATGATTCTATCATTAGTGGTAAAGAGATCTTCCTTCCTGGGTCAGTAATTTAACAGTGATGAATGAACACCACGTCATGAGACACCACCCCAGACCCAAACGGGAGGGCTCTGGACGTACTTATATTAAGCATGTTTTCCTCTGGATTTCTTTGTTATTGACTTGCTGGTTGGAAATCCACGGGGGTTTCATCAAGAATGACTGTCATTTTAACAATTTCAGGGTGGCAAAATAACCACAGCACCAACAGTGCTGAGGTCCCTTTGCACAGCAGAGCGAGGGGGAAAGGCTTCATTGCTTCTCTGTAGGGCAGACAGGCTCTGAGATATGTCTTAGATTGTCAGGAGTCCACTTTTCTCTAAAGTTTGTTAGCCCAGATTGATGACTGAGGAAAGAGAGGAGTTGCATGTAGCTGAGTCTTGAGCAATGACGCTTGGGGTTACCATAGCATGTGAGCTGTGTGAGAGAGCTGAAAAATACATGTTTATTTATCTTTCATGCTGGATGAAAGGTTCCAGGATTAGCTGAACAGCCCATCTGTGAATCTGGTGGTGATATCTAAGAATTTCCACCTCGTGCAAGCACTTGAGTCATTACTGCCTCTGAGAGGGACGCCTGCTTTCGCTGACATTTTCTTGGCGGACTTTGTAGCGGGGTGGTCTCAGTAGCCCTGTTAAGACCTCAGGGCTTTTACTCGGGTGCCTTCTGGCGGCCAACTCTGAACATTGCAGCCTGCTGGCTGCAATTGCTCTTGAAGTCCACAGTGCTTACACTGGAGTGCCCTTTTGGCCGTCTCTGTGTACTGCAGCCTGCTCTTCTCAATAGCTCTGTCAAGACCGTAGCACTTACATTGGGGTGCCCTCTAGTGGTACCCAGCTAGCTGGCGGAAAGGTAACTGCGACTGGGGAAGGCAACAGCAAACCACCCCGCTACAAAGTCTGCCAAGAAAGCAGGCGTCCCTCTAGGAGTCAGCAATGACTCAAGTGCTCGCATGAGAGGTTCCTTTCCTTTAGCCTCATGTGGTGCAGAGCGGTAAAGCAGCAGTTTCTGCAGCTGAAACTCTCCCCACGGCCTGAGTTCGATCCCAGCGGAAGCTGGTTTCAGGCAGCTGGCTCGGGTCGACTCAGCCTTTCATTCTCCCAAGGTCGGTAAAATGAGTACCTGGGGGAAAGGTAACTGCGACTGGGGAAGGCAATGGCTTAGTTTGCATAGTTTTGCCTAGGGGGAAGTTTCCAAGAGATTAGACTGTCTTCAGAGAGAAGAGATGTTTGTTGCTTATTAAAAGCTTTGTGGATTACCTAGCAGGCCTCATCCTATCAAAAGCAGAGGCTTTCTGAAAAACACGACACAGCGTCCTATAGCACTCATGTCTTGCTTGGTGCATCCAGTGGGCCAGTGGAGGAACAGATGCCGATCAAGATGGGTGCGTGGTCTGATCCAGCATGGCTCTTCTTGTGAATCTGAAACACTGGTTGTGGATTCCAATTCAGGTCTCAAATAATCGATCGTTTCTTGTGCTGAGACCCTGTTTACAACATGGATTTTGGATTGCAACTTTGCATTGTTGTTAACACGGATTTCACCTTCGTTTTTATTGTTATCTTAGCCTAAGAGAGTTTTGTTTTGTTTTAGCTATAGGCCAACAAATGCATTTTAGAATTAAACCAATATCTAGGGAACACTCGATATCACACGAATTTCCACCAGGGAGCATTTCATTTTATTTTAGGGGAGCAAATCCCATAGCCGTTTAACGCAGGCGCAGATGTAGAGAGATTAACCCAGATGTCCCAAGCAAGGAGGCAAAGTTGTGCCCCGGGGACAAAGACGGAGCCAAATGGAAGGTTCGGGGGCAGAAAGGTGAAGGGTGACGGCCACAGCAGTGCCTTGCGGGATGGATGGGGCTGAATAGCACGGTTGTCCTGCCCAAAGCTCAGCTCTTTCAGCAGCAGAAAGAGCCTTTGACAAACGTTTAGGGTGGCGAACTTAGAGGACATTAAAAACGAAAGTACCCCGTCTGCCGTTCCTGGACAACCATTCTCCTCTGGCGAAGTTTCCTGAGTCTGGAAGAGAAGAGGCTGTTGTTTTGTGGCAAAGCCCTGGGCGATTTTCCTCTCGCTCCGAAATGTCAAAGGGACGTTGTGGTGGCAGTTAAGATGAGATCACGGTATTGTGTCTCTTCTCCTGCAAAGGCAGAGAGACTCCCAGCAGCCAAAAGCCGGAGCAATTGGGGAGGGTGCTGCAGACAGAACTGAAAACTTTCTAGTCCTGGATGAACGTGCAAAGTTAAGACTGAGGGAAGGACCATAGTTCAATAGTCCCTGCTTTGCAGCCAGAAAGTCACTGGTTCAATTCCCGGCGTCTCCAGGTTGGGCTCAGAAAAACCTTTCTCTCTCTAAAACCCTGTGGGCCTGTTCAATCAACACGGTTTTTACAAGGTAGCTTCTGTGAGCAGTACTGACTCCATTTTGAAGCGACCCGAAACCCCACCTACAGACTGAGAGCATTCACAGAAGGCCTAGGTCAAGTCACCATTTCCTGATAGACTTTTTCAAATGCCTTCCCCAGAGACAAAGGTAGGGGTAAAACTAAGCAGAATATGAATGCTGGGTGGCAAGAGTTTTACCTGGTCATACACATGCTAATGTAGCCCTGTTGCTGAACTCCAGGTTGCATCAAGTACAGCCATCATCCCAAATCACCCTCTTTTGTTCCCATAGCAAGTCGATCTTTAGATAAAGATCACACACACAAAAAAAAAACTCAAGTTAGGCAGAAGAAAAAGGCTAGCTACTAGCCATTTCAGCCTCTCCCGCCATGTCTATAGATCTTAGGCTGCGACTTATTCATTAAAACTTTTTAATTTTGTGTCTATTGGAGACTGGATCGTCTCTTTCATAAGCGATTGTCTAATTCAGCTAATTGCTGCAAGTGCAATACTGCCAACACTTCTTTTAAATATATGTTTTGGCAGTACCCAGTAATTGATTCTTTTGGGGTGGAGGTTTTCATACGGATAAATTTAGTACTGGAACAGTCTTTAATATTCACTGATGTAAACACACTTTTACATTGTTTACCTGCTCTATGGAAACTAACAATAGCATAAAAAGATTCTCCGCGCCCTTTTGACAGCTAAAAGACTGACATTGCAACACTGGAAGGAGAAACGCTCACCTCCTATAATGCAGTTGGATTGAGGACCTCACAGTGGTTTCAATACTTGAAAGGGTGGTGTACAGGTGCCACTTTCAAATGGATACTTATTTAGAGATCTAGTCTACTTTGACAAGCCAATGCATAATGGCAAGGAAGTTGTTTGCATTTCATTCAAATCCATGTATGTATTTTTTAAAACAACAACAACACGGGTGTTTCATGCAAATTTCTCATGCCTATGAGCACCATGTTGGTGACCTCTTTGCACCAGTGGTGTGGACAATACTGAGATACGTGGACCAATGGTTTTGACCCAGCATCGTCTTCTGCTCCTGTTTATTTAGAACCATGAAGACTGGGAACCTGTTGCACTTTGATCAGAAAGGACCCCGGAAAGCCGAATATGGTGAAAGACCTTTCCTAAGGCGTGCTTACTGGCAGAGTTTTAAGCTAAAATATGATATTTTATTGTATTTGACTGCTCCAAAATCGAATTCAGCTCCTGGGCTGAAAGAAATTTGACACCTTGCTCTAGATCAGCCTTCCTCAACCTGGGGCGCTCCAGATGTGTTGGACTGCATCTCCCAGAATGCCCCAGCGCTAGGGCATTCTGGGAGTTATAGTCCAACACATCTGGAGCGCCCCAGGTTGAGGAAGGCTGATCTAGACGGACATCCCAGCTCTGTGCTATCTGTCCACAACCTCTGTAAGGCACCTGACTGGGGAAGGCTGAATAAACCCTTCATTAGAGCCTTCTAGTGCTGGCAGGAGTGGCAAAATCCAGCAGCAAGGAGTTCCGTTGGTTAATCTTACAGTCCACGAATGAAGAATTTCTTCCTTTCTGCTCTGCAGAATCCGCTGCTTTCTAATTCTTCTGGTGAGAGAGCGTAATTCACGTCTCTCATGCCCGTCCTCCTCCCTCCTCTTCCAAGGTCTTACAAACCATCTCCAGGGTGCCCCCTTCCCCCCCCCAACCCCCCTCCAGACGCGCGTCTGAAAACCTCCACCGCTCAACCTTTCGGTCGTTAAAAGAAATGATTTACAGCCAAATACGGGAACTTGGAACATCCATCTCCGAGTATAAACATTTCTTTAAAACAAAAATGTCGGACCACAATTGAAGAACGTTCGCTAAATTTGGACACACCATAGATTACTGTTTACTTTCCAGCTTAGGCCTCGAACTGCACAGCCAGCAAACAATGAATTTCCAAGCTGACTCTAGAGGAGATGTGGGGTGGGGGGTGCGGGTGATGTGGGATTATTCCTCGTGGGTATGTTCTTGGTTTTTTTAAAATTATTTTTACTGTTATGCAGTCAATGAGATAATCCACACTTTATCAGAACTGATGGAAACTAGGCTTAACTCTCTCTCATACACACACAACACACACACACACATATGTAGGTTGATTGATTAAACAGCCCATTAAATTAGATATTAAATGTCCCAAGCCATATCACAATGTCCCAAGTCAGAACCATGAGGACTGGCACCTTCCTTTACCTTTATGGAAAAACTCAATGGTAGAAACTATCACAACGTCCCAAGTTGCATTAAAACACTGAATGTCCCAAATGTCCCATATTAAACATTTCATTGAATTGACTGTTAAATGCCCCAAGCCATATTAAAATATCCCAAGTCCTATTAAAACAGTATCAGAGGCAACAACCGATTGCTGGGGAGGGGACACATGTTGCTGGGGAACATGGGCAGGAGGGTGCTGTTGCACCCATGTCCTGCTTGTGGGACCCTGGTTAACATCTGTTTGACCACTCTGTGAAGGACTAGATGGACCCTTGGTCTGATCCAGCATCAGGGCTCTTCGGATGTTCATTAAGCGAACCATATTAAACATCATATTAAACATTCACTCTCTGTGTGATTTTAAGGCAGCTTTAAAGACTAGCCTTTTCCGGCAGGCCTATCCAGATGAATGTTAAATCATGAATTTTTAAGATGTATTGATTCCTGTTCTAATGTTGTTCCCTGCCTTGATCCAAAGGGAGAGGCGGGTAAGAAATAAAATAATAATAATAATAATAATAATAATAATAATAATAATAATAATTATTATTATTATTATTATTATTGCCATATGGAGGGCCTTCTCTGCTGTGGCACCCTGGCTGTGGCATGAACCAGTTCTGGATGCAGACAAGCTGGAGCGGGTTCAGAGGAGGGCAACCAGGATGATCAGGGGTCTGGAAACAAAGCCCTATGAAGAGAGACTGAAAGAACTGGGCATGTTTAGCCTGGAGAAGAGAAGATTGAGGGGAGACATGATAGCACTCTTCAAAGACTTAAAAGGTTGTCACACAGAGGAGGGCCAGGATCTCTTCTCGATCCTCCCAGAGTGCAGGACACAGAATAACGGGCTCAAGTGACAGGAAGCCAGATTCCGGCTGGACATCAGGAAAAACTTCCTGACGGTTAGAGCACTACCTCAACGGAACCCGTTACCAAGGGAGGTGGTGGGCTCTCCCACCCTAGAGGCCTTCAAGAGGCAGCCAGACAGCCATCTGTCAAGGATGCTTTAGGGTGGATTCCTACATTGAGCAGGGGGTTGGACTCGATGGTCTTAAGAGGCCCCTTCCAAGTCTACGATTCTATGAAAAGTCCCATGTGCAAGTAGGGGCCCGCGTACACCTCTGGAGAGCCTCATCAATGCTCTGCTTGCACCTCTCTTGGGAGAGAAGAAAGGTCTGGGGGTGGCGGGGCTTGTAACGTACCCCGGGGGTTGAAGGAGGAGCCAGGAGGCAACCCCCCCTCCGCCCCCGCATTCCTTCTGCGAAGTTCCCTCCGGGGCAGGCGCGCTCCGCCCCCCCTCCCTCTCTCCCTCCCTCCCTCCCTCTCATTGTCAATTAGACAGATGTTTCCCTAGCTTCGGCGTTCAGCAGCGCGGGGCTGAGATTCCTTAGTCCGGAGTGAATCCGGAGCCACGCCTGCAGTGGCGAGGCGCCGCTCCAAGGGGAGTCCGGAGCGAGGGCAGCAGGTAAGCGAGACTTTAGCAGAGGAAGGAGGGAACGCGAAAGAAAGAAAGAAAGAGAGAAAGAGAGAAGCGTTGGGGGAGGCCTCGATCCACGCGGATTCGTGCCACTCCGGGATGGGGACGGGGGTCTTCTTTCGGAGGGTGGCAAGGACCGCAGCTGAAGCGGGATCGGAGCCTCACCCATGGTCCCAATATGGGTCTCCTCGGAAGTAAGTCCCACTGAGTTCAGTCCCACAAAAGGATGTGGCGCCTCCAAGCAGCAAGCCTCGGCAGGCTTACTTGGGAGTCAGCCTATGGAGCACGTGGGGTTTTACTTCTGAGTAAACCAGCGCCCTCCACCCTGCAGTCTTCTACAGGTTTACAGGGGAGTAAGCCCATTGAATCCGGTGGCGCCTGCTTGCCGAAGCGACGCTGCTTAGAGCCGCCTTTGGACTCCAGTTCCCATCAGCCCCAGCCAGCGTGGCCAACTATCAAGGATTCTGGGAGGTGGAGTCCAAAACATCTCCAGAGGGCCAGGTCGGGGGCGGCAGAGATATAGAAACAGGCTGTGATCCTGTGCACGCGTTTTACTCGGCACCGAACTCCGTGGAGCTTACTCCTGAGTAAACGAGCACCGATCGCGCGCTTCTGCATAACTGGAATTTCTCAGGAGAAAGCCCGGAGAAGGTGGTGGCCGGGCGTAGGGAAGGCTTACTTCTGAGTAAGCAGCAATGCATACAACCGGGCCCCGATCCTTGACATGCTGACTTGAGCCTTCAGCTGCCTGGACTGCGCTGATTCCCTTGACCTCTTCGTGGGGCCCCAATCCGCCCTGAAGCACATTCAGCTCTGAGCATCATCAAGGTTCTTTCGGGCACCTGGGAAATATTTTCCTCTTCTGTTTGGGGGCATCCGGTCCAGCAGCAGAATAGATGCTTCTGTCCGTCCTCATTACTCAGAGGTAGACTGCTTCTGAATGTGGAGGTTCGACTTCGCAAGCACACCAAATAGCTGATGGTCTCTTGTCTAGGATTTTGTCCAGTAATGCCTCTTTCCCAAATGTTCTCTCTCTCAGCCAGCCTCCAACTGGCAAGGAGTTCCATAAGTTAACAAGGAGCAATCAGTCCGGTACACGCGTGTCACGGAAGCAAACCGCCTCCGTGGGAGTAGAAGGCGGCCAAATCTTCTGCCGTAACGTTCCTTGTGCCTATAAATCTGGTGGTTTCTCTCTCTGGCGTTCTCCCCTTGAATTGCTTTGCCACTGACGGAGACATGAGAAAGCTGAGGATTATATTTTGTTTAGTGGGGGTTGGATTAAATCTCTCACACACGCACACCCCAAATCTCCCTTTACAAAGTATTGAGGGATACGGCCACTGCTTTAATGAGTCACCACTAGATTTGTGGCATTGTCTGTTCTTCCAATCCACTCCCACATCTCAGGCCTATTTGCATGTCCAACTACCAACATGCTGTCAAAGGGCATGTTTTGAACAGGTGTCAGGAATGGCTGAATCAGGACAGATGATTCAGGTGAAGGAATGGAGAGAGGCAGCCAGGGGTGGTGGTATCAATATTTTGGAGACAGGTAGGAGAAATGCTACATGGGGATAATTTTAAAAATAATTAAAGGAAACAGAGTTAGATTTTTTTAAAAGCAAAAGGTAGGAAGGAAAGATGGGCTGTAATGAACCATTCTCAAGTTACACTTATATTTCTTTCATTTTATTATTTTATGTTTAATTTCTCACCCTTCCTCCAAGACCGCTGAGGCTGCCCTAGGCAGGAATCCATATTTATTTAATCTCTCAACAACAACCCTTTGGGGTGGGCTAGACTGAAACCCTTTCCTCTCGGTGTTGCCATTCTCCACTGGGCACTGTCAATTAGGTTTTGTCCTGCCTTGAGTTCGAGTCCGCACCTTTGCCACCCAGTAGGTGAGAGGGTAAACCAGGACCAGGGACTCAAGTTTCGAATTGAAAGAAATCAGTTAGCTTATTGATACTGCCTAAAAAATAATATTGTTTTCATATAGGAAATCAATGATTTGCATACAGAGTAACAGGAAGCTCATGGGTTGGAGAGATTCCTAAAGGGCATTTTGCGTGGGATTTTTATTCATTTATTTATTTATTTATTGCAATTCTTTCTGTCTTTCCCCCCTCACCTTATATCACAATCCAGAGACTTTACCATTTTCAAAAAAAGAAGCATTGATTTCTCCTTCTGCACACTCTGCTCCAATCGTTTTGGGGTGTACACGAAAAAGACATCTAATTTTCAGTGTTGAGCTCTAGGCCATTGAGCCAAGCTACACGTTACGGGGGAAGAGGTGCCAGGATGGGTGGGCGGGTGTTAGATTGAATTTTTCCTACTTTTTTAATTGCCTTGGTAGATCTCTGCCCAGGCCACAGGCCGCAGGCTGCTTGCTGGGAAAGGAAATGGAGATTTCCCTTCAGCCCCGGATGGCCCTCGCGCGCGCCCCAAATGCAGATATAAATCAGAGTTTATCTCTCAGAGGAGGGCGCGGGACGGAGAGCCAAACAAATTGCCCAAAGATAAATCTGTCTGTTGTCGAGCCGCCCTCTCGCTGGGCCTCGCTTTCTCACGCTCTCTGCAACGGCCCCGCGTTGGCACCGAAAACGCACGCCTTCAGACCCGCGGAGACGGAGCGGTTGCAATTTATAAGTAAACCGAGGTGGTGGGAGAGTCCTCACATTTATCGTTGCGGGAGAAAAGGCTGAGGCATGCGAGAGCTCACAAGGGAATGCTTTCCATGACATCTGATGTACAAAATCATTGAATTTGTGTGTTGGAAGGGCCCTCAAAGGTCATCTATTCCAACCCTTCCTTGCTCAGGGTAGGAATCTTGCAACTACGCTATCGCTGACTGACAGCTGAGAGCCCACCACCTCTTTCTCCCATTAAACAGCTCCTAGCATTAGGGTTAAACAGCTCCTAATGTCCACCCCAAATCTGCTCCCCTGCCATTCTCACCCACTGCTTCTAGTCCTCAGGAGAAACACAGAAAAACTTTGCTTCCTCTTCAGATATCTGAAGACTGCTATCATATCTCTCCTTCATCTTCTCTTCTCCAGGCAAAAGGTTTACGACTCCTGGACTAGTTATATCCCAAAGGCCACACGACGACTCCAAATCAGGGATGAGATGGAACTCGAATCCAGATCTCTTTTATTAAGGCCATTTGCATTTTGCCGCCTCTCGAATCATTTCATCTCAAATCAAAGCGGCGTTGGCACAGTGACCTCCTGACCTGCCTCGGGGGATCCCTTCCCTAGGAATTATCCCCACTTTCATCCTAACGACAACCCTGCGAGGTGGATTAGCCTGAGAAGGAGCGACCATCCCAGCAGGTGAGTCGGGATGTGAACCAGCGTTCGTGCTGCTTCAAACTGGCTGGAGCGGCTTCCCCCAATTTAGTCCAGATGCTTCAGACCACAACTCCCATGATTCCTGACCACTGGCCAGGTGGGCTGGGGCAGATGGGACCTGAAGTCCAAAGCACCCACAGGGCACTGAACTTGCAGGGTTGTGTTAGGTGTCGTTTCAGATCTGAGGCTGCTTTCTTTGCATAGGAGGGAGATTTAAGTGGTGGCTGAATTCGTGGAAAGGAGGAAAGTATTTTTTCAGTAACGAATCACCCCCCTTAAAGGACGTGTATCTTAGAAGCAATTGTATATACTTTGGATCAAAAAATGGGGTGCTGTCACCCCAGGCCCTCATTTCCAGGGGCGCCATTTGAGAACAGCCCTGCGTGTGCTGCTTGGAACTTTTCGGATGACTCAAGCAGGTCTCACGAGTGAATAAAATAAACATCTGCCCGTCGAGAGAAGGAAATGACACTTCCCTCTGGCATGGCCGTGCTCAGGGAAGGGGTCGTGCGCTGGGGGTTTTCTGGCGGTGCCGCGGGTGTCGCTTGCCAACGCAGAGCGGACGTTTTCGGCTCTTGTAAGGACTTGTCTGGCATTGGGCGTTGCCGCTCCAGAAGCGCCTTGACGTGTGTTAGAACGGAGCCACACAAGTTATGGTGAAGTCTCTGGCCAGGCCGGCTGGAGGAATGGACACCTTCACATTCCTCCCTCCCTTCCTCTCTCTTTAAATCCAAGTTTCTAGACATTATGAATGCAAAGATAGCTTGGAGAACGTGTGAGCCATTTTTGAAGCTGGATAAGGAATTCAGGGGTGAAAGGGGACGCGTTGCTCATTGATCCTTCCCTAAGGTGGGGAGAAGCAACTGCATTTATTGTTTTACGGTCAACTTTTATATACTCCCTTGTTTGCTAAAAAGCCATCAAGACGGTGAGAACATGAACTAAAATCGTTTGCACAGTTCTGATTTAAAACCAGCACACGATTGTGCCAAATTCTTCCGGTTGTCTCTGCAGTCGGGATTTGGAGGGGGGAGGGTGTTGTCTAGGGAGTAAAAGACCTGTAGCTTAGTGGAGCCACAATTCCGAATCTCGCCTCGGAGGTGAGCTCACCAGGCGGCTTTCGAGCAGGTCAAATTGCTCAGCCTCCATTTGCCCATCTGTAATATGGGCATCATAATACAGGTCGAACTTGTGGGATTATTGCGAGAAGAATTTCCAATGGTTTTTCCCAGAGAGCGGAGTTCCTTTATGAAACTGGGGCCGTCATGCGCACACAGATACAGGCTTGTATCCTGCCATAGTTTGTAAGATTATGCATTCCAGGATGACAAGAGGACCTTCTTAACCCAAGAATTCATAGAATCATAGAATAGTAGAGTTGAAAGGGGCCTCTTAAGACCATCGAGTCCAACCCCTCTGCTCAATGCAGGAATCCACCTTAAAGTATCCCTGACAGATGGCTGTCCAGCTGTCTCTTGAATGCCTCAAGTGTGGGAGAGCCCACAACCTCCCTAGGTCACTGATTCCATTGTCGTACTGCTCTAACAGTCAGGAAGTTTTTCCTGATGTCCAGCCGGAATCTGGCTTCCTTTAATTTGAGCCCGTTATTCCGTGTCCTGCACTCTGGGAGGATCAAGAAGAGATCCTGGCCCTCCTCTGTGTGACAACCTTTTAAGCGTTTGAAGAGTGCTCTCATGTCTCCCCGTAATCTTCTCTTCTCCAGGCTAAACCTGCCCAGTTCTTTCAGTCTCTCTTCATAGGGCTTTGTTTCCAGACCCCTGATCATCCTGCTTGCCCTCCTCTGAACACGCTCCAGCTTGTCTGCATCCTTCTTGAATTGTGGAGCCCAGAACTGGACGCAATACTCTAGATGAGGCCTAACCAGGGCCGAATAGAGAGGAACCAGTACCTCACATGCTTTGGAAACTATACTTCTATTAATGCAGCCCAAAATAGCATTTGCCTTTCTTGCAGCCATATCACACTGTTGGCTCAAATTCAGCTTGTGATCGACAACAATTCCAAGATCCTTCTCATTTGCAGTCTTGCTGAGCCAAGTATCCCCCAGCAGTTCTTGCTGCCTTTCATTTTGCCGGCTTCTATTTTTGCATCGGCCAAGATGGGGTTGAAGTGGGCACAGGGGATGGGTCAGGATCTATGGAAGCAGGCCTCGGAGGAGGCCCAGAGAAGGTGCGCGTGCATCTTGAAGGGATGTGACGCGCATTGCATCGCACAATGACATTTCAATCAGGCACCACCTGACTGCTCAGGCATCAGTGTGCCACCCTACCCACAGTTGGCTCTGCTCCCATGCCTTAAAGCAGAGGTCAGAAGCCTCAGGCTAAATCTGGGGGCTAAAACAGACCCTCTCCTGTCCCCCAGAAGCCACGCCCTTTCCCCAACCACTGGTCCTTGGGCAGTTTCCCCCATCTGGGTTCCCCCCAGATTCGAAAAGGTTTGAAATTCCTCCCTGAAGTTTCAGTTTGGTTTTTCGTGAACCAGGTGCTAGTTTTGAGGCCACGGCTTTCGGCTTTGGCTCCGCCCACTCCTGGAACTTGCCCCGCCTGCCCAAGGGCGTCTCGACGTGGGATTTTCCCCTGGGGCCGAAAGAGGCCCAACTTTTAAAGCGGCGGGATGCTCCCCAAATGAGCAGGTGCCGCTGCCTTTGGAAACCCAAAGAGCACAGCCACTAGAGTTTGGGGGAAGCAGCTGCCTTTGGGACACACCCGTGCGCTGCTGTGAATGTGTCACACTGATGACAGAGATGCAGCCCTCTCCCGGTGACTCGCTGGAGGTCCGGCTGCTCTTCAGGAAGCCTGCGGCGGAGTCCGGGTGGCTGTTCTTGGCCCGCGGCCCGCCCAAAACAATAGCCTTCTGTCCCAACGGATGCGTCTCCTCTGTCGTTTCCCTTTCCTTGAGGAAGCCGGCTAATTGATTCCAGCCCGGCCACTTCCCACCGCTCTGTCTCTGCCACGACGCGTCCGACTGGCGGTTGTGGCTTTGACAAGGGGAAGTGTTTGCAGCAGGACCCGCAGTGGACAGCATGTTCCTGGAACCGGATTCACGGCGCTGGTTAAGACCTGTAAAGCCTGACACCTGACGGAGCGCCTCTCCTGGAATGAACCTGCCCACACCCCACGGTCGTCACCTGAGACCCTCCTCTGAGGGAGGCTCGGAGGATGGCTACAAGGGACAGGGCCCTCTCGGTGGTGTCCCCCAGTTGTGGAACACTCTCCCCGCTGAGGAGAGTGCGAGTACAAAACACTCCTCCACTCCCAGACCTTCGTCGGCGTATGAGGATGTTTCTACAAGTCCTGGGGTGTACTGTTGGTGGTTTAAAATGGATTTATTTTGGCCTGTATCCGGTTTCCGACAACATTTTTAATCACGCGTTTGTAGGGTTTCAATCTTTGTACGCCAGCCCAGAAAGGGAAAGAAAGAAGGACGGCACCATTCTGTGACGGATTGAGAAGGGGACATGGCCCGGATTGAGAAGGGGACACGGCATGGATACCTGTCCATGGGAGCTTGAGTTGCTAAATGCTTAAAAATGTGATGAAGGAAGCAAACGCTTTGTCCGCTTTCTGTCCTGTTGCTAAAGGCATAGGGAGGCCTGTTCCTCATAGAATCATAGAATAGCAGAGTTGGAAGGGGCCTCTAAGGCCATCGAGTCCAACCCCCTGCTCAATGCAGGAATCCACCCTAAAGCATCCCTGACAGATGGCTGTCCAGCTGCCTCTTGAAGGCCTCTCGTGTAGGAGAGCCCACAACCTCCCCAGGTCACTGGTTCCATTGTCGTACCGCTCTAACAGTCAGGAAGTTTTTCCTGATCATAGAATCATAGAATAGCAGAGTTGGAAGGGGCCTACAAGGCCATCGAGTCCAACCCCCTGCTCAATGCAGGAATCCACCCTAAAGCATCCCTGACAGATGGCTGTCCAGCTGCCTCTTGCACTCCTCTGGGTTTTTAGAAGCATTCCTACAGCGCTTTTGAATATTCAAAACACTCACATATCATTATCTTAGCTCAGTATTATTATACCCCTATTCCGGAAGAGAGGGCTTGTCTGAGACCTCCTGGAGCAGAAATAGGCTGCCTGGTGTACTCCACGTGGAATTGGACTCCAATTCCCATCAGAGGCAGTGTGGTATAGTGGTTGGAGTGTCGGACTGGAACTTGAGAGATCCAGTCACTGACTTTCAACTTAACCTACCTTGCAGGGTTGTTGTGAGGTTAAAATGGAGAGAAAGAGGACCAGGTAAGCTGCTGTGCGTTCCTTGTAAGAAGATGGAAAGGCAGAATATAAATGCAATAGCAACAACCAATCAAAAAGCTCCACTCCAGGGCCAGACCTGAGAAGTCCAGTGAAATTGACAAGGGATGTCAGTTGCTTCAGGCCTGTCAGAGGTCCGTGGAAATTCCCAGATAAATGGGTGTACAGGATCACAGCCGAAAGCTTTACTTGGTAGGCCAGTTTAATTTGATTTTAAAGGCACGCTGGCTGGGGAATGCTGCGATTTGTAGGACTTCTTTTTTTCTGTCTAAACATGCACAGAGGTGCGCCTTAAGAGCGTCGAAAGCAAAAGAAAAGCAGTGAAGCTCACTGCACGCCTTTGTTTTATTTTATGGCATTGTTTTGGCTCCGTTTTGTTAACCGTCGCAGGAAACGCGAAGAAAATATGACAATGGGAGGGAATTTTTGTGTATTTAAATGTGTAAATTTCCACTTCTGCTTGGCTTCCAGCCCTGGGGACACCATCGCTTTCCCTTCCCGCCCTTGATTGTGGAATCCGCTATGTTCATTCCAGATCCTGTATGGATGTCTCCGAGTATGAAGAATGGTCTCAAGTGTAATCGGTTCATTCATCGGTTAAAAAGACAGATGATTTAGATGGCTGTGATAGCGTGCTTACTAAGGCGTAAATGGTTGGTGGCCCAGCTACACCCCTATCTGCACAGGGACAACCTGGCTTCAGTCGTCCATGCTCTGGTAACCTCCGAGTTAGATTACTGCAATGCGCTCTACGTAGGGCTGCCTTTGAAGACGGTTCGGAAGCTGCAGCTCGTGCAAAATGCAGCGGCCAGATTGATTTCGGGAACCAGAAGGTTCGACCGTATAACCCCTGCTCTGGTCCGCTTGCACTGGCTGCCTGTATGTTTCCGAGCCCAATTCAAGGTGCTGGTTTTGACCTATAAAGCCTTCCACGGCTTGGGACCACAATACCTGACGGAACGCCTCTCCCGACGTGAATATGTAGAGCGCATTGCAGAAGTCGAGCCTCGAAGTTACCAGCGCGTGCACGACCGTCTTTACTTCTTCTAACTCTAGGAAGGGGAGCAGCTGGCGTATCAACCGAAGCTGATAGTAGGCACTCCTGGCTGTCACATCTATCTGGGCTGTCATTTGGAGCGACGGATCCAGAAGCACCCCCAAGCTGTGAACGCAGTCTTTCAGGGGGAGTGTAGCCCCATCCAGAACCGGTTGACACACCTCCAAGCCCAGGTTGTGGCCTTTGACAGCGAGCCCCTCCGTCTCGTCTGGGTTCAGCTTCACTTTGTTTTTCCTCATCCAGCCCATTACCGCCTCCAAGCATTCATTCAGAGGAGACACACTATCCTTAGCTGACGCTGTTGTCGAAGGCATAGAGAAGTATATTTGGGTGTCATCAGCATACTGATAGCACCCTGCCCCATGCCTCTGGATGATCTCTCCCAGCGGTTTCATGTAAATATTAAATAGCATTGGGGAAAGGATGGCATCTCATGTGGCTTAGTTACCGGCAGGCAGAGATTTAGGCTAAAATAGGGGCGTCTGTCCTTGTGTTTTGGAAGGGGACGCTCTCCTAGACTTCTCAGGACCCCCAGATGCTGGAGGGCAGAGAGGCTTGGCGTGACCCCAGCGTAGCGGCCCCGCTCCTTCGTGCCGCGTAATGTGGGATCTGGCCTCCCCTTGTGTTTTGCTTGGCCTGCCGAGAGGAATCTCATGAGATCTGATAAGGCGGGGAGGTTTCCCAGCTGGCTTCTGTCAACGGCCATCCGTTTCCCTTTGGCTTCCAGCGCTGGGACGGACGGCTCTTTTCCCACTGAGCCTGCTTTGGGGTGGGGTGGGGGGAGAAGGTGGCCGGGTTAGAGAGGTCCAGAAGATGCTGCCGTGGGGGTCACTCCTGAACAATGCCATGTGGGGTTCAGCCCTCCCTTTGCGGCTCCCTCCAGCGGTGAGCTCACTTCCCGGCACGGATCCAGCCCCATAATCTCGCTCTCCAGGGTTTCCTGCATTTCCCACCAATCTCTTCAGCTGCGCTTAAGCCGTAATCTCTTGGCAGAGCTGGTGTGCTTGAATTTCAACGTTGAATTCTGCACCTTCAGAATTCAGAGCTACATTTTTCCCTTTACTTCACTGAGATACAGTGAAATCTGGAACTGGTGGTGGTCACTGGTGCACCTAGAGGGGACCACATTACACCAGTTTTAAAATCTCTTCACTGGCTGCCAATTAGTTTCCGGGCGAAGTATAAAGTGTTGGTTATCACCTTTAAAGTCCTACATGTTTTGGGTCCGGGCTACCTGCAGGACGACATCTGTTCTGCACCCCCAAAAAGATAATAGGGGCCTTCAGTGATGTGGGCTGCTTCTTGGGGGGTGCTTTCCCCCTTCTATTTAGGCCAGGGGCCCCTTCCATTTGTCTTCCGGAGGCACGTCAGCCAAAAGGCAACACATTCCCTTGTGCCGGCATAATGTCAATTTCCAGAATGAGGGAAGAGGGGCCCAAGGCTTCTCATTTTCTGCCCTCCCCATCCTTTCAAATCGTCTTCCTTTGCCGTTCTCTGTGTCTTGGGATTTTGAACAGGCCTCACTCGTAGCCCTGAAGACGCAGGGAAATGGCACTCCATTCTGGAGCCCAGCACGGCCCCTTCTCTGGTCAGGGGAAGCTAATTTTAGACCGTGTGATGGATTGATTTCGCCTCCTGCCTGGCCGGGCCCGAAACGGGTCCCAGGGGGTCAGGAAACGGTCCCCAAAGCCGCCCGGAGAGTGCCGCCTCCGGTTTATGCCAGCGTCCTAAACACGTCCGCTGGCCTGATTCATGCACGGAGCATGTTTAAAAGACGAGTCATAATAAAATACCACAAAAAATATGTATCTCCGTCTGTTGTCCCTGCCTCCAAAAGACTCCACCCTTTAGCCACGCTCATGCAGCCGGGCTGATTTGTTCTCAGACACAAGTTTTCTTTTCTTTTGGAAGAACCAGCCGCCTGGAGTTCAGCATCGCTATCCGTCGGGGGTAAGGTGCAGCTCCGCAAAACCAGAGTGGAAGAAATAGAGGCAAAAAAAACCCCACATTGCCCGGGAGACGGTCCCGGGGCAGGGAATGAGACGGGCCCTGCGGCAGCCGCCGAAAGGCGGCTGTCCGGGATCTGAGCCAGTTCATAGCTGCTCCTGGAGAGGGAAGCGAGCGAGTTTGAACAGGAGGGATTTGCCATTTCTCTATAAAGAACTGAAGATTTCCCAGGTGTCGCACGTGCAGGAAATCCTCGGACGGTTCCTTGGGGCGGAGGCCGTCTGCACATGCTCGAAAGCACCGTGGTTGTTGTTGTTCCTGGGAAACGAAAGCTGCCGAATCCTGCCCTGTCTCCGATCCGGACAGAGATGCTGAGACCAAGCGGAGACTTTGGGGGTCAGACTGGTTGCTGAGGAAGATGTGGAGGGGACCCCCGCTATTCACTGAGGGCAGGGGACGGTTGGGGTGCCCCTCGGCAGGGTTTAAAAATGGATGAATGAATTAATAGTTTTTAATAATTTAGGGGGGGGAACTATAATATAATATACCTCCCTCCCACCCAAAGTAAATATTATTATTGATGGTGATGTAGTGGATCTTATTCCCCTTGTTATCTCTTAAATTCTTGAAATTATAAATTTATTTTATATCAGAAATTTCATACCATTTAATAGTTTTTAATCCATGTTTGCTTGTTTTTATGAGTTTTAACCAATTAAAAGCTAACCAATTAATCGACTAAAGCATCAGGGCCTGAATGGATCACACGGTCCAGGTGCAGGATGGCTTGGGTGGGTGGGTGGGTGGGCGTTTCCCCCATCAGTCCCCAAAAGTCATTCGGTTCGTATTTTAAAGCAAAATGATACCTGAGCCAGCGCAGAAGAGATCTTCAACCCATGTGGCTTGTTTCTTCCACCAGGTTCGTCCTGTCCTGATTGGCAGCCACTGGAGGACCGAATCGCAGAACATGGCTCAGCCCACGCACCTGGACCGAAATCTCCCAGGTAAGGAGAAGTCTGCAGGTGACCTCTTGCGGGATCCATCCTGCGATAGAAAAAAAAGTTGCCACGAGGGCGGGGCTACAGGGCACAACTGCCCCTGCTCATGCCTGGAGTTCGGCTGGAACATTTGTAAACGGAGTGCTCCTGAGCGTGTGCGGAGTGGCTTTTTCTCTTTGTTGGAGTAATAACAGGACCCTGGCACCAAAATGTAAAATGGGCAGGCAACCGCAACTTCCAAGTAGATTTATGCCCTGCTACACACGTCACTGTGTTGTTTTGCGTGTTTTCGTCTTGCGTGCAAAGTGTAGCTCTACCGCTAAGCTGCAGCTGTTCCCCTAAAAGCAAAGCAAGAGTCTAGTCCACATGGCTCTGAATAGCGGAATGGTTTAAATAAGGAACGTCAGACGCTGCTCTAGACTGAGTCAAAGCATAGGCCCAGCTAGACTAGCATTGCCCACACTGACTTGCAGCAACCTTCTGTGGAATTTCAGGCTTGGATTCTTTCACAGCCCTCCTTGGAGACGCTGTGGAAAAAACCTGGGAACTTCTGTGTGCAATGTAGGGTCTCTTCCACTCCTCTCAATAATAATAATAATAATAATAATAATAATAATAATAATAATAATAATAATAATAATAATTCTTACCCGCCTCTTCCTCTGGATCGAGGCAGGGAACAACATTAAATATAAAAATTCCATAAAATTGATTAATAGGTCTTATACAGCCATCTGATTCATATTCACTTGTTACATCATTTCTTACAAGGGAGAGGGCCTTTTCAGTGGTGGCTCCCGCAATTATGGAAGGATCTCCCCGACGAGGCTCGCCTGGCGCCACCATTGTTATCTTTTCGGCACCAGGTCCAGACTTCTCTCTTCTCCCAGCAATTTAACAGCCTACGCTGAGTTTTTTTCCTCCCTTATCTGACCCCAGAATAGTAGTTTTTCAATGGATATGGTGTGTTTTTATGCTTTTTGTGGTTTTATATTTGTTTTTAATGTTCAGTTTTTAATTTTTGTAAACAGCCCAGAAAGCTTCGGCTATGGGGCAATAATAATAATAATAATAATAATAATATAATCTATTGTATATCCCGTTTTTTCTTCTATGGTAGACCCTAAGGGAGAATATATGGGTTCCCCCCAAACTTGCATAGTTTCTGATAGTTCCTGGACCCCTGAAAGTAGAGTACGTATTTGGGGTGTATGTGTGGGGGCCACAGGAACTGTAATCCTAAGCAGACACCCTGCAGAGGACAGAATTGTCCCTTAGTGGGCAAAACCTTCTAGTTCCGGTCACCCTCCGGGACGTGCCGAACATTTCCCGCCGAATCAGCAGTCCCTCCTTGATATAAGCCCGTGTGCGTTTTCTTCTCCTTGCCTTTCAGATTTGGGCGGCCCTTTCTTGTACCGGGACCAAGACCAGGGTGGCGAGAACGCCCCCTACTCCTTGGAGACCCCCTACGGCTTCCAGTTGGATCTGGATTTCCTCAAGTACGTCGAAGACATCGAGAAGGGCCAAACCCTGCGGAAACTGACCCGGCATCGCAAGGCCAAGGGCCCAAAGCTGGGCTCCCTGAGCTCCTCCCGTGGCCAAACCGGTGGCTGGACGTCCACCGAGTCCCTTTCGTCGACCACCAGCGAGGACGGGAAACCCACCTTCTCCCCGCGGCCCAGGCTGTGGGCCGGGTCCTCGGATATCAAGGAGCCCGCCTGCAAACCAGGCTCGCTCCCCACGTCCCCGGCTCCCACGATCCAACTTCTGCCTCCTCCCCTTCCCAAATCGCTGGTCCGAAACACCCGGGTGGAGAAAACCTTGCTGGAGACTAGTAAGAGGCTGGAGCGAGAACAGTGGGAGCTAATGGCCGGCGGAACCTCTCCGGCCCCTGAGATGCCCGCTAGCCCTTCGAAGACCCATGCATTCGCCCCATATTGCTTCTCCGGCTGGGGGGACAACCAAGCTGGACCCAGCTTGCCTCCAGCGGGCTCCGTAAAGATCAGCCCCTCCAACTCGGGAAGGAGTACCCCTGCTACGGCGCTCAGCCCAGCGCACCTCCATCACGTCCGCGAGCAGATGGCGGCCGCCCTCCGCCGCCTGAAGGAGTTGGAAGAGCAAGTGAAGACCATCCCGGTTCTGGAGGGGACAATTTGCAGGTTGGAGAAGGAGAAGGAAGAGCTGGTGGCCGGCTTGTGGGAGAAACTGGAGTCCGAAGCAGGCGAGGCCCCCGAAGTCTTCCACTTCCCCCCGAAATCTCCCAACACGGGGCCCACCAGAACGATGGGAGCGGAAGGGTCTCAGAGCGGCCGCACCACCGACGTCGAGGCGTCCCAAGGGAGGCTGAGTAAAATTGCAGAGTTAAAGAAACTGACAGAGAAACTGTCCGGTTCGGATAGAGCCACGAAGGCCGGGCGGGGAGCGGCCCGCCCGGGAAAAGGCGACGAGCCCACGCGGCGATCCGTGGGCACCGGGGAAGAGGTGGACATGCAGGAGGTGGTGTTCTACTACCGGAGCCAACGGCCGCACCGAGAGGTGGGCGTCGGGCGAGAGACGGAGACCAGGGACGCGGAGGTGTGGGTCATGGAGTCCTTGCTCGGGGTTTCGTCCGAGGCGGAGAAGGAGATACAGTTGCTCCAGCAAACTGCCCAGCATCACAGGGAGGTCATTGCCATGTTGGAGGGACACCTGAAAGAGGCCACGGACGAGCTGGAGGAGCTGAGAGTGGAGGTGTGCTCACGGATGCCCCGGAACCTGGTCAGCAAAGAGACCACGGCCCGGCCGGAGACAGTGGAAGCGTGTGTGGAAGCCGTGCCGGACGTGCGCAGCCGGGCCGTGGGAGGCCACGTCGAAACGGCCGAGAAGAGCGTCCACTGCTCGCCGCACGTGGCGGGGGTCGGGGTGGGCTGTGACCTGCCACGGGAAGACCTCGCGTCCGTCTGCCGTGGAGACAAAGCCACGCAGGTCGATCTGGAGAAGGGACGCGAAGCCCCCAGGACGGAAGTTGACTCCGTCGCTGCCGAACCGGGCCACGGCACGGAAGATGCCAACGTGGGAAAGCCGGAAGGCTCTAAGGAACCGTCTCTGCAGGTGGAGGTTTCGGAATTCGACCCGGAATCACGTTTGCTCCCGCAGCCCACGAGGAAGGACGTGATCGTCTTGGAGAGGGAGTCCGAAAAGGGCGCCACGGGGGTCGCCGGTGAGATGCTTCTGGCGAAGCGATGGCCCGGGTCGACTCACAACCGAGCGAAATCTGAGGGGTCCCACGTCCCCTGCTTTTACGCCCGGGCTTCATTTGAGTGTGGGCCTCCACGGTTGAGTTTGCGAACCTGTATTTCAGTGCCCTCGGAGTGTGTGCGGAGTGCAGGCCCCCACTCCACTGAGAAACAAAACCTGTGGATTTCGGGGAAGGTCATTCTCCCTCATTTTATGAGCCGCCGTTCATGCCAGAGCTCTCATAAACTAGTCTGTATGTGGGCGTGTTAAGCTGGCTGGGGCATTCTGGGAGTTGTAGTCCAACACATCTGGAGCGCCCCAGGTTGAGGAAGGCTGAATTAAGAGTTCAATGGTATAACGGCCACCCATGGTGCACTTCAACACACTTCAGTGCGGTTCAGTTAATTCTAATGCACTCAGGTGCCGCCACAGAGCCTGCCTGGCGAAATAGGTCTGGATCAACAGAATACCTGTGTGTGTAGCTCCTGCCGCCTCATAAGGCTTTTGGAAGTAACCCAAGATCCACTGCAGGTCCTCTTATCATAGCTAAAAAAAACCGCACAGCCAACTCACAGCAGCTGAAGAACTGCCCTTGGTCATGGATCAATCAGCAGGCTTCTTTTTCTTTTTTGCCAAGTCAGCTGCTTCCGTGTCCAATAGCACAGGTGAATCTAAGATGAGCCCTGTTGTATGAAACCTTGGTGGATTCCTCTACCCCAGTATCCTGTTTCCAACAATGGACAGCCAGCTGCCCCCAAATAGAAGGTCCAAAAGCCATAGGTTTCCACTGTCGTTTGTGGTAGACTGTTCCTGATTATGGAGGTTCATAAAAAAAGAGCCTACTAAATTGGAACAAAGGGTGCCTTTGATCCTGGAGGTAGTATATAGTCGTCATGACTAACAGACATCTCCTGGTCCATGCTTTTGCCTGATCCCCCTTTTAAAACCACTCCCAAGCTGACGGCCTATGTCGTATCTTGCGGCAGTGAGTTCCACAGCTATGGCCAACAAAAGGATTAGCAAATGTAGCAAAAGATGTTCCTGTGGACAAATTGGGGTCACCGCGACATGCTTCATCCTCACTCCAGTGCCATTCTTGGGCCTGCGCCCCTTTTACGGTCTCTAATGAGCTTGTCTGCAAAAGGGTTTTGCATCGGGGATGCTGTCAGAAGAGGGGAGATCCTTCCCTAGAGGCAGGGCGGCAAGGCGTCTCCCTGCCAAGGGCAAACGCCATGTGAGGCATGATAAGAACAGGAACGGAGAATAAAACTGCCAGCATCGTACTGCCTTTATACAAATCGAGTACTGTGTCCAGTTCTGGTCACCACGCCTCAAAAAGGATATGATGGAGCTGGAAAAAGTGCAGAAAAGGGCAGCTAAAATGATGAAGGGGCTGGAGCGTCTCCCCTAGGAGGGAAGGTTACAACAGCTGGGATGGTTTAGCTTGGAGAAAAGGAGGCGGAGGGGAGACAGGATAGAGGTGTGCAAAATGATGCACGGAGTGGAGAATGTAGCGAGGGAGACATTTTTCTCCCTCTCTTATAATACTAGAACCCCAAAGGGGTCATTATCCCATGAAACTGATGGGTGGGAGATCCAGGACAGATAAAAGGAAAGATGTCTTCACACAGCACATAGGTAAACTATGGAACTCACTACCACAAGACGTAGCGATGGCCACCAATTTGAATGGCTTTAAAAGCGGGTTGGATAAATTCCTGGTGGAGAAGGCTATCCATGGCTACTAGCCCTGATGGTTGTGTGCCACCTCCAGTATCAGAGGCAGTAAGCCGGTGTGCCCCAGTTGCTGGGGAACATGGGCAGGAGGGTGCTGTTGCACCATGTCCTGCTTTGTTGATCCCTGGTAGACAGTTGGTCGGCCACTGTGTGAACAGAGTGCTGGACTAGATGGACCCTTGGTCTGACCCAGCATCAGGGCTCTTCGGATGTCCTTATGGGATGCATTGCTCCTCTCACTCGTCTGCAAAACACAGCCTTGTCTCTCTGTCTGTCTCTCTCCACCTCCCTGCATCTCATGCCGGTCGCTGTTCTGTCCCCGTCCCCATCCCAGGAACCCTCAAATCAATCATGAAGAAGCAGGACGGCCCGGCCAAGTTGGAAACGGGAAGCAGACGGAAGACCCTGCAGTTTGTGGGAGTACTGAATGGCGAGTACGAATATTTCCACTTCCTCTCTTTGGGGCATGGGGGGTGGGTGGGTGGGTGAGATCTAGGTGGTCACGCTGAGAGAGGTCAAGCGGGATGCATCCACTTAGTTGGGGCAGCGGTGGGATTACAGTTTGGGGCAGCGGTGGGATTACAGGTTGGGGCAGCGGTGGGATTACAGGTTGGGGCAGCGGTGGGATTACAGGTTGGGGCAGCGGTGGGATTACAGGTTGGGGCAGCTGTGGGATTAGTTTGGGGCAGCGGTGGGATTACAGGTTGGGGCAGCGGTGGGATTACAGGTTGGGGCAGCGGTGGGATTACAGTTTGGGTCAGCGGTGGGATTACAGTTTGGGGCAGCGGTGGGATTACAGGTTGGGGCAGTGTGTGTGCACCATGTCTGTGTAGACAGACCTGCACACCCCGCTTTGGGGGTCTAGTCCCAGTGGACCCTTTGGGTTTGATCCAGCAGGGCTCCTTCTATGGAGTAGAAGTCTGCAAGGGCAGCTAAGAGCATCTCCATTGCTTGGAAGTGGTCTTCCCTCAAGCAGGCCAGAAAGGAGGACGCGTCGCTTTTATGCCTCTCTTCCCAGTAGCATCTGATGAGCTGTGTGTTGCAGACACTGGTTGCAGGGACGGGATTTGACCCTCGGCCTGTTCCAGCTGGGCTCCAGTTGTACGGTTTTGGCTCAGCCATTCAATGGAACCTCCACATGCTGACATAGTCTACCTCCCAGTACCGAAGGCAGGACGGAAAGCAGAAAGCCTCCATGCACGTCCACGTGCTCGAAACGGGACGTTGGGCTTATAGGATGGATAGTGGGTCGGATACAACAGGGCTCTTGTTTGGTTCATCCAAAGCAGGGGGTAAGGCGACCTGCAGCCCAAATGCGGCCGGATTCAAAAATCTCTTTCCGCAAGCGATCGATTTAGACCTCTGGTGAGAACTGTCAAAACGCGTCAATCCCTTCCCCAGCGGTGAGGGAGGGAGAAAGAGAAGGGGGGGAGAAAGAGGAAAAAGGTGGCCCCGCCCACTTTTGACTCTGGCTCCACCCACAGATGTGGCCTTTGATAAAAAAATTTTTTTTAAAAAAAATAGCTCCCTTCCGCTGCTTGTGTTCTCAAGGAGTCTTTTTAAACTTCTCCGCTGCTGTAAACCATGAGATCGGAGTGGAGCTTCTACTTTCCAAAGCAGCCTATCCCTGATTGCACTAGCCGGAGAGGCCGTGGCTTTCGGGCCCTGCTTCTGGGCTTCTCAGGGTCATCCGGCTGTCCCCTGTTGGAGGCAGGGAGCACCGGACGGTGGCAAAGACGGAGCTTCGGTCTGATCCTGTAGGTTCGTCGTCCGCCTGTTTGATCCCTTTGCCTGGCTTTCCTGCCCTCGAAGTGGGGATGAGTTTGGGGTCATGGGAGGAGAGGGGCGTGTTCCCCTAAGGGAGCCTGACCCCCACAATCTGCGATGGCAGGTACGAGAGCACCTCTAGTGAGGAGGAAGAGGAGGAGGAGGAGGAAGAGGAGGGGTCCCCTGGGAAAGGATCCCCTCGCAGCTCTGACAGCGATGTGGCCGGCAGCACAGACGTCTCCGACGAGGACTCGGCCGCCCACCTGGATCGCAGCGCCCCCGATCTGGAGAGCCCCATTCCGGGCAATGCAAAGCCGGGCCCTGATCCAGAGGAAGCGGAAGATACAGAGTGCCCCGGAGTGGCTGCTTCAGAAGTGAAAGAGAAGTAGGTCCAGCGTCGGCTATGGCGGGAGGTCTTTGGGGGCCGTGTCCCCACCAGGATGCCTTTTTTGGCCCTTGGAGTGGCCAGTGAGAAGGGTTGGGAAGGCGGGTGGGTCTTTTCTTCCTCGCAAGGAGAGTTTGGATCACGGCTTCCCTCCTGCGGCGTAAGCAGAGAGTTGAGCTTTGATACAGCAGGTACGACTTCAAGGTCCCTCCCCACCCAACCGGTCTCTCTCCCGGCCTCAGTTCCAATCTTCTGTAAAATGGGCGCACGCGGTTTCACAGGGGGAAACTACAGTAGCGAACAGAACAGGGAGCACAAAGCAAAACTCGAAGGGGGCAAAGTCGTCACTGAGGTGGCCGACTCGTGCCTGAGGTTGTGTCGCTTCAGATTGCAAGGACCGGGGAGGGGGCGTGGGTTCCCACCTGAAGAAATTAAGAAAATTCCCAGCAGAGGGGAAAAAACTAAAAAACTAACAGGTCAAGAGGACTGCATCTCCTTACAAAAAAAAATATATATAGACTCCCCACATGTAGAAATCTAGCATGTCAAGGGGGAAAGGGTGCAACCTAGTCTTCTCCCGAACATGTTTGTTTCTCTATTACATGAGCCTCTGGAATGCTCCCATCCCAAATTCCCTGCATATAGAAAGCAATCATTTCAAGGGAGAAGATTAGGCCACCTCTTTTCTCCCTGACATGCTAGATTTCTATATGCAGGGCGGGTTGTGTTTCCTGCGTACAGAGAAGCAGTTTCAAGTTCAGGGTGGGCACAGATTTGCCATGAACGGTTTTATAGCAGCAAGGATCCCATGGGCACCAGGATTTGCAAATCTACTGGCAACACCTTGTAACCTTGCAAGAGTAACTGTAGCATTTTGGATGGGAGATTTCCTATTATTATTGAAGTAACTTTTAAAAAATGTATAGTTATTGGGGTGGGCTACCTCCTGATATTATTGGACTTCAACTCCCATCATCTCTAGCCATCCTAGTCCATAGTGGGGGATGATGGGATTTGCTGTCCAGAAACTTCTTGCAGGGCCAGAATTTGCCTGCCAGAAATTTAAGCTCTCAACGGGCTCAGGTTCTAGAGGAGCAGCTGCTCTGGAGACATTCCTTCGGATTTCCTCTCTGGGGACGGAGGATCTGGGAAGCCAGGAAGATCAGCTTTGGAGGTTTGGCAAGGCAGGAAGCCCAGCTGCGTTTCACCTCCGGCTGCAGATGTTTAGCCGTGTGGACCTGGCGGACAACGGTTCCTAGCAAATCACGCTAACGTAGTCTTAAAAGGGCAACACCGGAGGGCAGAGTAGGGGAGATACGTGAGGCAACAATGGATCAGAGAACAGAAAACCAGGACGGCGTGTAAGATGAGAGCAGATCAGCTAAAGTGGAAGGCGTGAAGCAACCGGATCAGTGACTGCATTACAAAACCTGACCCACCTGCCTTACAGCACCGATGTCTGGCGGAACGTGGTGGAGCCAGTGTGAAAATGGTCGCTGCGCAAAGGGTGGCATCCGCCCACAAAGGCCGTGTGTGTGTGTGTGTGTGTTAAAGCAGACCGCCTGCAAAGTGCAGGACAGGGGTCTCACTCCTAATTGGCCTTCCCCAAACAGGTTTGAGCTGAGTCACTGGATGAGGGATGCTTGCCTAGTGGTGAGGAGCCAGCTTGGGCGTGGCGGGGGACCGGCCTCCAAGAGCAAAGAAGTGGTGAGTCGACGCTGGGGGGGCGGGGGCAATGTGGAGTAGCGGGTAGAGCGTCAGGCTGTGTCCCCTTTTCAGCCTGACCTACCTCGCAGGGTTGCAGTGAAGCTATCTATGTTTAAGAGGGATGATTTATGGAAGTGACGTAGAACCTCTTCGTGGGCTCAAAATGAAAGAAAACCCGCCCCCAAATTGGCAGCGGTCGCAAAGTCCGGCGTCCTGAAAAATCCCACCTTTCATTTAAAAAAAATATATATCAAAGGCTTTGTAGTGAGTTTGCATTGTCCCCAAATATCTGTAGCCGGGCGTGGTGGTCCTGGTGCATCTCTATTTAGTAGTCCACTGGGCCTTTTAGGAGCCCACCTCTGCCAGGCCTTGTGGGCACGGCTTAATTGCTGTCTCCCCCGGTTAATTTAATTTCCTCCTCTCCCCGCCCTGCTCTTTAACCGTTGACGGATCTGCGGACCCCTTTTGCACTTGTTTTGGTGGTGGGCACGGGCTTCACCTTCCCCTTGCCGGCATTGGCCGTACCCGATTAGAGGTGACGTCCGGCGGTGGAGGGGCACATTTGGCAGCGCAGGTGCTCTTCGCGACAGTCCCGCGAGGAGAGTCCAAAAATGCAGACCGCTGCGTCGATGCATATCAGCAACCCCACCCTAACGCTATTCATCTCGGTCAGGAGCAGGGCTTTGGGAAAGCCAAGGGATCTGAATTGCTCCTTTGGGGAGATAGATTTGAGAACAAGGACGTCTGAGGGGGGTGGAAGATGACATCAGCGCTCCTGCTAATAAAAAAAGCCACTGCAAGCCCTAGTTCTGCTCCAACTCCATTGGCGGCCAAAGTCTCCCTTGGCTCAATGCGTCCTGCCGGCTTCTGCCTCCCAGCTCTCCAGCACCGGCCTGGTCCTTCAGGAGTGGTTCCGGGTGTCCAGCCAGAAGGCCTCGCTGGCCAACGAGGTGGCCGACCACCTCCTGGCCTTCGGCGAGCTCTCGCCGGCCCTGCTGGCCCACGTCGTCAACCTCTCCGACGGCAACGGCAACACGGCACTGCACTACAGCGTCTCCCATTCCAACTTTGACATCGTCCGGCTTCTCCTGGACACGGGTAAGTGGAAAAAGCCCCGTGTGCCCTGAAAAGAGGCAGGAACGAAAGCTCTTGACACCTAGAGATGAGTTGGCCGTTGCAGCGGGTTGGGGATTATGGGATTTGCAATCCAGCACAAATGGAGGGCTCTCTCTCTCTCTCTCAGCCCCGTTCTATCAATATTTTGATCATTTAGGAGGATCTTGATCGGCTCCACAACTGCTTTTGGACTGCAATGCCTATTATCCCTGACATTGGCCGGGGCTGATGGGAGCTGAAGTCCAAGACCTTTGCAAGCTACTGGGTTGGGGGAGGCCATCTTCCATAGCCGCCTTCATGCATCTTCCGTGGCCAGCATCGTCCCGTGGGTGCCATGTTTGTTTGCGTTGGGTGGACAGGGGCTGTGGAGTCCCTCCTTCGCAGGCAGGAGGCCCCGGGTTCAATCTCTGCTTTGGGAGCCATTTTGGCTAAGAGGAAGGATACATATCAAAGGAGAAAATACAAAAATAAGGAAAAAGGTCTCGATGGGTCTAGAGCCAGCTTCTTTGGCTGCCCTCGTCTTGGGATCCTCCACTCTGACTGGTTAAGAGTGTAGTGGGAGCATGTTGGACTGGGATTCCGTAGACCTGGGTTCGAGTCCCCCACTTTGCCCTGAAGCTCACTGGGTGACTTTGGGCCAATCACGGACTCTCAGCCTGACCGACCTCACAGGGTCGTTGTGAGGATAACGTGGAGAGGGTCCCGTACAACGCCTTGGGCTCCTTGCAGGGAAGGCTGAATAGAAACGTAACTAATAAATAAAATAAGAAATAATAGTGGCTTCTAGGGGCAGACCAAAGCTCACCCTGTCTTCGTAGGGGATGTCTTTAAGAAAGTGGGGCACGGAGGTAAATCACGTGAGAGGAAGCTGCTGTTTCCTGTAGCAGGCGTAACACCCACAGCCTGACTCAACCAGTTGCCGACCAGAGCATAGGGGGAGGCTTGAATCAACTAACAGGGCCGGCTCTACCATTGGAATGGAGGAGGAGGAGGCCATGTCGCCCCTCACTTCAGGCAGCGAAATATTTTAGGGCGGCCCCGTCCGTCGTTGTGGCTATATTGCACGTGTGGCCATTTTTTCCTCTCTCTCTCCCCGGTGCAGAGGTCTGCAACGTTAACCACCAGAATAAAGCCGGCTACACGGCCCTCATGTTGGCCGCATTGGCAGCTGTGGAGCAAGAGGATGGCATGGCCGTGGTCCGGAGACTCTTCGGCCTGGGAAACGTCAACGCAAAAGCCAGCCAAGTACGTGTCCCCCGGGCGGGGAAGCCACCTGCCCGTTCACGGAGAAGTGGGCGTTTGCGGTTTGGGTACACTCAGAGGCACTCTTGAGCTTTAAAAATGGGCAGGGATCTAGACCAAACGGCACGGCTTTTTTTCCGTCTGGGTTCCAGGCCGGCCAGACGGCGTTGATGCTAGCTGTGAGCCACGGGCGGCAGGAGATGGTGGAGGCCCTGCTGGCGTGCGGGGCGGACATCAACCTTCAGGACGAGGAGGGCTCTACAGCACTCATGTGCGCCTGTGAGCACGGGCGGACGGGCACCGTGCGGCTGCTCCTGTCTCAGCCAGCCTGCAACGTCTCCGTCGTCGATCACGTAAGCTCATCCCACGGCCCCTTCCTCTCAACCACTTTCCCCCGCAATCTAACAGGATGAAATCCGTCTCTGAAGGCTGGATGACTGGCACCAAGAGGCGTGCTGCCATAGGGGTGCACATTTCATTAGGGTGTGCACACCAGATTTTTTAATTTTAAGACCCCGGTTGGAATAGTAGAGGTGAGGGAAAGACCGCTTCCCGGGATGTCCGGGAGGTGCATGTTTTCCCCTGCCACGCCAATGGCAGCCACTATTAGCTGGACAGGGAGAAATATGCACTCTCCAGAAGTTGTACAATTCCCCCCGGGCACGCTAGTGGTGCCTGCCGTTAACACGCCTGGGGAAATTACACTTCCCCCTCAACTCCAATCAGGACCTTAAAGGCCCTCTTAACGCTATTAGCATGGTGGGGGGGGGGGGGGAATACACACTTTCTGGAGGCATTAGGGTGTGCCTGGGCACCCCCGGCACATCCCACATGCATGCCTATGTGTACTTCCAGAAATCACATACTGAGCCTTCGGTTTCTGATGTCAGGTTTCTAGTCCTCACTGCTAAAAAGTTACTCTTGTCTGATGTAAGCCCCATTTGATTTTTCAGTGGGATCTACGCACAATGTTAAACCGGCCGCAATTGATCAAAACCTTGATCAGAACTCTGTTCCGTTTCTTTTTAAAAAATATTATTTTAACTTGGTTTTATTCGGCAGCTCGCCACTCCAAAATCTTTGAAACCTATACAACTGTTGTGTTTTAATTCAGGCGCATCGTTTGAAATCTATACAACTGTTGTGTTTTAATTCAGGCGCATCGTTTGAAATTTTTGCACGGTGAAACAAAGTCTTCTATTCTTGGTTCATTCAGGCACTGAGCTCATTTTTGCTTTTTTCCTGCAGGACGGCAACGACGCCGTTTCCATTGCGCTAGAGGCCGGCCATCGAGACATTGCGGCGTTGATATCCACCCACCTCACCCAATCCATGGCGTGCATCCCAGTGAGTAAATCGTATTCTTGCCGTTCCGCTTGGGGCCAGAGCCCAGCACTTAAGGGGACGCAACTGCCAGTCTCCCAGTGAGCAGGCAAAATGCCCCGTGTGTTCGTCTGCTCTTGGCTGAGTTTGGACCCTGCCATAAGGGATGTTACGGAGAGCCCTGCAGGATTTGAACCCGAGTGGTGAAATGTCCAAGAGTCCCAAATTAGTGCTCTAACCCAGAGGGACCTATATCCAGTTTTTATTGGGGCTTGAATTGACTCCCTCTGCCCAGGAAGGGAAAATTGTCACACACACACACGACTTTATGCACACCAGGATCTGTGGATCAGAGCTAAAACTGGGAAAACAAACCGTGCAATATTGAGTTGCACGGCGGCTTAAACGATTCGATGTACATCCTATCCTCTCGCTCTGCCTTTAGGGAAAGAAATGTTGCCAGAATCAGTTCAGAAGTTCCCAAATAATATTGATGGGATTTGGGAGTCCATCCTCCTAAATGTGTTTTGTCTTCTCGCTCGCCGTTAAAACGCTTTGCAGGGTTCGAATGTAGCAGCGTCTTTTTTTCTGCCCACAGGAGGCCAACGGAAAGACCCCCAGCAGGGACAAGAGGCCGCTCTAGGGTGCGGAGACTACCTGGCCAGAACGTCGTTCTACCCGAGAGCAAGCACCGCCGTTCCCATCAGACCGTCTTTACGCCAACCCTTCTGAGTGCAGGATACCGGAGAAAAGAGGGCGGCTCCGATTCCAGGGCTGCGTAGTCCTTCCCTGGCCAACGAAACTATGTAACTCTCAAACAGTGCTAAAACTCTGGGTCACTAGTCCTCAGTGAGGTCAACTTCTGTCAACATCACCCTTTCAGGCTGGCAGGTGGAGCCCCCTCAATTTCGCCAACCAACCAAGCTCTACCCCGTAGACAGTGCATCAGGGAGGACACGGGGGCAAGATTCCCTGCGTGAGTTCCACACACACAGAAACTAACAAGGCAGGTAGGCGAGACTAGAATCCCCCCTTCCTAGCTTTCTAGACGCAAGGAATTTTTGCAGTCGGGGAAGACTTGGTGAGCCCTGAGGTGCAAACACCGAACTCTCAATGAGGACTACGCACCTAGCCTGCCCCCTCAATGCCACAGGGTCGAGGCAGTGCCACCCTAGGGTTCTTGAACTTATCAGCCCGTCATTTTTAACCCTCTTTTTTTAACCCATTCCTCCTCTTTTACCACTGCACTGAGATGCTGTTACCTCCGCGACAGACTGAGGCTGTTCACTCCTCCTAATCCCGGATTAGAAAGAAATCCAGCCCGGGGATTTCATGCACAAGGCTCAGTCTATCTCTCTGTTCAAATGTCTTTTCTCACCCGAATAAAGAGCCGTAACACTCGTCTTGTGGAATGTACCGTGAGGCACAAGGGCAGCGGGGTAGGATTTGGACGGAACAGCGTTGCATTTCGCAGGAGGGGTCGCCGACCGCTTTTGGGCCCTGTGGGCACATTTGGGTCTTTGAGAAACGGCTGTTTGCACTACCACGGAAGGAGCTCCTGCAGCGTGGGGGACCAGGCTAGCTCAAGAGGTGATGTGAGGGGAGAGAAAGATTAGGCCCTTTCACCTGAAACCACGGCTTTAACCAGTGAATGAGGCCTTTTGCTTTATTCATAGAATAGCAGAGTTGGGTGGGGCCTTCAAGGCCATCAAGTCCAACCCCCTGCTCAATGCAGGAATCCACCCTAAAGCATCCCTGACAGATGGTTGTCCAGCTGCCTCTTGAAGGCCTCTAGTGCGGGAGAGCCCACCACCTCCCTAGGTCACTGATTCCATTGTCGTACTGCTCTAACAGTCAGGAAGTTTTTCCTACTTGAGCCCGTTATTCCGTGTCCTGCACTCTGGGAGGATCGAGAAGAGATTCACTGTGGTTAAAGCCGTGGTTTAAGGTGTCTTCTGAACACAGCCCTGCTTTCTGGCTTAACCACCGTGGTTTAAGGTGTCTTCTGAATGGGGGCCAGTGAGGCTAGGGTCCAGGAAGGGAGAAAACAGTAAGGTAAAGAGGTAAGCAGAGAAATTATGAAGCTAGAGGCTGGAAGGGGAAGGATAAAGAGGAAGGCCAGAGGGGAAAGTGAGAATCAGGGAAGCTAAAGAGATTTGGGACTGCTTCGCTTGTAAAAAGGGTACGAATGGATGCGATAAGGTGTACAAAATTATGCCTGGTGTTCAGGGAGAATTTCCTTCTTCTCTCAACATACCGTTTCTTTATTAGCTTTATATCCTGCCCTTTTTCCTCCTGCAAGGAGCCCGGAGTGAGTTATATGGTCCTCCTCCTCTCCATTTTATCCTTCCAACGCCCCTGTGAGGCAGGTCAGGCTGAGAGTCAGTGACTGGCCCATCGCCACCCAGCGAGCTTCCATGGCTGAGTGAGGACTCGAACCCAGGTCTCCCCAGCCCAATATTTTAACCATTACACCACGCTGGCTCTCTGACCCAAAATAGGGCCATGAAGCTGAGAGATTCAGAACAGGCAAAAGGAAGAACTTCTTCACTCGTTATGAAATTATCGCAAGATGTAGCGATGGCCACCAATTTGGATGGCTTTAAAAAGGGAGCTGGATAAATTCCTGGAGAAGGCTATCAAAGGCTGCTAGTCCTGATGGTTCTGTGCTAGCATCAGAGACAGAGGCCTGGGGTTTGATCCAGCAGGGCTTTCGTAGGTTCTTTGGGGGCTGTAGGATAAGAGAGAAACCTTGCAGACAGAAGGAAGGAAGCTGCAAAGAACTCCGGAGCAAGGAAAGGGAGAAAGCACGCACACACACACATCTCTGCATGTCTGTAACGTCAGCCTTGCGGCTATTTCAACAACGGCCAAACCTTTGCTGTTGGTAATTTTAGAAGCACCACACAGGATGGTTTAAAAGGGGGAAACGAACAAAATTTTAATGGAAATTCAGCGTCTCATCTCTCCTTGTCTAGGCTGGGCACATCAAACTGGATCAGTGGGGGCCCCACCTACAAAGAAAACCCCAAACAAAACAGGTGTTAGTTCGACGCTCAACTCCGCCCGTCGCTTGCAAATTGAGGAACGTAAATTGCTTTCCAAATGTCAGAGTTATTTGGGAGAGCGGCGAGTCTCCCCCAACTAGGGGGCTTTCTGTGTGTTGGATGTGAATTCCCATCAGCCCCAGATGCTGGGAGTTTTATTCATTTATTTAGAATATTTATATACCGCTCCCCATTGAAAAATTTCAGAGCGGTGTACAAGGTAAAATGAAAATAAAAACAGAATAAAAACAGTTAAAACAAAATTTAAAAGAAGCAAATACAGAGATTCAAGGCTGCATGTTAAAGAAAGGCTTCTTGGAATAAAGATGTTTTCAGGAGGCGCCGAAAGGAGTACAAGGTCGGAGCCTGCCTGACCTCCAGAGGCAGGGAGTTCCACAGGAGGGGGGCCACCACGCTGAAGGCTCTTCCCCTGGTGGATTCCAATTGGAGGATGGATCTATGTGGAACCACCAGGCGCAGGCCCTCGGATGACCTCAGTGACTGGGCAGGATGGTAAGGGAGAAAGCGCTCCCTCAGGTATCCTGGTCCCAAGTTGTTTAGGGCTTTGTACACAAGTACAAGAACCTTCAACCTGGCCCGGTAGCGAATAGGCGGCCAGTGCAGTTCCCTCAGCAGAGGAGTTCCATGCTGGAAATGGGCAGCTCCAGACAACAGCCGAACTGCTGCGTTCTGCACTAGCTCCAGCTTCCGGAGCAGCTTCAAGGGCAGCCCCACATAGAGCGCGTTGCAGTAATCCAGCCTTGAGGTTACCAATGCCTGTCCCACCGTGGTCAAGCGATCCCTGTCCAGGAGAGGCCGTAGTTGGCGAAAGGCACTCCGAGCCGTGGCGGCTACTTGAGTTGCAGCCCTAAGCCCAGGGGTAGTAGGTTGGGGGACGGGAGGGTGTGAAAGGCAGAGCGACACATACCGGTGGGGCTCAGCGTAACCGCCGGGCCTCGCGCTCAGACTCCAGGAGGGTCAGCACGTCTCCCTCCCGGACGGGGCCTTTGACATTGCGGATGATCGAACGGCTGGTGTCGTCCATGAACTCCACGCGGACCTGCGCCGGAAGAGGAGGGAGAGGTTAGCGGTCAGGGCGGATCCACGCCCACCCCTCACCTCCACATTTGGGGCCAAGTTGAGACAAGAAGGAGCAGAGCCTGTTTCGAAGGCCAGACTCCAAGCCTTTATTAGAGACTGCCTCTGAGCATGCACAGAGACGCCTCTCTGATCTTTATTGGCCCTTGACCACCACCTGCAAACAGCCCAGCGGCCCCCAAACGGCAACGTTTCATCCTGCAAGGAGGGGGTTTGACTGACAGCAACAGGAGCCTCTGACCAAGTTGGGCCCATCTACCCCAGTCTCCTGTTTCCAAGAGTGGGACAGCTGGGAAGACCACAAAGAAGTGGTCTTGGACGTTTCTCCCAAGCGTTTGGCTTTTGCGAGTAAACTGCTGCTGGACACTGGCGTTCGGCTTCACCATCGGGTCTAAACAGCCACTGATGGTCAGCTTCTCCCCCCCGCACTCCCAGAGCTCATAAGAACAACTCTCTGCATTTCAATCATTTCATAAAGCCCGTTTAGGCAGCCAGAAACGACAGTATGTACATTTTTAAAAGACAAAATAATTAAAACGGCTTCTGTGCCCCACAAACAGAGCACCCCTTGTATTGCCTTTCTCCAACCTAGCGCCCTCCGGATATCTTGAGACGACAAGACCCAGCAGCCCCGGCCAGCCCTATCCTGATTAACTCCCCCTTTCTCCCTGCAAGATGATATTCAGATACACAGCCGCTAGACATGGAGGTTCAAGGCAGCCGTGACCGCTCATTGCTACTATCCCTTCTGTGAATTTTGTCGAATCTCATCTAAACAAGAAGCTAACCCAACGCTCACAGCCCAGCTGCCTTATTTCCCCCCTACGGTACTTTCGTTCTGTGTTCAAGCCATTGAACAGGCACCATTGCCTAAATCAAAGCCCCCAAACCCATTTGCTCCAAAGCCTCTGAGGAGGACCATTGATATAATTCAGTGCAGAAAGTGCCTTTACATAGAATCAGGCCCCTGGCTCTGGTCACGTCTTTAGGGGTTTTTCCAGCCCTGGTTGGAGACGTCAGGATCGACCCTTGACAAATACACGCCCTCTGTCTTAAAGCAAATTAAGGCCCCAGTCCTCATGGTTCTGGACAGAGGGCTGGTTTAATAGGGACAGAGGAAGCTGCCAGACCTGGAGATGCTGGGATTCGAACCCAGGACTTTCTGTGTGGAAAGCCGGGATGCCACGCTGAGTTCAAATGGGAAGAGAAGACTACCCTGCCTGTGTTGCAGACGAGGGGAGGCTGAGCCTTCCGCACCGCCTTGGACTCAGGTGCCCATCAGCCCCAGCATAGACCATGCTCCATTGTAGGCCAAAATATCTGGAAGGCACTATGCTGGGGAAAGCCACCTTGAGTCATACTGTCATCCTCGTCAAGAGCGAAATGGAAAGGAAACCTCTGAGCATACTCAGAGAGCGCTCTCTCTCTCTCACCCACACAACTGCTTTTGAAATACGTGAACACCATGTGAAAAGGGGTGGGTGGGGGGTGGGAAAAGAGTTCCTCTGTGCATACACAAAGCGTGCACAAACATTTGAGCCCCAGCACCTATTTTGGGGGGGAGGGAAAGCGATTTATTTATTTATTACACTTTTATACCACCCAATAGCCAAAGCTCTCTGGGCGGTTCACAAAAATTAAAACCACAATAAAATACCCAACAGGTTAAAACACATTTAAGCCACCAGGTATCATCCTTGATTAAGGGGGAGAACACCTCTGAGCATGCATGGAGTGCAAGCACAAGTTCAGAGGGGAGAAGCTGCATGTGACCAGGGACAGGGGGCTTACGCCCCGGCACCTCTTTCCCGTAGAAGCAGGGAGACACTGTGGTGGCTGCTGCTACTGTGGGGAGAGGAACAGGAGCCTCTGAGCGTTCACAGCCATTATTACAGGGGAAGAGGCCTGAGCCCCGGCACCTCTTTATCCCTCCCACGATGCTCCGGCCCACTTGAGCCCCGGCACCTCTTTCTTTTACAAACAGGGAGACATCGTCGCCACCGCCACGGGGAGAGGAACAGGAGCTTGTCATTACAGGGGAAGAGGCCTGAGCCCCAGCACTTCTTTATCCCTCCCACGATGCTCCTGCCCATTTGAGCCCCGGCACCTCTTTCCCTTAGAAGCAGGGAGACATCGTTGCCGCCACCACGGGGAGAGGAACAGGAGCCTCTGTGATTACAGGGGAAAAAGGCCTGAGCCCCGGCACCTCTTTATAGCTCCCACAATTGCCCCCGCCCGCTTGAGCCCCGGCACCTCTTTGACGAGGGCCTTCCGGGCGCGACCTCACTACAACGGGGGCGGGCGGAAACCTTGAGCCCCGGCACCTCTTTATCGCTCCCACGACTGCCCCCGCCCGCTTGAGCCCCGGCACCTCTTTGAAGAGGGCCTTCCGGGCGCGACATCACTACAACGGGGGCGGGCGGAAGCCTTGAGCCCCGGCACCTCTTTGCCTGGCGCTAGGAAGCGGGCTGCCGTCCGCGTGGGGGGGACGGGGCCTCTGAGCGCGCTATGAGCGCGGCGCCCGAGGAAGCGGGTCCTTGAGCCCCGGGACCTTTCCCTTCCCTTCCCACCTTCGGGGGCTCACCTGGGTGCACTGTCCCTGGGAGCCGGTCCGGCCCAGCACTTTGGTGACTCGGGCCAGCTTGATGGGCTGCACGCGGCTGGTGTCCATGGCGGCGGCGGAAGTCTAAGAAGGGAGTCACGTGGCTGCGCACGGCCCTTTATATACGCTCGGGCAGCAGAGGCCACGCCCACCGCCTAGCATCGCGAGACGCGGGCCCCGCTCGGCCTATCCCCGCCCTCCCCGGCCGAACTCTCGCGAGAACTCGCGCCCGGGCTTGCTCCGCGCTAGAAGCTTGGGTCTTCCCGGCGTGCCCCGCGCGCCAGCTTCACACCCCATATAGAAGCCTCAAAGCCGACCTTCTTCCCGGCATGCCCCGCGCCGCTGCCAACGGCTCTCCCTCCCTCCCAGAATCCTGCGCGCCCACCGCAGCCTCTTCCTAGGTTAATCGTTTAGCCCCGCCTTATTCCATCCCCTCGCTTGAAAATTAAGAAATAACACTCCTCATCCTTCCCAGCACGCGCTGCGCGAACCTCTTTTGCCCTCCCCCTCACAAACTCCCTTCTTCCCGGCATCCCTCGCGGTGACGGGAAAATGGCCGCCTAGCCGTGAATGGCCGGCTCCTACCTTCCTCCCAGCATTCCCTCCGCCCTTGACAACGGAGGCCAAGATGGCGTCGGCCACCAGCGTCGTCCGGAGGCTTCGCAACTGGCTCGCCGGGGTAAGGGCCGGGGCCGGGGCCGAGGGCCGAGGCGGGCCCTTCCGAAAGGCCCGTCCGCCGCCACAGACCACGCGGGGCTCCCTTGAAAAGGGTTCCCCCCTCCCAGCTTTTACGTATTCAAATTAGCCCCGTAGGCCACGCCCCCTCTGGGCGGGGCATCAGCTTCATTTGCCTAGTCCCTTTCCTCGCAAGGGGCTCTGGGAAATGTAGTGCAGCGACGTTCTGAGCAGAACCCTCCTTAAGCTCCTTCAATACACACAGACACACAAGATTTATTTATTTATTTTATTTATTTATTACATTTATATACCGCCCGTCCGCCTTAAAACAGAACTGCATATTATTTGTAATCTATTTATTTATTTAATTTAATTTATTTATTAAATTTATTTATTTACATTTTTATGCCACCCAATAGCCGAAGCTCTCTGGGGCGGTTCACAAAAATTAAAACCACGAGGAACATAATCATAGAATCATAGAATAGCAGAGTTGGAAGGGGCCCATAAGGCCATCCAGTCCAACCCCCTGCTCAATGCAGGAATCCACCCTAAAGCATCCCTGACAGAGGGTTGTCCAGCTGCCTCTTGAATACAGTAATGTCTTTATAATTAATAAATGACTCCCAGATTCCATAGAAATTACCAATATATGTCTCAGATTTATACTGCTTAACCTGTTTGGTTAGCTTTTCCATCAGTGCCAGACACCAGAGTTCATTTCTCCATATAGTAAGGGAGATCGCTTTTGAGCTATCAGCTGATTCCAATGCTTTTTCTTTTTCTGGCCTTATAGAATCATAGAATAGCAGAGTTGGAAGGGGCCTACAAGGCCATCAAGTCCAACCCCCTGCTCAATGCAGGAATCCACCCTAAAGAAAACCTATGATGGTTTTAATTTTTGTGAACCGCCCAGAGAGCTTCGGCTATTGGGCGGTATAAAAATGTAATAATAATAATAAAAAAAACCATCCCTGACAGGTGGTTGTCCAGCTGCCTCTTGAATGACTCTAGTGTGGGAGAGCCCAAAACCTCCCTAGGTAACTGATTCCATTGTCGTATTGCTCTAACAGTCAGAGTTGGAAGGGGCCTACAAGGCCATTCAGACCCTAACCCTTTGGGAACCTTTCACTGAAGAACAGGATAAAAATACTTTAAATATGAATGCCAAATCTTTTTATTAGTTGGTTCACAGACGGGCAATTCTTCTGTCAAATCCTTGAGGGTGGGGAGAGTCCAATTTGGCTTTTATGCGAATCAGGCCGAGGCGAGTCTCCTGGTGTTCAGTGCTCCTTTCTCTCTCAACAGCGAGACCTCCAAGCCAAACTGCAGCTGCGTTACACAGAAATCTCCAAGAGGTAAGTCCTTGTGAGTGCGGGTGTCTGTGTGGCTATCATGGCCCCCGTCCTGCTGAAAGTGTCACAAAGGCCAGAAGGAGGCGAAGGTCACGGCCCCGGCCTCCTGCATTTGCAATCCAGAGCTAGGCTGCCCCTCAACCCGCAAGTTCCATTCTAGCTATTCCATTCTAGAGCCTGAACGCATGTCGTTCCCTTTTATGGCTAGCGTCCGTCACCATCTCTTGCGGGCGCAAATTCTGCCCGTTAATGAGTTGTTGTGTAGAAGACGCCCTCTCCTTGAGAACGTAAGGCTGGCGACCTTTGCATGATCGGTGTGACGTTCAGCCCCACTTGTAGGTGGCGATCGTCCCGCTGATAGAATCGTAGAATAGCAGAGTTGGAAGGGGCCTACAAGGCCATCTAGTCCAACCCCCTGCTCAATGCAGGAAGCCACCTGTGACTCCTACGAGCAGTGAACCCAGACAGTCACTGTCTGGTGGGTTTTCTGCTGTGTTTGCCTGAATTTGCCCCAAAGTCTGACCACCCTCCTTTCCTTCTTCTTTAGGACTCAGCCACCTCCGCGCCTCCCTGTCGGCCCCAGTCATAAGCTTGCAAACAATTACTACTGCACCCGGGATGGACGCCGAGAGACTTCCCCTCCCATAGTCCTCGTCTCGCCGCGGAAAACCTTGGCACCAGGAATGCAAGCGGCCAGGTAGACTTTTTGCCTGTACCTGCTTAAAGCTAATAACCTTGAGAGCTAAACTGAGCCAAGACTGATCATTGTTTGATTTCAGAGCTGGCAGGTAATACCCACCTTGGCAGCCGGGAGTGACAGTTTGGACAGATTCCTGGAAAGGTACCTCCCGGTGCCTCGTTGAGTTTCCTTAATTTTTATTAAATTTCACATTTATAACAAAAAGGATGTAACATCTAACCACATCAAACATAACACAACAATCAAACGGGATATCCTTGATACACACAATCAGCATCGAACCAAATTAATCAGGTGTCACAGTTGGTTGTAACTGTATATATTCAGAGCTAGAGGAAGATCAATCAAAACAATTCTCCCCTCCCAAACTGTTATCCTAGCAGACCTTTCCAGCATCTTCCGTGAGTTGATGGTGGTACAGTAATGTCCTTATTGCTAATAGCATAATTAATAAATGACTCCCAGATTCCATAGAAATTATCAATATATGTCTCAGGTTTATACTGCTTAACCTGTTTGGTTAGCTTTTCCATCAGTGCCAGACCCTAGAGTTCATTTCTCCATATAGTAAGGGAGATCGCTTTTGAGCTATCAGCTGATTCCAATGCTCTGAATGCATTGCTTTTTCTGGCCTTATTATAGAATCATAGAATAGCAGAGTTGGAAGGGTCCTAAAAGGCCATCCAGTCCAACCCCCTGCTCAATGCAGGAATCCACCCTAAAGCATCCCTGACAGAGGGTTGTCCAGCTGCCTCTTGAAGGCCTCTAGTGTGGGAGAGCCCACCACCTCCCTAGGTAACTGGTTCCATTGTCATACTGCTCTTAACAGTCAGGAAGTTTTTCCTGATGTCCAGCCGGAATCTGGCTTCTTTTAACTTGAGTCTATGATTCCATGTCCTGCACTCTGGGAGGATCGAGAAGAGATCCTGGCCCTCCTCTGTGTGACAACCTTTCAAGTATTTGAAGAGTGCTCTCATGTCTCCCCTCCATCTTCTCTTCTCCAGGCTAAACCTGCCCAGTTCTTTCAATCTCTTTTCATAGGGCTTTGTTTTTATTCATTTATTAAATTATGTGCCACTTCCCACCGCAAAAACAGACCCGAAGTGGCACATTTCCCACGCACCAAAATCCGTAATTAATATAACAGGAAAAAACCCAAAATCAATATCAATCATAATCCACACAAAACAACGAAGAATAAACACTGTAAAAATATAATCTAAAAAACAAACGAACCACATAGCTCAGCCTTCCTCAACCTGGGGCGCTCCAGATGTGTTGGACTACACCTCCCAGTCTTTTTTTATGGTGCAGTTGCCTCGTTTATTTGTTCCTCGTATACCTCTCCTCCTTGTGAATCGCTCTCACCTCTGCATCTTTCATTTCTAACCCACCACCAGCTCGGAATCTTCCGTAGCAACAATGGAGAAGAAACCGGTGACGCCCGGCATTCTGCCTCGGAAATTGGAGCTGTCGAAGGACGAACCCTATTTGTGAACCGGGCACGATTCTTCAAAGCTGACCTTTGTATAGGACGGCCAGCGTGATCCAGCTTTCGCAGGAGAGCGGTGTAGCCCTGCGTGGAAGTAATGCTGGCACAAAGACACTGCGGTTGATGCCTAACAGGTTCAATAAACTCTGTCCCTAACTTAATCTGGATTGTTGTACAGATATTGTCGAGTGGCTTGGGGGAACAGATTTAGACTCATGAATGACATAGCCTCCCAGAGTGCAGGACACGGAATAACGGGCTCAAGTTAAAGGAAGCCAGATTCCGGCTGGACATCAGGAAAAACTTCCTGACTGTTAGAGCAGTACGACAATGGAATCAGTTACCTAGGGAGGTTGTGGGCTCTCCCACACTGGACAATCATCTGTCAGGGATGCTTTAGGGTGGATTCCTGCATTGAGCAGGGGGTTGGACTCCATGGCCTTGTAGGCCCCTTCCAACTCTGCTATTCTATGATTCACCACCCAACCTGGTCCAGACATTGGATTGCTGGGGAATGTAGCCGAGGCCGTGCCGGATCAGGGGCCAAAGTCCACCTGAGGCAGCATTTCCTTCTTACATATGGCGTTGTAGCATATCTTAAAGTTTATTAATTAAATACTGTGGGGGCGCGGGCTGCTTGGAGGTCGCCGATACAGCGCTGTCTGGCAGACCTGGGAGGCAGAGAGGTGAGGCGGAGCAGGTGTCCCCCTCTCCCCGGGGTTCCTGTCAGTCTTGGGCTGCCCGCCCAGCTCCCATGAGATTAGGCCGGGACCTGGGCTCACAGCAGGTGCCTCCCCTCCCACCTGGCCACCAAGGGCCCCGGCCGTGCCTCGCTCATGCTCCGGACCATGGCGCTGCCCCCTTCATGTGGTGGGGAGCGAAGAGGCAGAAAGGGGGTAGGATTACCTTGGAAAGCCCAGAGGAGTCGGGCGAGGGGCTTAGCAACCTGTATCAGCTGACGTTACACGTTGTTACTGTTGCTTAGCAACCTGTATCAGCTGAAGCCTGTATGGAAACATACCTAAGCGTTTTATATATATAGAATAGATACATGGAGGCCAGCCAGAAACTTCCCAGAAGTTTGTCCCAGCAACCCTTCTGTGAAGGTAGACTGGCATTTCATAGGGAGGTTCCATTTTGCTCTTCAGCGTCAACTCAGCGTCGGGCTCCGGTCATGCCTGCCCGTGTCCCCAAGCAACGACTCATAAGCCGGTGTTAAATAGACACTTGACAGCATCATATGCTAACGAGAGCTCGTTTGATCTTAATCTGCCCTGGGAACGGAACTTAAGGGAGCCGCTGACATCTGTTTTTTTAAATTGTATTTCTCTATTGCCCTTCTGGGCTGTTGTCTAATCCCTTTTAAAAGCTGTCTCAAGACAACGACCCGCCCGCTGAGGACATTGAAAGGTCTTTAGCTCGTCCGGGATCTCCACGCAGGCCACAGTTCCAGCCTCTTCTCTTCTTTCCTTGCTGTTCGAAGCGCTGCAGCCTTTCACGGTCATGACTGTAGGGCAAAGGCCTCTGAGCGCGGAGGGCCGGGCCCGGTGCCAGGGCTGGTAAAGCCACGGCTCAGCTCATGCTTCCTCCCCTCTCTCTACCCCGTCGTAATCCCGCTTACCAGCAGGCAAAAAGCAGTTGCTGCGGTGGCGTCTTTTGAGTTCTGTGCTGGATGAAAGGCGGGGTATCGGTGAAATTGCTATAAATAAACTGAAAATAAATGCAGCAGGCCTCCCCTCTTGCCCTCCTGCGTGGGATTTTAGATTTGCAGTCTCCTTGGGGCAGGGTCCTGTCCTTGCCCAGAAATGTATCGTTCCCCGCCTCTCCGGTCCTCTGCGGTTTCCAGTGAGGACCGGTAGCTCCGATCTTGGTGCGACTGTGAATCGATTCTGGGTTTCTGTCAAGAAATACTTTTGTAAGCCGCCGTTAGAGCCTTTTTTGGCCGAATGGCAGCATAAAACTGCTTAAATAAATAAAAATAAATCAGAACTCTTACGGAACTAGCCAAGGTACTGAACTTATTTGGGGGTGGGGGGGTCTGCACCTTGAATCGCTCTTTTACAGTTCTGGCCTAAATCCAAACTGGATTCACTGGCTGTTTCTACTGCTTATGATTTTTTTTTCTCCATTTGCAATCTCCTTGGGGCAGGGACCTGCCCTCTTCCACGCATGCGCAGTGATGGCTCCCCTATAAACACCAGAAAGCAATACGGAAAGGCATTATAATATATTCCCCGGCCTGCATTTCGGTTCTACTCGCCAGGTAAAGCTGCAGATGCGCTTCCCACGTGCTGCGAAGGGCAGCGGCTCTCTGCGCATGCGCCCTCGGCACGCCTTCCAAAGCCCCTTAATAGGACGTGGCTGGGAGACGGGAATCGCAAGCTGCCAGGTGTGCGCATGCGCCGCTCCGGAGCAGAGGAGGGAGAATCCGCTTCGTGCGCCTGCGCAGACGGGGTGCTTCTGAGCGCATGCGCAGTATATAACCCGGGCAGCTGCATGCAGGCACAGCGGTCATTCAGAGCGGCGGCAGCGGTGAGGACGACATGCAACGGCTCCTTCTCCTCTCCCTGCTGCTGACAGGTGAGCCAGGTGAGCACCGGAAGGTGTGAGGCCGGAGGGGAGGGGGGACGCGCTCCGCACGTGGGTTCGTTGGAGTTTCCTTGCCACGCCCCCCGGCGGCGCCGATTGGTCGAGCTCCTCCCTTGCTCCGCCCTCAAGCGGCGGCGATTGGCGGGCTGCTCCCCGCGCGCCCTGATTGGCCGCCCCCGCCGCCAGCGCCCCCTTTCTTAGCTCCGCCCCTACCCTCACGCGGCCCAGGGAGTGGGCGGGGCCTCTCCCTGGTTGCCATGGAGGCGGGGCCTACCTCTAGGCGGGGCCAACAGCAGCCCGACAAAAGTTTGATTTGGTGGAAAAATTAATAAAATAAATTTTTATTAATTTATAATAATTAATACTATTTTTATTGTTTTACTCTGTACAGCACCATGTACATTGATGGCGCTATATAAATAAATAAATAAATAATAATAATAATAATAATAAAAATAAAAATAAAAATAAAATAAATAAATAACGGGTCACAAGGAGAGAATGAGCGGGGGGGGCATCTAATTTATCATTTCAAATTAAAAAAAAAATTCAGTTTTAAAAATATTTTAAAATTTAAATATTTACATTTGTAGTGAGAAAGAGAAGTAATTTGTTTATTAATTACATTTTAAAAACAACAACAACAACAACCCTGCTTTTCCAACAAGGAGCTCATGGTTCAACCCCGGCGGCATTATCCTCACAAACAGCCCTGTGGAGGCCAGAATGGCTGTGGCAGGATTTGAACTCGGGTCTCGCCACTCCGCTGCACCAAGCGGCAGATGAATGACATTGACCCTCAACCTGGAGCCCACGCTGTATAAATATGGCTACTAAACATTTGTATAGAGCTGCCTCACAGGGCTAACAAACAAATACCAGCATTTATAAATATTTACCAGCGATATTTATATACCACTTCTCATTTGAAACTGATCTCAAAAGCGGTTTACAAAAGAATAAAAAAACTGCACACACAGACACACACTCAGCACTATGATAGGGTTGATTTATTTATTTGTTTATGTATTTATTACATTTCTATACCGCCCAATAGCCGGAGCTCTCTGGGCGCGTCAAAAATAATAAAATTTATTATTTGTTTTATTTGTACCAAAGAATGGCACTCTAGGTGCCTTACAGAAACAACTAAAAATGATTAAACTAGCAAAATAAATTAAAATACAATAAAAAACATAGCAGCTACAGCAAATGTACATTGATGGTGCTATATAAATAAATAATAATAATAAATTATTGTTGTTTTATAGCATTTTAAATTTGCTTTCTATCTGTTTGATATTCGGCTATGTTATTTATCGGGTTGCTTTTGTACACTGTCTTTCCTTTGAGTAGGTCAAGGCGGTGTATGTGGCCCTGATCCCTTGCTCATTTTATCTCCACGACATCCCTGTTAGGTGGATGGGGCCGATAGAGTCACGGGGTTGGGGGGATTTGAACGCAGGTCTCCTGTTTTCTGGTGCGACACACACACACGCACACGCACCATCACTGCTCTGCACTAGCCGTTGGCATGTTCCTATATAAATAAGACTCTTCTGAACGTCAGTGTTCATTAGTACAGTCGGCTGATTTTCCTTCCTGCCAAAAAGCGCTTAGCTTGTGCACATAATCTGCTACGGCATTTTAAAGTTGACTTGATCTTTGTCCTCCGTTAAAATCAGGATCCAACCCCGCGCGCACACCCAAGTACAGTCGTGTTCAGCCCTTCAGAAAAACGCCATATGAAAATATAAGCTTGGTCCTAATTGAAAGTATTGTTTTACTTTCCCCGTGAAAATAAGCAATGCATCGTGAGCCATTGATTTAACCTCTAAGGATCGGAAACACGGCTAGGAAAAGCAGGTTGTGGCATTCTTAGCAACCCGATCCTGTGTTTTGTTGAGCCACAGTTAATGCTAGTATGTTTAATGTGGTTTGCACATTAAACATGCATAGAATGAGCCATGTGTCGTGAGGTTCCCTTGTTTAAGATGGTGACCTTTGTGCTGTGAAAAGGATCTAAAGCAGCCTTCCTCAACCCGGGGCGCTCCAGATGTGTTGGACTGCATCTCCCAGAATGCCCCAGCCAGCTGGCTGGGGCATTCTGGGAGATGCAGTCCAACACATCTGGCGCGCCCCGGGTTGAGGAAGGCTGGGTACTGCGTTCAAGGTCAACCGGGACACACCGGAGTTTGTGTTCTGCAGAGAAAAACTCCTTTGCATTCTCCTAAGGGATCTTTTCTAGAACGCTCCCCTCCAAAAAAAAACAACCCACCTGCATTTGATTGTATCATAAGCAGACTTATGGAGCCTTTCTTCTTGGGATCAGATATGGGGTGCTCCCTTGTACAAGCACCTCCTTGATTGTAAATTTGCTTTATTTCCAAATTTATCTGCTTTATTTCCATATCAAGCAAAGGCACAACCGGACTGCGGGGACGACCACGGCAAGCGCGGCTGTCACGATGGAAACATCTCATGCGGACGCCGCGGTCGGCTGTGTGCAGGCGGAGGACCGTGCCTGCCTTGGGAGCGGTTCTGCGACGGCCACCCGGATTGCCCGGACGGTTCCGACGAGTCCGCACCCGCCTGCCCGCACCCGCCAGCCCTGCCTCAGCCAACGTGCGGAAAGGACGCCTTCCGGTGTGCGCCGGACACCGCCTGTTTCACCCTGGCGTGGGTGTGCGACGGCCATGCGGACTGTTTAGATGGCCGAGACGAATGGGGGTGCAACTCGGATTTGCCCCTTGTGCCTTCGGTACTGCCAAAAGCCAACCACACAGGTGGGGAGGCAGAAACACCTATTTTTTGTTGTGTTGTGTTTATACTCTTTCCTCACCCGAGAGGAAGGAGGCAGCGGATTCAAGCTTACTGCCGCCCGCTGCTGTAAAGATCAGTTCTTACACCAAGTAGGTTAATAGGAGTACAGCTTTACTTTTTCAGCATTGGCAATAGAACAACATACAATTCATTTCATTGCATATTCAGATTGCATTCTTCTTCCTTTCTTCTGAGAATTTTTAAACAATCTTTCCTACCAGCAATTAGTCTCTGGGAGTTTCAGTTTTCAGACCTTTTGCTTTGAAGCTTTCCTCCCGTGCCAGCCAAAACGATGTGGTATCAGCAACCTTGCTTCCAACTCCTTTTCTGCAGCAATATTCCTTTCGACAATTCTTTTCCTCCTTCCGACCCCCTCCTACCAACTGTTTAAGACACTCGCTTTTTAAACTGTTAGCAAACTGACATCAATTAACTCAGGTGTTTCTTGCCTTCATTACAGACACCTGCCTAATTTGCTGCTGCATTTCTCTACTTTCAATCTTTAACTACACCCATTCTTTGTAAAATATACATTTGATTATTTAAACAATTTCAAAATATCAACATTTTTTTGGGAGGGGGCGCTCCAATAGTGGCAGATTTCTGTTTTATTTAACTCGAACACCTTCCTTTTCTCCTTTTCATCACTGGTACCTTTGCCCTCATCTTACGCCATAAATACTGGCTCTCTCCAGCACGCTGCCTCACCTATACTTCTGTAATTATTATTATTATTACTCTTCCTTACTGATTTGTAATTCGCTCTGCATTCAAAGGGCCGGGATGATGTCTCCGAATGGAGGCGTGGGTTCAAATCCCACTTCTGACACCAAATTGTCAGGGAAATTCTCGAGGCCGAGAACAAGCAGAGTGCAGGCAGGTCCCGATACAAAGGCTTTTATTCAGAGTTCTCTGTCACAATCCCAAACCCAGGATACGAAAAACATAACCTTCATTATGTTTCTGCTGTGATTTTGTTTTTGGTTGGTGCTCTAAAAAAAAGGGGGGAGGTATTTTATTTTTCCTGTAAAAAATAAGAAATATCTTTTTATTTACCTGCAAGATGCAGCTGACAGCATAATGTAATGAGCGTGCCCATACGTGTGTGTATATATTATATTTAACATCCACTTTCTTTTTTTCTCCTCTGCCTTTCTCAGATGGCACGTCCACCCCGGAAATTAATTATGATACAGAAACTGTGATGCCTGAGAACTTGTTAACGACCCTCTTCAGTGAGTAGCAATGGCAAAACTCCCAGATCTGGCCCAGTTAATCATGAAATTAATCATGTGTATGAATTAATCATGTGTGTATGTTTTTTATTTGATGTTCACTTTCTTTTTCTTCTCTTCTGCCTTTCTCAGACGGCACGGTTGCCCCGGAAATTAATTACGAAAAAGGAACTGTGATGTCCGAGATTTTGTTAACGACCCTCTTCAGTGAGTAGCAACGGGAAAACTCCCAGATCCCAGGTCTGGCCCAGTTAATCATGAAAAATGTCAAACCAGATTGGTGGAGCGCGTCAGCCGAATCTCATCCGTCTTTCAGTTGGATTTGCAAGGCTGCCTTGTGTGTGGTTACTTGGAAGTAAATCTCACTGTGTTCAATCAGGCTTGCTCCCAAGTACGCGGCGGTTGAATCTCTTTCAGAATTCGGTTTTCGGGAAACTCCAGGCCAAAACACTGAAAATACGAGTGTATTTTAGCTTTAAAGCTTTTGTACTGCCAGTAACGCAGCCTGAAGGGGTGGCATTTTACACTTTTTACACTCTGTGCCTCTGCCCTAGTGTCTTAGGATTGAAGCCATGGTCGTAGCTAGCATTAACTGGGTCAGAGTTGGCAGCCCAAGGGCAAAGAAACCCACGCCCCATCTATAAGCAGAAGTCTGTAATGGTTGCTCTAGAGAGAACACCCAAAGCCAGAAGTTAACATTTCTCTCTCTCTCTCTGGCTCAGTTCAGACAACACGTTTCTCAACGCTGGTTTTAGAACTTCACGGAGTTTTTGCACCACCGTTGAGAAATCGCAAGCTGAATAGGAGCCAACAGTGCGATAGGGCTGCAAGAAAGGCAAATGCTATTTTGGACTGCATTAATAGAAGTATAGCTTCCAAATCACGTGAGGTGCTGGTTCCTCTCTATTCGGCCCTGGTTAGGCCTCATCTAGAGTATTGCGTCCAGTTCTGGGCTCCACAATTCAAGAAGGATGCAGACAAGCTGGAGCGTGTTTAGAGGAGGGCAACCAGGATGATCAGGGGTCTGGAAACAAAGCCCTATGAAGAGAGACTGAAAGAACTGGGCATGTTTAGCCTGGAGAAGAGAAGATTGAGGGGAGACATGAGAGCACTCCTCAAATACTTGAAAGGTTGCCACACAGAGGAGGGCCAGGATCTCTTCTCGATCCTCCCAGAGTGCAGGACACGGAATAACGGGCTCAAGTTAAAGGAAGCCAGATTCCGGCTGGACATCAGGAAAAACTTCCTGACTGTTAGAGCAGTACGACAATGGAATCAGTTATCTAGGGAGCTTGTGGGCTCTCCCACACTAGAGGCCTTCAAGAGGCAGCTGGACAAGCATCCGTCTGTTATGCTTTAGGGTGGATTCCTGCATTGAGCAGGGGGTTGGACTAGATGGCCTTGTAGGCCCCTTCCAACTCTGCTTTTCTATGATTCTATGAAATGTGTTGTCTGGCGGGAAAACTCCACGCAACAGTGGAGTTTTTTTTTTTTTTTTTAGGGAAACGCTCCATGCAGAATATCCACGCTGTGCAGCGGAGAGTTCCTGCACAACTCCGTGGAGTTTTCCATTGCGTTGCGTTGACTTTTCCCACTGGCTACAGAGTTCCCTGGCAAGAGTGGCGAAAGCAGCGAGCGCCGCTCTAGGAGAGCCGCCGGGATTGGGGTTTTTTTTTGGCAGCAATGGCCGATGGGATACCATCACGGGGGAGGAACTGTCAATCAAACGCCGCGATGAATTTTACGCAACTCCACGGTAGCCCACGTTCCCGCAACGGCGGAGTTAGAACCTGTCTTGTGGGGAGCAGCCCCTAGGAACTCAGCCCTTGAGTGGAGTTTTCCCACTGCGTGGACTCACGTGTTGTCTGAACTGAGCCTCTCTCTGCCTGCCTTTGGTTCTCTAGTGCTTATGGCCTTTGCAGCCGTTGTCGTCACTGTGACCTGCTTCCATTTCAAAACGAAGCTGTTCCTTGCAGACTTCAAGCTGGATAAAGCCACGCAGCAGCTGATGCTAGAGGAGGCCTCCCTCCCTTCCCAAGAGGTACGGCTCGGGCGGGGATCTGATCTTTCGATTCCGATGTGGCACCTTGCCCTGGCTGGGAGCAAGCGCCCGTGGCGAAGCCTGCCTCTCCTTTCCTTCTGCGTCTTCCCCCGCTGCTGGAGTTGGATTTGTAAGCTCCTCGAGGCGAGCAACCTGCCTCCGATGCTGCTGTTTATTAGGGCTGTGCACGGACCCCCCCCCGAACTGCTTCACGGCCCGATCCGACCCTCCCCTGCTCCGCGGAGCGAGATCTGGAGGGGCAGATTGACATTTTGCCCCCCCTTTCCCTACTTACTTGCTTCCGTGGTGGGCGGCGGAGGCAGGGAAGTGGGGAAGGGGAGGGCAAAATGGGGGCCGAATAATCCCCCCGCCCCCTTACCTGGCTTTGCCACCGTTGCTGCACGGATTGCGGCGGTGGTGGAGCCAGGTAAGCCCCCTCCCACTTACCTGCCTCCGTTGCGGTCCGGCGCCGGCTTCAACCTTTAATCTTTAACGGTGGCATAGAAAAGGGAATTTCAGCAGGTGTCCTTCGTATGCATGCAGCACCTGGCGAAATCCCCTCTTCATCACAACCGTTAAAGCGGCCCAGCGTGACCAGATTCAAAAGAGGGCAGCTTTAACGGTTGTGATGAGGGAACTTTCACCAGGTGCTGCATGCATACGAAGGACACCTGCTGAAATTCCCTTTTCTATGCCGCCGTTAAAGATGCAGGAGCCCGGTCCTCTTTTCCATAAGGTCACTCTCTCTTTAAAGCCTGAGTTGCCGGCGTGGCATCGCCGGAACCTCTGTGGGCTCATCTGGTTCTTTTGTTGCAGGGAGCTTCCCGTTGCTACGAAGTGTGACCCGGCCACAACCCAGACCTCACTTCCCACTCCCAGGAACGTTTGCTCAAGACGGTTGGCGATCAGGTGGCCGCTGTGCTTGGAACCATTGAAGAATCTGGAGGGGGTGTGTGTCCCCTGCTATCAGAGAATCAAGAACGGTCCGATTTCACGTGCATGAACTCAGCGGAGCGGCCTTTGTCACATGAAGAATCCCAGTAGATGCCCTCGATCAAGAACTTAAGATGCATATTGAAGTAAAAAAGGATAACCTCTTCCTCGGGACGGACTTCCCTGCTGCCGGTCCGAAGGGGCCGTGCAGATGCTGCACTTGTGTCCTTCATGGGCCTCCCCTGGTTCCACTTTCTTTGCACTCCACAGACCTTTCTCTTGTTGTGCAAACGTGCTGCTGCCGTTTTAAGTTCCCTTTTTCATTTCAATTCCAGCTCCTTAACATTTCAGAGTGGTGGGGGCACGCTCCCCATAGCTTACGCGCTGCCGTTCGTTTTCCTGCTTACCCGGGAGCAACATCTGCAGCACCGGGCTCTTTGGTTCCGTCCCCATGTTCTCGGTGTCCCACATATTTCTTTCGGTGCTCCCGGTTCTTGATCTCCTTGTGGCTTTGAGTCCAACACCTTAAAGTCCCGGCTTCCGTAAAGCCCGCGCACGAGAGAAGGGTCCAAGCCCCCAAACGGCTTTGCAGATATATAGGAAGCGAGAATAAATTAGTAAATCGGCTCCTGCTGGTACAAGAAATTCAGTTTCTTGAGCTGCTTTGCAAGAACTCAAACTGAATTTCTGTTCGCCCCGAGCGACGTTTCTATTGGGCAAGTTTCTGTTTTGTTGGAGTTCCCGTCTCTTTTTATTTCCTGTCTTTCCTTCCCTCTATGGTAGCAAAAAGCCACGGAAGGCAATTGCCACGAGCCAATCATATACCACGTCTGTTTTGTATGGCGTACTCTCATGGCAAAAAATAAAAAAAGCCGGCTTTGGGAGCACCTTCCAGAAATCCTGATTTTGGGTGTGCCGCTGCGTGCAAACAAAGTGTCCGCCGTACGCACCGCTGTTTTGCCTTGAGGGCTTCGTTGGGCGTTGTGCATGTCCCCCCACAATTGCTAACGTTGGAGAGGTGGGCGGGTGTGCTTTCTGGGCCTGGGGGAAGTGCACAGATTCCCCCAGCCACGCTAATGCCGTGGCCGAGGGAATCCGCTCACTGATCTGGAGGTCGTGGAGAGACCTTCTGCATTGCACCCAGTTATCCCAGTAGCTATTGCTGCTTTAAGCTCCTCCCTCACCCAGTGACCTCCGTGGGCATCGCCGCATCTGCCCTACCAGATTAGCTATGCTGACCCGGGGCGGAGGGGGATTTGGCAGGAGCCGTACAACCCATGTCCAGGGCACTGTAGTGGTTTTCAGGGTCTTTCTAAAACGCCGTCTCTGTCCGTCTTCGAGAACCCCGCTCCGGAACCGTTGACACAGAACACCTCTCTGAAACCATACAGGATTAAAAAGAACATTTTCTCCTCTTCCAAACAACCTTTTGGTTGCCTGCCTGTTGTCTCGTTGCTCTTCCGTTTTGCCCAATAAAGCTGGCCTTATTTATATAAGTTGGTGCTTGGCCTCATTGCAGCCTCTTTAATTCATTAAGCAAATAAATAACTTGAATGCTGGCTTCCTTCCGCGGAAGTTCCCTTAGCCTCCTCTTCCCGCCTTGTCCTCACACTGCCGTCTTCTGCTTACAACGACCTGGTGAGGTAGGCTGCTCCGAGAGAGGGCGAACCGTCCGTGTTGAGGCCAAAGACGGTTCTATCCTGCTCTTTTCCTTGGACTTGCTCAACCCACTACACCAGACTGCTACTTTGACCTCGGTAGCTTTTCTTCCGGTCTGGGGTAGAGTACTCACCTTGTCCGTATCAGCAGCTCTCAACGGAGACTGGAACTCGGTCTTCCGCACGCCTCTCTTTAACTTGGACGTTGTCATAGTCTTCTCGGTCCCTCCGCCAAGCAGTTAAAGGGCCACCCAGAAAATTTTGGGAGTGCCCAGCGCCGCTTCCATTCCCGGAGCGCAAGCAAGAAGCGGCAAGGTGAACATAATCTGGTGCATTCCAGATGTGTTGGGATGCAGGTGCCATATTTCCCCCCAGGCCAATTTGGCCAAAAGCGAGTGAAAACGTCAGCCAACATTGTTGGTCTGAGTTGGACGGGGTAGGAACATGCCAGCTTTTGAGTATCTTGGGAGATCTTCGTAGAGTAGAGACCTGTGGAACCCCAAAGCTGTCATACCCCTGCCCCAGTTTGGATAGGCCCACCTGAGAGGCTGTCAAAACACAACAGAGAGGGATTTGTCTCCTGTGGTTCACTGGGTGTTGTTTTTTTTTAGTTTGTAACGATAAGCTTTTGTGGACTCAACACGCTCTAGAGAAATCCCCTCCGTCGGTCTTCCCCAACCCAGTGCCTTGCGGATGGGCTGACTACACCCCCTATCATCCCCTGGAAAGGATGGGAATTGTAGTTCAACCGGGGACGTACAGACGCCAGGTTAGGAAAGCTTTTGAGAGAGTGTCCTAATATTGCGCAGGGCGGGGGGTGGTCGGAAAGATAAAGCCAACGAAGGCCGGACCTCCAGAAATAGCTTCTTCACTTGAAAGGCCAACCTCCTAATCCTATTAACATTTTAAGAAGCTCCCGCATAGCCGCTCCCGGCGACGTCCGGTGCCACAGTCTGAGAAGCCGCCGGCTTTGCGAAAAGCTCGGCAGGTTGACAGCACATGAGCTCAGGTGGTGTCCATGCTTCGGTAGCTGTTAGGAAGGCGCCCAGATTTTGCACGCCTGTGAGTCTCGCCCTGCCCCACCGAACGGGGAGGGAACCGCGGCTCCCCCAGACGTACCGTGCTGGGAACAGCAATGAGGCGGCCCCTGAAGAGGCAGGCGAGCCTCTCCGCCAACTTGAAAATCGGGGACTACCAGAAGTGTTGCTTGACTCGCGAAGAGGAAGCTGTGTTCATCCCCTTCGCTCAGGAGCGTCTCGTCAAGCGATGGGGTTCTATGCACAATATCGCCGACGGGAACCCGGAGGGCCACAGCGTCCCGCCCCGGCAGAACCGGTACTTCTTGAACCTCAACGTGGGAGGGAAGTGCTTCCAAATTGCGCGTAAGGTCGCCGCGAAGTACCCCGTCACCCGGATCGGGCAGCTGGCCATCTCCACGGACCCCATGCAGAAGCTAGGACTCTGCGACGATTACTCGGTGCCCAAGAACGAGTATTTCTTCGACCGCGACCCGCTCATCTTCCACTACGTCTTCCACTTCTACCGCAGCGGCGTCATGTGGATCATGGAGGAGTTGTGCCCGTCCAACTTCATGGAGGAGATTGAGTACTGGGGGGTACACCTGAAGTACGCCCAGCGGTGCTGCCGCATCCTCTTCGAGGAGAAGCAGGACGAGCTGGCCGAGTACCTGAAGGTCCAGCGCATGCTGGAAGCTGAGCTGGAGCCGGTGGAGAGGGAGGAGCACTTTGAGGGCAAGTTCCTCGGGAACGTCCGCAAGGCCATCTGGAACCTGATCGAGAACCCGTACTCCTCCATCCCCGCCAAGATCATCGCCATCATGTCCAGCGTCTTCGTCCTCATCTCCATCGTGGGCATGACCCTTAGCACGGTGGAGGAGATGCAGCACAAATCCAGCAAGAAGTGCATGCAGCAACTGGAGACCGTCTGCGCCATCTTCTTCACCCTGGAGTACCTCATGCGCCTCGTCTCCACCTCCACCTTGCAGCAGTTCCTGCGGGCGGCCTTCAGCGCCATCGACCTGGTGGCCATCATGCCGTTCTACATCCAGCTCCTCTTCGAGAACCTGGGCGAGAGCGACACCGAGTACCACGAGGAGCTACACAAGATGCGCAGCGTGGGGAAGCTGGGCAAAGTCCTCAAGCTCATCAAGCTCATGCGCATCTTCCGCATCCTCAAGCTGGCCCGGCACTCCACGGGGCTGCGGGCCTTCGGCTTCACCATCCGGCAGTGCTACCAGCAGGTCTGCTGCCTCCTGCTCTTCATCGCCATGGGCGTCTTCACCTTCTCCGCCCTGATGCACTCGGTGGAGCACGACGTCCCCGGCACCAACTTCACCAGCATCCCTGACGCCTGGTGGTGGGCAGCGGTAAGTGAGCCCCCATCCCTTTATCGTCGTTGGGGCCAGCCAATCGGATGCCCTCCAGATATCCTGGACCACCGTTGTAGTCCAAGGTGTCTTCTTGGAACCCCCATTGTAGCCCCATGAGAGCTTCAGCTATTGGGCGGTATAGAAATGCAATAAATAAATATGTCTCCATGGGACACCATTAGAGTGTTCTTGGTCCACCATTGATGTCTTCTTGGGCCACCATTGTAGCCCAAGATGTCTTCTAGGACCACCATTGTAGTACAAGGTATCTTCTTGGACCACCATTATAGTGTCCTTGGATCACCATTGTAGCCCAAGATGTCTTCTAGGACCATCATTGTAGTATACGATGTCTTCTAGAACCACTATTGTGGTCTTCTTGGACCACCACTGTAGCCCAAGATGTCTTCTAGGACCGTCACTATAGTACACGATGTCTTCTAGAACCACCATTGTGGTCTTCTTGGACCACCACTGTAGCCCAAGATGTCTTCTAGGACCATCATTGTAGTATACGATGTCTTCTAGAACCACTATTGTGGTCTTCTTGGACCACCACTGTAGCCCAAAATGTCTTCTAGGACCACCATTGTAGTACAGGGTATCTTCTTGGACCACCATTATAGTGTCCTTGGATCACCATTGTAGTACAAGATGTCTACATTGTATGTCACAGTTTGCTAATAAAGTAAAACAAGCAAATTATAACTAAAAGTATTTAGTCAATAGAGCTGAGTGCTACAAAAAGCATTAAACGAAAATAAGATTTGCAAAAACACACGTTCTTTTACCCTATGCTGCACTTAGACTTCTTCAAGCTGCATCTTTCTGCTCCTTCCTTGTGCTCTGGTTGACCCTGGGTCTGGTCTCTTCAACAAAGCCCTATAAAGAGAGACTGAAAGAACTGGGCATGTTTAGCCTGGAGAAGAGAAGATTGAGGGGAGACATGAGAGCACTCTTCAAATACTTAAAAGGTTGTCACACAGAGGAGGGCCAGGGTCTCTTCTCCATCCTCCCAGAGTGCAGGACACGGAATAACGGGCTCAAGTTAAAGGAAGCCAGATTCCAGCTGGACATCAGGAAAAACTTCCTGACTGTTAGAGCAGTACAACAATGGAACCAGTGACCTAGGGAGGTGGTGGGCTCTCCCACACTAGAGGCCTTCAAGAGGCAGCTGGACAACCGTCTGTCGGGGATGCTTTAGGGTGGATTCCTGCATTGAGCAGGGGGTTGGACTTGATGGCCTTGTAGGCCCCTTCCAACTCTGCTATTCTATGATTCTATGGTCTTTCTCTGGCTGTCTCCAGTCCGGCTCTCTCCGTCTTTTATGCTCTTTCCCCTCAAAACAGGAAGTACTGGTCCCACTCTGAAGAAATGGAACTTAGCTAGAAAAATAAAATTTAAGCACCCTAAACCAGGAGGAATGACAGTATTCCTCTCAGATACCTATTTCCAAAAGAAAAACTCCAGACTTCTAGTCCTGAGTTTATTACCTTGCCTTTGTAGACCTTAATCCTTGATGATGATGATGATGATGGAGGAGATAGCTCAGTGCTTGTCCCAGCTTTGCATGGGACAGTCCTGGGTAAGGCAGGAAAGGACTTTGCGTAGCCAGGGACATCCAGAGCAGGGACATCCATCCCCAGCTCTCGGGAGCTGGAGGGTCAAAGCCAGACACGTGTGCGAATGCGTCTGAGTTTGCTTGATGCCTGTGTATCATCGGGGCCCTTCTCACCTCTCTCCCGCCTCTGTGCCCCGCTTCCGTGTCTCCTCTCAGGTCAGCCTCTCCACCGTGGGCTATGGGGACACGGTGCCGGACACCCTGCTCGGCCGGATGGTGGCCTTCGGCTGCATCTCCTTCGGCATCATCTTGAACGGGATGCCCATTTCCATCCTCTACAACAAGTTCTCCGACTACTACGCCAAGCTGAAGTCGCACGAGAACGAGACCACCATCTCGCTCAAGCTCTCCCGCAAACTCAACCTGAAGGGCCGGGCCTGGAGGAAGTTCCAGGAGTGCTGCTGTGCGGAGTACATCGTGGCCGGCCAGCCAGCCTCGCACCCAGGCCCGGGCTATCACCTCTCCGGCCAGCCCGGCACTCACCACGGCTACATGCCCGTCCGCACGGAGCATCCCGTCACACACCAGCCGGGGCACGGCACCCTGCGTTCCCCTCGTCCCTCTGCCCATTGCCCCGACCACCTCGCTTCCCACCCGCAAGGCCCTCGGCACCGCCTGGAGAATCCCGCCACCCACCTCCTGCCACTTTCTGGCCATGCCACCCCTCAGCCGTCGCCACGTTCATTCCCCCAAGCCCGGCAGTCTGGCCAGTAGCCTAAAGCCTTTCCCAGCTCGCGCAGGATGCGTATTGCCTGCGTTGGCCGCCGACGCACCTTTTCCGTCTCTCGACAAATGCAGGCAGGTGAAGTTGCCATCAGGGCGCCGATCCTCCATGATCCCCCCCCAGTTCTAAATCCAGGAAATACTGTCAAATCAATGGATCTAGGAAGGGAAGAAGGATCCCATGGTTGGCGAAAAGCTCCAGGAACTTGTACCCTTTTCCAAAATGTGGGTATTTCACAACGGAGGGAGGGTGCAGCTCTACCGAATGGAGAAAAAAGTGGTTGCAAGAGGAAGAATTTTTTGACCGCCCCTCTGTAAAATCCCGCCTTTGACAATCGCGCAACCAAAAGCCCCTAAATCGGGCTGGAACGGTTCACCGTCTGGTTCTCGGTATGGCGGAGGGGTCCTGGCGCTCACAGCTCGAAGGCACAGCGCGGTTTGTCTGCCCTTTCTTTCTTAATTGATTTTGGGCAGGAAGGGGGGAAAAGACTGGCGAAGGAGCCGTGAAACGGCGAGCACTGAGCATGGCCACACCTGGACCCACCGTGCGCGCCGGCGGAAAGGTTACAGAGCCGTAACCAGAAACAGACCCAAGGGCCTGAATTGAGGGACCCAAAAGCTGGAGTTCTCCGACTTCGCCAGGCTTGGGCGAGGGGATGATGAGATTTGGGCAACCGGTACAGTTGGGCTTCTGTTTTTCTGGCCTTGGGCTAATTAATTGATGTTTTTGGGGGGATGGTTGTTGTTACCTTAACTCGGATTGTGGTCACAGGTAACTTTGCCAGTGGTGTCACAGGGCGCAGGAGGACATTCAGGACTGGAGCCCCGTTGATACCGCAAGTATGCCTTCTACTTGGAGTAGCCATCTGATTCTGTTAAACTGGTTTGAGAGACATGGATTAGAAACCAGATCAAGGATGAAACTGTTTCTCCTCTGGTCCATATGTGGTCTCTCCCAGGGTTATGAGTTGTGATAGCGAGCGGTTACCCATCCAGCTACCCGCTGCAGTCTAATTTGTTGTGTGCAAAGGGACGGAGGGCGTCTCTGGCCTTCCGAAAGACCAGCCTTCCTGTTCCGACTCTGAAACTCAATGGATCATCTGGACGACGACACCAGCAACAGCATGAGGTTGGCAGCCGCTTAGCAGAAGTTCAGGCAGGAACCGGCCTGCTAATCTTGGATTAAAATGTCTGGATAGGTCAGGGATTCCGACAGGACCCCGGTTGCTGGGCTACCAGCGCTTTATTTCACCTGTTCCGGTTTCCCAACTGTCGGCTTTTTAACATGGTTTTAAAATAATTACTTTCGTGTTGCTTGATCACACTCTATTTCGGCGTGTTTGTCTCCGGAATCCCATATTCCGAAGGCGGAAGGCCGGCAGAGCTGAAGGATACAGGAATATAAGACACATCTCAGCGCCCAAGACGATCTAATCTCACTTTAAAGTCATCTTTTTGTGGGAGGGGAATAACACATCCTGCATGGTGTATAGACCGAATTGGACTGGATCCGTACTTACGTCTTACTCACAGGAGACCCATTGAAATCAATGAGGCTTAATTTACTAAGGGTGCAATCCTATGCATATTTAGGCAGAAAAATAAATAAACCGTACAGCTCCCAGCCAGACTTTTTCCCGGTCTAAACGTGGATAGGGTCTAAGTCATATATGATTATAAATTATTATAAGTTATAAATATATGATCTAAGTTTACCCTGACTAACCTAAGTCCCCTTTATGTTGATGGGTCTCCTCTAAGAAGGACCGAGGCCAGAGACAACCCATTATTATTATTTTTAGTATTTGGTCCATCTATTCCTGCATTGAAGAATAGATTCCTCAATGCATAGATTCCTGTATTGAGCAGGGGGTTGGACTTGATGGCCTTGTGGGCCCCTTCCAACTCTGCTAGTCTATGATTCTATACCCACAGCCTTATTATTTTTAAAAAGAAATAAACTCCATTCTCTGTGACATTGAACTTTGGTAAGACAAAAGTGATGGAGAAGGAAGAATCCAGGGATCACAGGTTTAAATGTTAGGGGGATAAAGTGCTCATTTACCTGGGAGTAGCCTCATTAAACTCTGTGGTTCATAGTTTGGAATAAACATAGGATTGCTCTATATAGCTGCAATCCTATATCTGCTTTCCTGGGGTGTGTGGGTAACCCTGTTGAACGCAATGCTGCTTAACTCTGCGAAGGCGTGTACAGAATGACATTGTAAGGCTGCAGGCATTTTAAAACCATTTTTATTAGAATACAGTACAAATGTAAAAATAGATCTACATTTATAAATATATATATATAAAAAAAATCCATAGAACAAAACAGATTACTATTTAAGTGAATGCTATACAAGGTTGTTATCCTATATACCTGGGACGAACTCAGTGGTGGTTACTTCCGAGTAGACCTGCACGGGATCACATTGTGGTTCTTCATATTAACAGACCGTTTGTTCGCAAGATGATACACAGCAACGTAATAACGCTAACAACAATTTACACATATATACAGGTACCACTGTACAGTGTGTGTCCAGTAGATGCATGCACATATATATATACATATTTATATTTATTAACAATTTGGGATATTTACAGTATGGTACATTCTGCAGGGGCCGGATTGGGGTTGCAATTTGTAAAGAGTTCAGCTCGGTCTGTGATGACTCCAGATTACTACACACACGGCCCGAAAGGTAGTTTCGTTCACAATGGATCCGGTCACATCTCAAATGCCCATAGTAGCGACGGGAGAGCAGGGAGTTCCGTAAGTAAATTAGGCATTGCACAAAGAAGTCGTGGGTTTTTCTGGGTGTGTGTAGTGGGGCTGTCAGCAATGGATCTAATACCAATTGCTTTCCTTGAGTTGTCCTGACTTTTATCCTCATGGAAGAGCAGCAAGGAATAATAGAACCAGTCTATGGGTGTACGTTGACTCGAGTGATCAAATCTGCCTTTCCCAACCTCCAGATGTGTTGGATTACACCTCCCATTATCCCCAGCTACCTTGGACTTTGAGACCTATGCCAAATCCCACACTCAGGGGGTTTACTTTCCAGAGAAACATAATAAACATGAGCGTATGTGCATACATCGTTGCAGTATTTCCAAAACGACACCCCTGATTTTAGCCCCCCAAAGGCGGCATCCATGATTTAACAGGGATGGGTCCCAGAAAATAGGGGCGGTGTAAAATGGGGGGAAGGGGTACTTGGTGGATATAGGATACTGTTTTCATAATCCCCCCCTAATATATATATAAATTTAAAAAGTGACCCTGAAGTAGCAGATAAACATGTAGAATTCTGGTTGGGCATCTTGAGAACAAGCGATGCCGCTCCGTGGAGAGGGCTCAGGGCGCTGCCGAGGAGGGCCGCATCTGTCCCAGGCGCTCAGTGGCACCCGCAGCTCCCGGCCACCATGTCGGAGTACTGTTTGAGCACCACGTTTTCGTCGTCGTCAAAGTACAGGAGGTTGATGGAGTAGAGTTTATCCGGGACGCAGCAGGGTCCGGTCACGACCTGGCTCAGCTTGAGGGCGTTGATGATGGATTGGACGGTGCCGTGGTTGGTGGGGCGCATGTTTTGCCCCAAGGGGAAGGGGCAGGACCCCCTGCAGTGGTAGGCGTTGTAACCCCGGGGGGAGATAATCCAGCCGGCCCAGCCGATTTCCTCAAAATCCACAAAGAGCGGGTGTTTTTGGCAGGGAAGGGGAGTGTCCACCGAGCGAGCGTTGCGCGTCCTGTTGAATTTCGGGCTGGTGAGTGGCTCCGGAAGGATCGCGTTCTGCTGGGACGTACCTGCAGGAAAGAGAGAGAGAGAGATCAGATTCAAGCTAAAGCCTAAGCTTATGGACCAATACCTTTGAGCGCAGGATGGTTAAAAAGCACTCTGCGTGCACTCAGAGGCCGAAGAAACACACGTTGTAATCTAAAAACAAATACTATGCATCTCTCTTCTCATCAGTGAGGAAATCAAGGCCGGTTCGTGAACCTCTCCCAGGCTTCTGCAGCAAAGAGGAGGGATGTGAGCCCCAGCACCTGTTTGCTTGCAAGTCTGCCCCGTGCCATTCTTGGCAACCGGGGGTCAAATAGACCATGAGCTTAGAAAGACTGTTGAAAGGCGGCCAAGAAATGATTTAAATGAATAAAATATTAGCCATATTCAACCACGTTGCATCAATAGGCAAGGCGCCCGCCTCTTCCTCACCTGAGAAGGAGTTGGTGGCCAAGGTGGCACCTCTCCGCCCGTCGTCGGTGAACAAAACCAGCATCGGCTTCTTGCTCTCATGGTGGTCGCGGCCGGAAGCAAACTGCACCGTGCTGGAATCCATCTCCGCCCCACCGAGGCCTCGCACGGTCACCAACAGGCCCTGGTTACTGGTCTCCTCTTCCGCCCAGTCGCGCACCTGCAACGCCACACCGGGAGCGGTTAAGGTTTGCATGCTAATGGCAACGCGGGTGGCTCGAGCCAGCGAGCCCAGCCGCACCCGACAAACGGCGCAGAGCAAAACGTCAAAACTAGATGTGGTAGAACCTCAAATCGGGGGGTTACATGGTTTCCCACTTTTGGTGTACAGTCCTGTGCTCAATTCTAAAAAGCTGAAATGCTTCTCCTAAAGCAGTAAGAGATTTAAGTGGCAGAACTTTTCCAAAATGGAATTCAGTTCTCGGGCTAAAAGGGGGTCTCTTGACGCTGATTTACAGTGACCCCATCTAAACCGCCTCTGAAGAGCAAACGAGAGCTACTCACCGCTTCTGTGATGGCAAAAATCTCCCAGCCAGAGCCCTGCACAGCCAGGAGCCGGGCCGAGAGCAGTTTCTTCCCGTCAGGGGAATCCAAGTTCTCCTTGTCCAGAACTTGATAAACGCTCACCTGGAGGGGGGGTGGAGAAAGAGGGGGTGGAATCAGCCCAGACCCAAAGAACTCCGCTCCCGTTCAGTTCACAACTTCAGTTTGAAAACAAATTCAAGTCTGGTTGGAAGCTCCTGAATCTCTCTCTCGGATTCCTGACTCAGTGGTGCAGGGAAAAGGCGCTCTGCCCATGCTCACTACGCACTGTCTTTCTACGGCCCGCAGGTCGGCTTTGGGCCCAGCCTGGGGGGGCTTGAAAAGGAAATTAGGACCCACTGATGGAGGAGGAAAAGGAGAAACGTTGCATCAATGTGGTTTCCTGCAATGCTTGGACACTTCTTTTAATGTCAGCGATTCATACAATAAATACCGTTCAATGACTAAATAAATGAATTGATAACCCGGGGTAGCGCCATGGAACCTCCAGATCAAGGGGAGGTCTTGCTTAAAATAGGTGCAGGGGTTTAAGCGCTGGTAGTTTACCCTGAAAAAGCACCTCGAGGAAGTAGTGTGTGTTATGTGCAAAGCACGTGCAACATGCGTGTTGGAGAGAGAACAGGGATTGTTCCTTTGTGCATTTTTCAAGCTTTTGTCTTTTACACTGTATTTTGCTGGTTTGGTTTTTGTGAGCCACCCAGAGCGCTTCAGCTATTGGGCAGTATAGAAATGCAACAGATAAATAAAGCAAGGAGGGGGCGGCGTTTGAAGAGAAACAGCCCCTGCACAGTTTGGAAAGATCCAAAGAGTGCTTATCAATGGAACCTTCTCAAACTGGGGAGAGGCAACGAGTGGGGTGCCGCAGGGCTCAGTCCTGGGCCCAGGGCTCTTCAACATTTTTATTAATGATTTGGATGAGGAGGTGCAGGGAACGCTGATCCAATTTGCAGATGACACAAAATTGGGTGGGATAGCTAATACCCTGGAAGACAGAAACAAACTTCAAAGGGATCTTGATAGGCTGGAGCGCTGGGCTGAAAACAACAGGATGAAATTTAATAGGGATAAATGCCAAGTTCTACACCTAGGAAATAGAAACCAAAGGCACAGTTACGAGATGGGGGATACTTGGCTCAGCAATACTACAAACGAGAAAGATCTTGGAATTGTTGTAGATCGCAAGCTGAATATGAGCCAACAGTGCGATATGGCTGCAAGAAAGGCCAATGCTATTTTGGGCTGCATTAATAGAAGTATAGCTTCCAAATCGTGTGAGGTATTGGTTCCTCTCTATTCGGCCCTGGTTAGGCCTCATCTAGAGTATTGCGTCCAGTTCTGGGCTCCACAATTCAAGAAGGATTCAGTCAAGCTGGAGCGCGTTCAGAGGAGGGCAACCAGGATGATCAGGGGTCTGGAAACAAAGCCCTATGAGGAGAGACTGAAAGAACTGGGCAGGTTTAGCCTGGAGAAGAGAAGATTGAGGGGAGACATGATAGCACTCTTCAAATACTTAATAGGTTGTCACACAGAGGAGGGCCAGGATCTCTTCTCGATCCTCCCAGAGTGCAGGACACGGAATAATGGACTCAAATTAAAGGAAACCAGATTCCGGCTGGACATCAGGAAAAACTTCCTGACTGTTAGAGCAGTGTGACAATGGAATCAGTGACCTAGGGAGGTGGTGGGCTCTCCCACACTAGAGGCCTTCAAGAGGCAGCTGGACAACCCTCTGTCAGGGATGCTTTAGGGTGGATTCCTGCATTGAGCAGGGGGTTGGACTGGATGGCCTTGTAGGCCCCTTCCAACTCTGCTATTCTATGATTCTATGATCCTCATAGGCACAGGAGGCGCAAAGCTTTATTTGATGCCTCACTGTCTTCCCGCATGCAAGAATGTATGAGGACAAGAGTGCCTCTGAGCACACACAGAGCGAGTGCCGGGAAACTTGGCTTACCTGGCAGAAATGTTGCCTCATGAGGAGTTGCCCATCAGCCGCTCTGGCCTTCAGTTTGAAGAGGTGGAGCTCGGCCGTCAGGACGCGTTCGTTCTTTGCCATGCTGGACAAGATGAACAGGAAATGCATCTGGTCGCTGTGAGCTGAAACGCAGAAGGGGAGTGAAGGCGTTATTGGCACCAGCCCTGGTTTATTTCTGCAGCACTTTTCGGCACATGAAATGATTCACAACGGCCCTGCAAGGTAGGAGCGCCTGAGCAAGCGTCAGTCATGGCTGGGGGGTGCAAATGGGTAAGGAGACCTGGGTTCAAATCCCAGGACACACCTGCATTACTTGTTGCAAAGATAAAATGAGGAAAAAGGAAATGTAAGCTTCTCGGGAAAGCGAAATGTGGTTGGTAAATGTACCAAGGATTTGAACTCGGAGCTCCTGCGTCCTTCCAGACACCTCACCACCCTGTGGGGTAGGTTGGGCTGAGAGTCTGTGACTGGCCCAAAGTCACCCAGTGAGCTTCCGTGGCTGAGCAGGGACTAGAACCCAGATCTCCCGACTCCCAGTCCAATTTCATTTATTTATTTATGTATTGCACTAACAATAAATAAATAAATAGCTGAAGCTCTCTGGGCGGTTTACAAAATTAAGACCATTCAAGTATAAAACAACAGTATAAAACCACAATATAAAATACAATATAAATGCACAACCAAGATAAAAACAGCAGCAATGCAAAAATACAAATTTAAAATACAAATTTAAAACAGCAAGTTCAAATTAATTTATAGACTGTTAAAATACTGGGAGAATCACTCTAGCCCAGCCTTCCTCAACCTGGGGCGCTCCAGATGTGTTGGACTACAACTCCCAGAATGCCCCGGGCATTCTGGGAGTTGTAGTCCAACACATCTGGAGCGCCCCAGGTTGAGGAAGGCTGCTCTAGCCACTACACCACACTGCCTCCTTTTCAGCTAAGAACCTAGCTGAAAAGGACTGGACTGGATGACCGAGGGTCCATCCAGTCCAGCCCTCTGTCCACACAGGGGCCAAGCAGCTGTCGACCAGGGACCCACAAAGCAAGACATTAACGCAACAGCACCCTCCCACCCATGTTCCCCAGTCTGGGGCACACAGGCTCACTGCCTCGGATACTGGAGGTCTCACGTAGCCATCAGGGCTAGTAGCCATTGATGGCCTTCGCCTCCACGAAATTAAGAGCTTACTGATGCAGCCAAATTAAGCAAATGAGTGCCGTGTGCCCCGTAGCAGACTGGACCAACCAGAAAGGTGCTGTGTTGTTTGGATGGCCTATTTCTGCACAATATATTTTCAAATTGGGGGGGGGGTGCCCTGTGCTTGCCCCCCCCCGCCCCATGCCGCACACCGAAAGTGAAAGGGCCTGCCATTTAAACACCTCTACACACACACACACACACACACACAGAGAAGCTTTGGGTGACCCCATCTTATGTCCCGAGGAGCTCTGGGGTGCAAAACCATGAGGCTGTTTCAGGGTGCTGAGATGGGGAAATTAGCTGAGGGAGGGGAAGGAAAGAGGCAGGCAGAAATGAAACATTTTAAGATGGAGAGAGATCAGATAGTTAGGGAAGAGGTATGAGGCAAGGTGCAGATACCTAGATGACAGGTAGATATCGCACAGAGAGAGAGAGAGAGAGAGAGAGGAGGTGCAGATACCTAGATGACAGGTAGATATCGCACACAGAGAGAGAGAGAGGAGGTGCAGATAGTTAAATAGATGGGGATGGATACACCGATGGCTGATAGATGCAGACAAGAAAGCAAGAGAGAGCCAGTGTGGTGTAGCGGCTACAGTGTTGGACTGGGAGTTCGGAGATCCGAGTTCGAGTCCCCACTCGGCCATGGAAACCCATCGGGTGACTTTGGGCCAGTCAGAGACTCTCAGCCCAACCTACCTCACAGGGTTGTTGTTGTTGTGAGGTTAAAACGGAGGAGGAATATGTACACTGAGTTGGGATCTTTGAGGGGGAAAGGTATAATATAAATGTAATAATAATAATAATAATAAGAAGAAGAAGAAGAAGAAGAAGAAGAAGAAGAAGAAGAAGAAGGGCAGATGAGAAAACAGGATGAAGGCAGATAGATGCAGGATGCAGATAGACAGATGGATGGATAGGGAGGAAGAGAAGGAGTCTACAAAAATACTACAAAATACATAAAACTGATTAAAAACATATGCAAACTAATACATTATTAAAATAACATCTTAAAATTCGAAAGAAAGCAAACCGGGGGAGGCTATGCACAGGGCATTGATGGTGCTATATAAATAAATAAATAAATAAATAATAATAATAATAATAATAATCCTCAATCCAGCCTAGCCGGCGTGTGCCAGCAAGGGTCCAAAGCAACGGCCCTTCCCCTGTCGCACGTCCCCGGAACCCTGGTGCTCAGCAGGTAGATTGCCTTTGCAGCGGGAGGTTCCATCGGTGCCCAGTTGCCTCCCTGATGCGTAGGTCGGCGTCCCCCAAGCCGCTGCCCACAGGTGCGCTGGGCTGCCCCTCCCATCATGGGGACGATGGGAGCGGCAGTCCCTCACCTTCATAGCCCGGCAGCTTGGGGGAAACTCCTTTGGATGGCCAGCCTGCAGCCCGAGGCCTCTGGGCTGAGTTTCCGCAGCACCCGGAGCCAGAAGGGCCACGCTCCACCCAAGAGAGCGGCCCTCTGCGCTTGCACCGGGGAAAGGCTTTCTCCACCCGGCAAAGAGCGGCCCCCCTCCACTTGCCCCCCCCCCCGCCCTACTTACTTCTGTCTAAGTAGCTGCGCACCGTGTTGCCCTCCAAGAGGTCAGGGTCCTTGGTGACCCCGTCGTCGCCGGCCACCGTGTTGTAGAGGTCCACCATGTACTGGGGGGGCTCTGGGATGCGCTGGGGCAGCTGGGGCGTCCCCTCCATGCCAAAGACCTCCAGGAGCTGCTTCAGGGCCTGGGCCCGGGTGTCTGCCGAGTCGTCCGGCTGGGCACCGGAGGGTCGGCCAGGGCAAGCTGGCATCCAAGCGAGGAGGAGGACGAGGAGGATCGGGCCCTGGAAACAACGCATGGCTGGTCACTTGGAGTTCCTCAGCAGGACTAGCCTCCCTCCCTGTGGCCCAGGGCCCCTTTATACCCGAGAGAGCTCCCCCCACCCCGCAGTCGTGGGCACTCAAGAGGGTCTTCAGCCCCAGGTGCTAATGATGCGCCAGGAAGGAGCAGGAGAGTTAATGGGCGCGCTAAGGAGGTGCGAAAGCCCAGTCAACATGCTCCTTTGTGGCCTGTGTGGATTGGCTTGGCAGGAGGGCCGGGGTCCCCAGAGTGGATTCAGCCGGGCATCTTGGCCAAGGGATGAGTTTGCCTCTCCCCGGGGGGCTAACGGGCCACTAATGGGAAAAGCAGGGGGCCATTTGCAGCAGGCAATGAAGTGTTGTTTTGGCTAACGAGCCAGGAGGGCGACCAGACCTGGGAAGGGGGGAGGAAGGGACGCCCTAAAAGGAATCTATAATCCCCCCAAACTGGGGTTCGAATCTGAGCATGAAGGGAAAAGGGTGCGCTGGTCTCTGCCAGTCCTCACGGCCCAAATCCCAGCTCTCCACTACGATTCCGTTGCGGGAGAAACGCACGAAGACGTCTTCTACCAAGTCAGAATCCGGTCCATTTAGCCTGAACGGGCTAAATGGTTCCTGCCGTGCATCTTTTCCAGATGCCAGGGATTCTGCGTGCAGAAAGGCGCTCTGCCCCCGAGTTACGGCCCTTCCCCTAAAATGAAACCGGGTTTCCAGTCCTCATGGCGCCCAACAGACGGCTCCTTCAAACAGAAGGCGCAGGACGCAGCTTTCCATGAGGTCAGGCCGGCTGGTCTGCTCTGGGCCTTCCTAGATGCTCTGGATATCACCCTCCATCATCCCCAGTTAGCACAGCCAACGTTCAGGAATGCTGGGATTTGTAGTCCACAACAACTGGAAGGCACCAGGTGGGGGAAAGGTTAGCCTTCACTGATGGGCAGGGGACTGTCCAAGGATGCACACTAGTGTCTTTTCCGGCATTACCTAAGTAAGTTTCTAGTCCCTATGATTCTATATCCAGGGCTGCTTGGAACAGGGACATTGGCAATTACATTATACGGAGCCAGAGTCTAGGTGAGATTTCTCTACACTGACTGGCACGAGAGGATTTGGTGCAGCCCTAACTGGAAATGTTACCAGGAGTTGAACCTGGAACCTTTTACATGCACAACATCTACGTCACCTCTGAGTCATGGCCACACCGGAATCATCCTGCCTTTATACAAATCGATGGTGCGACCACACTTCGAATACTGTGTGCGGTTCTGGTTACCACACCTAAAAAAGGATATTATGGAGCTGGAAAAAGTGCAGAAAAGGGCAGCTAAAATGATGAAGGGGCTGGAGCGTCTCCCCTATGAGGAAAGGTTGTAAGCCTATGCGGCAGGGTCTTGCTATTTACTGTTTTACTCTGTACAGCACCATGTACATTGATGGTGCTATATAAATTAATAATAATAATAATAATAATAATAATAATAATAATAATAATAATAATAATAGGTGACATCAACTGGGATGGTTTAGCTTGGAGAAAAGGAGGCTGAGGGGAGACAGGATAGAGGTGGGCAAAATGATGCCTGGTGTGGAGAATGTGGACAGAGAGACATTTTTCTCCCTCTCTCAAAATACTAGAACCTGGAGTCATCCCATGAAGCTGATAGGTGGGAGATCCAGAACAGATAAAAGGAAGTATTGTACTTCTTCACACAGCGCATAGTTAAATTATGGAACTCACTGCCACAAGATGTAGTGATGGCCACCAATTTGGATGGCTTTAAAAGGGGGGTTGGATAAATTCCTGGAGGCAAAGAAGGCTATCCATGGCTAACAGCCCTGATGGTTATGTGCTACCTCCAGTATCACAAGCTGAATATGAGCCAACAGTGCGATATGGCTGCAAGAAAGGCCAATGCTATTTTGGGCTGCATTAATAGAAGTAGAGCTTCCAAATCGTGGGAGGTGCTGGTTCCTCTCTGTTCAGCCCTGGTTAGGCCTCATCCGGAGTATTGCATCCAGTTCTGGGCTCCACAATTCAAGAAGGACGCAGACAAGCTGGAGCATGTTCAGAGGAGGGCAACCAGGATGATCAGGGGTCTGGAAACAAAGCCCTATGAGGAGAGACTGAGAGAACTGGGCATGTTTAGACTGGAGAAGAGAAGATTGAGGGGAGACATGAGAGCACTCTTCAAATACTTAAAAGGTTGTCACACAGAGGAGGGCCAGGATCTCTTCTTGATCCTCCCAGAGTGCAGGACACGGAACAACGGGCTCAAGTTAAAGGAAGCCAGATTCCAACTGGACATCAGGAAAAACTTCCTGACTGTTAGAGCAGTATGACAATGGAACCAGTGACCAAGGGAGGTGGTGGACTCTCCCACCCTAGAGGCCTTCAAGAGGCAGCTGGACAACCCTCTGTCAGGGATGCTTTAGGAACAATTCCTGCATGGAGCAGGGGGTTGGACTGGATGGCCTTTTAGGCCCCTTCCAACTCTACTATTCTATGATTCTATCCAAGACAGTAAGCCTGTGTGCACCCGTTGCTGGGGAACATGGGTGGGAGGGTGCCGTTGCACCATGTCCTGCTTGTGGCTCCCTGGTCGAGAGCTGTTTGGCCCCTGTGTGAACGGAGTGGTGGACCAGATGGACCCTCGGTCTGATCCAGCGTCAAGGCTCTTTTTAAGTTCTTATGTCCTCCAATATTTTACGAATAGGAACATTCACGTGTGTGTGTGTGTTTGCACATACATCTATTCCCACACCACGAAATCCCCCTCTGCCCCTTACACATTGGAGAACCTTCTTCTCCTTGTTTTGTCTTCAAAACATTGCACAGCCGGTCACAAAAACAGTGGGTGTCCTGTTTGCCTCACTCCGTGGCTCTCAGCAACTTTTGGAGTAGGGGCTGGAGAAGAGGATTTAAATTACAGGGGGGGGGGAATCAAGCCCAGGAGCAAAGAGTTACCCCCCCTGCCTACACTGTAGCCACGATCCCAATGCTTTTCTCCCTGAATCAAAAGAGCATAATGTCCCAGCCACAGAATCCGGTGTGAGGTTTGGCTCTGGAGTTGCTATTTCAACCCGTGTCCTTCTTTCCAAACTTTGGGGTGTTTAATCTCACAATAGACCCCATGGTGTTTGGGACAGAATAACTGCAATCCCAGCCTTCTCGAAAGCGTCCGGCTCCCCTGGGCTCGTGTTCCTTGGCTGGTGGAGCCTGGGAGGAGAGCGCACGTCTCCCTCTGGGAGATCATGTTCACACGCGAAACAAAGGCAGCTGCGTTTGGGCACATTCGGAAAAGGCCAAAATCCATATAAACATGATTCCTTTATTAGGCCAACTCAGATATTGCCAAAAAAAAAGAGAAAAAAGGTGCAAGCTTTTGAGATCGACAGATCTCTTCATCAGGGAAGGTGTTACCAAAAACAGAACAAACGCGGTTGGTGGTGTGTGTGGAGGAGTTAGAAGGGGGAAACAAAGATTAATGATTGTCCACTACTGGACCCTGAAACCATCACTTCACCTCAGGCAGAGTCCAGTTCTGGGCTCCACAATTCAAGAAGGACGCAGACAAGCTGGAGCGTGTTCAGAGGAGGGCAACCAGGATGATCAGGGGTCTGGAAACAAAGCCCTATGAAGAGAGACTGAAAGAACTGGGCATGTTTAGCCTGGAGAAGAGAAGATGGAGGGGAGACATGAGAGCACTCTTCAAAGACTGGAAAGGTTGTCACACAGAGGAGGGCCGGGATCTCTTCTCGATCCTCCCAGAGTGCAGGACACGGAATAACAGGCTCAAGTTATAGGAAGCCAGATTCCAGCTGGACATCAGGAAAAACGTCCTGACTGTTAGAGTAGTACGACAATGGAACCAGTGACCTAGGGAGGTTGTGGGCTCTCCCACACTAGAGGCCTTCAAGAGGCAGCTGGACAACCATCTGTCAGGGATGCTTTAGGGTGGATTCCTGCATTGAGCAGGGGGTTGGACTTGATGGCCTTAGAGGACCCTTCTGACTCTGCTATTCTATGCTTCTATGTGGAGGGCAGCAGGTTGAGGAATTCTGGGACCTTTACCATGTTCGTGGCGGATTTCGAGGTCCAAAGCAGACACGCACACCGCTCTTCCCTTGAAAATAAAATTTTATTTACACCTGGGCCGCCTCTCATTGACATAATCGTACCCCCGTGCCAGGAGAGGCGACAGTGGCGAATCGAAGATTTCCCCGTCGTCGCCACTACCAGCACTTCGGTTCGTTTTATTCCACCCCACGCGTGCTATTGGGAGCGCCGCTTCCCCGTCCTCTCAGGCTCCGCATTTGCACGTCCGGATGACGAAGACGGTACGCAGCTCCCCGGTCCGGATGCGGAAAGTGTGGGTCTCGTACTGGTGCGGGGCGCAGCGGCCGGAGGCCCCTTCGTCCCATGCGGGGCAATTCCCCGGCGTCTGCCAGTCCCTGCGTGGGGTAAAACGAAACAGAGAAAGTTGGCATCGGCTGAACATCAGAAAGCCTTATACAGCTATTCTGACTTTTCGTTCTTAACTAATTCTCCCCCCCCCCCAAAAAAGGCAGAAGAAACAATGAGAAAACGTGGGAAGGCTAGAAATGGAAGCTCCTGACGTCCGTAAACCGCCCCGTCCCCCAATTCTGTGAATGCAGCAAGGCTCGTGGTGGTTACACAAAAACAGTTCGTTGCGTTTTTAAGTAAATTATTTCTTTTAAAAAAAAAACTTTGTATACTCTGTCTTGAAATCCTTGCAAAGTGGCCAGACGCCTTCGGCTATGGAGCAGTATCAAAATGTAATTAATAAATATTCTTTCAGCCTTATGCAACCAAGTCGCCCGGCAGAAGCTTGGACTACAACTCCCATTATTGCTCAGCCGGGATGATGGAACTTGTGCTGGAGAAGGCGGACGTATTCGGTTGATATCATTTCTTTCTCCTGTAAGAGCTTTTGCAAAACACACACACACGCACAGAGCTCTGTGTGTGCGTGTTGCAAACTCTCTTACAGGGGATCAATTATAATAATCAATTATAATAATTGATTGAGTCCGCCTTAAAAAACCTGATCTCTGCGGGGGGGGGGGGGGGTGTAATCTCTCACTTCCGACCTCAAGCCTTCCAGAAATGTCACAGGTCATTGAGGCCCCAATCTGCCTGTCTGACGCTGGAGCAATCAATCCACACGCAGTAAATACCGGCTCCCATCCAGGAGGGAAAGCCAAAGGAACAGACTGAGTTCCTCTTGGGAAGGCTAAAGCATCCACACCTGTGGTGCTGGGCGTGTGTGTGTGTACGTGGATCTGCTGAGAGGCACGCTCGATTGACACATGCAGCAGCTAAGCACCTGTGCATTAGGTGTGCACGTGGAGTCTTGTTTAATCAGCTTACCACAGCAGGGAGCTGCTTCCAGAGTCACACCGCCCAAGACATCGGCCCACATCGATTTCCTGAAAGATTTTCAAAACAAAGAGCACGGAAATTCACACCCGCAGTCTCCCACCGATTTGGCAACAGGGACAGCAATTCAAAGGTCCCAATCCTTCCTGGAAGCCAAATATGTTTTCAGACAAATTTGGTTTGCCGTTTTTCCAGAGGGATAAGTGTCCGGAGCAAGGGGAGTGTGACAAAAAGAAAAGTAAAGGGGAAGGAAGGCAAAGCATTGCAAGTTATTGCGGCAGGTTATTTAGGGGGCCGCTCAAAACGCACAGGAATACTCTGGGAAAAGGGCAAAAACGGCAAACAGTCATTAAAACACGCTCAAAACACACAGGGATGCACGAAATGGACGCACAGGGACTGTGTCCAGTTCTGGGCTCCACAATTCAAGAAGGAGGCAGACAAGCTGGAGCGTGTTCAGAGGAGGGCGACCAGGATGATCAGGGGTCTGGAAACAAAGCCCTATGAAGAGAGACTGAAAGAACTGGGCAGGTTTAGCCTGGAGAAGAGAAGATTGAGGGGAGACATGAGAGCACTCTTCTAATACTTGAAAGGTCGTCACACAGAGGAGGGCCAGGATCTCTTCTCCATCCTCCCAGAGTGCAGGACACGGAATAACGGGCTCAAGTTACAGGAAGCCAGATTCCAGCTGGACATCAGGAAAAACTTCCTGACTGTTAGAGCAGTATGACAATGGAATCAGTTACCTAGAGAGGTTGTGGGCTCTCCCACACTAGAGGCCTTCAAGAGGCAGCTGGACAACCATCTGTCAGGGATGCTTTAGGGTGGGTTCCTGCATTGAGCAGGGGGGTGGACTAGATGGCCTTGTAGGCCCCTTCCAACTCTGCTATTCTATGATTCTATGATTCTATGAAACACACACACACACATTCATATTCTGAAAAAGACAGCAGAAAGACAAACAGTAATGCAAATGCACACGCACGACAACACACACCTTCATACCCTGAAAAATGGGCAGGGGGGAAATCGGAACACACATGGACACACAGAACATCATATTCTGAAAAAGACGGGCAAAAGACACACAGAAAAAGACAAACAGTAATTAAAACACACACACACACAGCACATATATTCATACTCTGTGATCTTCTGGGGAGGCCTTTCTCTCAGTCCTACCACCATCCCAGGAACGCCTGATGGGTACGCGGGACAGGGCCTTCTCGGTGGCTGCTCCAGTGCTCTGGAACTCCCTTCCCAGGGATCCCCCCTTTTAACCTATTACAGCAGCCTTCCTCAACCTCTGGCGCTCCAGATGTGTTGGACTACAACTCCCAGAATGCCCCAGCCAGTTGGCTGGGGCATTCTGGGAGATGCAGTCCAACACATCTCGAGCGCCCCAGGTTGAGGAAGGCTGTGTTGCAGTTTTAAAATTGTTTAACATGTTTTTAATTTTACTGTAGGTTTAATTCTATTTTAACGTTTGTAAATTATATTTATATGTTTTAATCGTGCATGTTTTAATCTTGTAAACCGCCTTGAGTCCCAGTACTGGGAAAAAGGTGGAATAATAATAATAATAATAATAATAATAATAATAATAATAATAATAATAAGACAAGCAGTAATTAAAGCATGTGCACTCAAAACACACACGGGGACACACACACACACACACTCAAATTATTTACTGAAAAGAAAAGCCAGGATGATAAATGGGAGTTTTCCTCCCATTGTAAATAGTAAGCGTAGGAGAGGGGACAACACGGATCAGGACCGTGGCAGAGGCAAAGGGCTAACGCCCTTTCCCCCTACCTCACAGCCCTGATCCGTTTCTCCGTGCGATTTCTTTCTTTTGAAAAACAGCCACGCGAAGACTTTAAAATGTCAATGATGCCACATCTAATTTAGCCAACGGGCCCTCTGGGAAAGAATACGTATGGCAGTGCGGAGCGGTTTACGCGAGGGAGGCCGGACGCAGCAACAGACTCGCCTTGAGGCGCTCCATCTTTTCTCCGGCGGCGTTGAGTGTGACTTCGGCGTAGTGCTCCACATGGGGGACCCGGTGGCAGGGCTCTCGCAGCGCACATCTCCGCAGCATCCGGACCACCTGGTGCCCGTTTGGGCTCTTCACCAGGACCGAGTCAAAGTCCGTGGGCACGCAGAAGAGCCCGTCTGAAAGGGATCAGCCGGGGTTGGGGGAGAGAGAGAGAGAGAGAGAGAGACAATTTCCACCATCCCATAATACAATATGGTGTTCCGGCACACTTCAAGCGCCTTGCATACTAGGTAAATATGCCTCATAACTCCGTGGGAATTGCACACGCTTTTCGGTACTGTGCTTTTGACCTGTTTTATTGATTAGGGTTATGTCTGCCAAAGTGTCGCTGGTATTGTTTTCAGGGCTGGTCGGCACAGCTGGGCACCCACCCGTGCCAGATTTAGGAACAAGCCAGGTAAGCTGTAGCTTTGGGCCTCATGCTATGAAGGGCCTCTCAATATCATGGAGAGCGAACATGAAACCGCTTTGGCTTAAATACGACGGAAAATCTGGTGTGACTTACAGCGGAGTTGCCTTATAGAGAGAGAAAGCGTGGCAACGCTGCATTTAGTCCCGGAGAGCCACTGCTGCCAGTCAGTGTGTTGTCAATGCTGGTCTAGATGGACCCAGAAGAAGGCCGCGTCCTCTAAGGGCTCGTCCAACAGGCCAGCGGCTAGACTGAGCCTCCCCTCTGCCACGTCCTTATTGAAATCAGGAACATGAGGACTGGTGACCTGCTTTATTTTAGCGGCTGGCTTACCTTCGGCATGGGGCGGCCTGGAGCACTTGCCGACGTCCAGGGTCCGCTCCAGCGGGGAGCCTGGAAAGAAGGTCTTCAGGGCTGGCGAGCGGAGGCAGGCGTGGGGGGTGGCGCTGCACTGGCAGCCCTCAATCACCTCCACCTGCCGTACACCTTCGAGGAGCACGTGGTCTTCCACCCGGACACGGCTGGGCTCGCAGCCGTAGCCCGGCGCGCATCCGGCCACGGGTTCTGGTCCAGCCGACGACCAAGAGAGCCTGTCCTGCAGCCGCACACGGGGAAGGAAGAGGAGGGAGGTGCTGAAAAGCCCATCTCGGGGCTAACACCGAGAAGGCCGTGTCTCACGCAGGCGATTGGGGAAAGAGCCTCCAAAAGAACTGGGGAACATGGGCGGGAGGGTGCTGTTGCACCATGGCCTGCTTGTTCATCCCTGGCCGATGGCTGGTTGGCCTCTGTGTGAACCGAGTGCTGGACTAGATGGACCCTTGGTCTGATCCAGCCTCAGGGCTCTTCTGAGGTTCTTATGTCAAGGCGCAGTGGGGCAACGCAGGCTGACAGAGTCCCGCCCCACATGGGTGTCAAGGAATACACTGCTGCTTCTAGCACTGTGGACGCAGTGATGAAAAGGATCATTGCGGGGAGTTTTAACTCCACCCCAGTGATCCTGACTAGGGTAACCCTATGAAAAGGAGGACCGGGCTCCTGCATCTTTAACAGTTGTATTGATAAAGGAAATTTCAGCAGGTGTCATTTGTATATATGGAGAACCTGGTGAAATTCCCTCTTCATCACAACACTTAAAGCTGCCGTCTTTTAAATCTGGTCACTCTAGTATAGCTCCTGCAGCTTTAACAGTTGTGATGAAGAGGGGATTTCACCAGGTTCTCCATATATACAAATGACACCTGCTGAAATTCCCTTGTCTATACAACTGTTAAAGATACAGGAGCCCTGTCCTCCTTTTCATAGGGTCACCCTAATCCTGACCCTATACAAATCAAAGCACGTCTTTATATATCTCAGGCACCAAAGGCGGTTTTTAGGTTGACGGCCGTTTCCGGGACTGGTTGGTGCCCACAGCTGTCACAATTGGGCAGATACCTGGGTACCTTGACGGCAGGGTCAAGCTGCCATTTTTTTTATTTATTTATTTATTTATTTATTTATTTATTTATTTATTTATTTCACTTATATACTGCTCCCATAGCCAGGGCTCTCTGGGCGGTTTACAGAAATTCTAAAATTGAGATAAAAACAATCTTTAACATCCCATCCTCCTGGGGCATTATGGGAAATCTAAACTGTGGCTCTTGTGCGGCAGGGTCTTGCTATTTACTGTGTAATCTGTACAGCACCATGTACATTGATGGTGCTATATAAAATAATAATAATAATAATAATAATAATAATAATAATAATGCTATTGCTAAGCAAACCTACTCAGCGCTCCCCCAGAGGGAAATTCTGGCCAGAATGAGACTCGACTAGCTAGCCAGCTGTCCCCGCCCTGGTCCCTTGGTGCAATCCAGAAGGGTCGTGTGTTGACGTTCCAGCCGTGATGCCACAAGCCCCCCCGGCCGTCGGGACTAGATCTTCCCAAGGCCCAGACAGAACGCGGCCACCTCCGTCCAGGGAAGGTCACAGCCGGCGCACCACCCAGCCAATAATCCAGGCATGGTTTGGTTTGGTTTTCCCTGCGGTCCATGCGCACAGGGCTGGCTGCACATCTGGTGCGCCTCACCTTCCTGGTCCGGAGGAAGTCCAGCATGGAGGCTTGCTTGGAGAAGCCAGGAGAAGGGGAGCTCGTCTTTCGCCAGACACCACAGCCGGTCCCACATAGACCCACATCAACCCTCACAGGGCTGCCGGAGAGATCTGGTGGAGCGAAAGGAAACGCAAGAAGCAGAAAAGTACATCAGCATCTGTGGCTTTGACTGTCTGCAGCTTCGAAAACAGAGGGAAAAAACAAGCCCGAAATCTGCAAACGTTTCAATTTTGCAAATAATAATAAAAAAGATAAATAATTGGTTCAAAGTGGATGGGGCCGGGGGGGGAGGGGGGCGTCTTGTCTTGCATCTGGCCAGAGGTTCGGGTGAGACTTCGGTCCCAATATTGGCACGAGCCAGCCCCCCACAACAATCTATGTATATGAGTAGTTTGTATGTTGTTGTTGTTTTAATTGGCTTAACGAACGTGGCTGATGGGTGGTGTGAAAACATGTATAAACTCAATCCCTTACGCACAAAAGAAATAATCAAGGTTGAGCCATCTGCATTGCAACTGATAACAGCCAAATGGAGTGATAGCAGAGGAAATCAGGCTTGGAGGGGGTCTTCATGGGGGTGGGGAGGTGAGAGACCACCCTAGGTGTGCAGAAATTACCGCCTCTTAGATTAGATGGTTGGAGGAAGGAAACAGAAGAGATGATTTCCTGAGAATCAAATAGACAAAGGGTCTAAATTGGATGGGATTTGTTGTTATTGTGTTGAGGGGACCCAGCTGAATGGCAATTTGCATCAACAGTTTCTCTTTAGGACATGAGAACATCAGAGGAGCCCTGAGGTTGGATCAGACCCAGAGTCCATCTAGTCCAGCGCTCTGTTCACACAGCGGCCGGCCGGCTGTTGACCAGGGACCCGTAAAGCAGGACACGGTGCAACAGCACCCTCCCACCCATGTTCCCCGGCAACTGGTGCACACAGGCTTTCTGCCCCTGATGCTGGTAAATCTGGGGCACTCCAGATGTGTTGGACTACAACTCCCAGAATGCCCCAGGGAGATGCAGTCCAACACATCTGGAGCGCCCCAGGTTGAGGAAGGCTGTAAATTTAGGTGGATGCGCATCTGTGCTTTTTTGACATATATCTCCACCTTCTGGGAAAACCCAAGAATCAACTCCCCAAACCAGATCTCAGTGCCCCATGGCTAAATTCCAGCTTCTTGTCTGATTCCCCCCCTCATCCAAAATATTAGCACCTGGAAGGAAAAGCCGGGGAATCCGTCATATCCAGACAGGATTCTCTTTTCCTGTTTGAATGAGGCCAAATTCACACTTGATTCTTAAGTGTGTATTTTTGTTTTGCATTTCCTGCAATTTGCAATGCAGAGGGATAAGGCAACACACAGTTTTGAAATAGCCCCCGGCTGTTCCTCATGCATCCCAGTGAGAGAAGGCCCATGATTTTATTCCATATATGGGATTTTTAACTGGTTGGTGTTGTGGGTGTCTTGAATTGTTGGGTTTTAAATTATGTTTTGAATGAATGTGTTTTGCTACGTTCTGCCTCGATTAGGATTTTGTTTTTAATCTGGATTTTTTTGTTAGCTGCCTTTTGGAGGGGGGGGAGGCGGGGTCTAAAGCAAACAAATTAATGTCCCTGCAGAAAATCAAAAGAAGAAATTTGAGGACAGTTTTGCTGTAATATATCTGTTCCAAACGTTTTGTTCTCCTGAGCATTTGATTGATGACGTATTGCATTGTTCCTTAATATTTTATTTCAATTTTATCATCAAGAAGGGGGAATTTAAAAACAGACCAATGATAAAAAAAAATATTGCCCATATATGGCACAACACATAAAACCAACCATTAAAACATTACACATATATTGGCTGTAACACACCTGTTCTTTCCTTGGGATCTTTTGGACTTCCAACATGGTCAATTGTAATGAATTCTGGGAGTTGCAGAGTTAAACATCTGGGGTTTGGAACCAGATTTAATCTGGATCTGCTGGCGGGAGTTGGACGTAGCAGGCGGGTAAGAGGAGACCTGACAGAGGTGTACAAAATGATGCACGGTGTGGAGAATGTAGACGGGGAGATATTTTTCTCCCTCTCCCGTAATTCTAGAACTGCAATGGGGCGTCATTATCCCATGAAGCTGGGTGGGAGATTGAGGACGGATAAAAGGACATCTTCACACAGTGCGTGGTTAAACTATGGAACTCACTACCACCAGATGGAGTGATGGCCACCCATTTTGATGCCTTTAAAAGAGGGTTGGATAAATTCCTGGAGGAGGAGGAGGAGGAGGTGATCCATGGCTAGTAGTCCTGATGAACCATCGCAGCTGTGTCCATCTTCCCTCCTAGGGAGATGTTCCAGCCTCTGCATCACACATGGCATGAAGGAAAGAGAGGAGGGTCTTGCTCCTCCACTCACCGCGTCCCACGTAAAGGTGGTGCACCTGCCGCCTGCAGCATCCCAGCTTGGCAAAGAGGTTCAAGCCTTCTTGAAGCCGGCCAGCGGATCCCGCACCTGCAGTCCGAAACCACAAAGCGTTTATTACACCTCTGCAACAACGCTTAAAAACTGGAACTCAAGAGCGATCAAGGAAGGCGAGACGTGAGTCGAGCTGAGCACTGACAACTCCAGGTTATGGCCGGAGGGTCTTCGGCGAGGCGCTGCCTTCGTGCCTCTGTTGCCACCTGCTCCTCTTCCTCCTGCTCCTCTCCTCATCATGGCTCCCACTTGCCTGCGTGACAGGCAAAGCACCAGGGAGCAAGGAGGCCATGGCATTGCCGGCTCCATGGCCCGGATCGAGAGGCGGGTGTGGTAGCCATATTATTTATTTATTTATTTATTGCATTTCTATACCACCCAATAGCCGGAGCTCTCTGGGCGGTTCACAAAAAGTAAAAACATTCAAAGTATAAAACAACAGTATAAAACCATAATATAAAATGAAATATAAAAGCTCAACCAGATAAAAACAGCAGCAATGCAAAATTACGAATTTAAAACACCTAAGTTAAAATTTATTTATAGACTGTTAAAATGCTGGGAGAATAAAAAGGCGTCTAAAAGCATATAATGTAGGTGCCAAGCGAACCTCCTTAGGGAGCTCATTCCACAGCCGGGGTGCCACAGCGGAGAAGGCCCTCCTCCTGGTAGCCACCTGCCTCACTTCCTTTGGCAGGGGCTCACGGAGAAGGACCCCTGAGGATGACCTTAGGGTCCGGGCAGGTACATATGGGAGGAGGCGTTCCTTCAGATAGCCTGGCCCCAAGCTGTTTAGGGCTTTAAATGTTAATACCAGCACTTTGAATCGGGCCCGGACCTGGACTGGTAGCCAATGAAGCTGGAAAAGGACTGGAGTAATGTGGTCTCGTCGGCCAGTCCCTGTTAATAACCGTGCTGCCCTGTTTTGTACCAGTTGAAGCTTCCGGACCATTTTCAAAGGCAGCCCCACGTATAATGCATTGCAGTAATCCAAACGAGAGGTTATCAGAGCATGGATCACTGAAGCTAGGCTATCTCTGTCCAGATAAGGGCGCAGTTGGTATATCAGCCTGAGCTGATAAAAGGTGCTCTTTGCCACTGAGTTCACCTGTGCCTCAAGTGACAGTTCTGGATCCAAGAGCACCCCCAAACTATGGACCCGATCCTTTAAGGAGAGTGCAACCCCGTCCAGGACAGGGCAAACATCACCTCGCCAGACAGATGAACCACCCGCTAACAGCACCTCCGTCTTGTCTGGACTGAGTTTCAATTTGTTAGCCCTCATCCAGTCCATTACCGTGCCCAGGCACTGGTTCAGAACAGCCATAGGCATATCTTGACATAAGAGGAGTAAAACTCTGTAATTCAGTGTACCAGAGCGCAGCCATATTGACACTGGAATTGAACTGTTCATGGAAATAATCTTGTGCCCGGGATAGAAATAACACTCACTCCGGCTGAACTTTGAAACAGGCAAGTTCTTTTTGCAGGACAGACAGGAAAGAGCTAGCCAAACCAAAGAAACTACAGAAAACCTGTGGTCGGCTGAATTTCCTGCCGGAGTCAACAAAGTACTTTGCACATGCTCGGTTATTTCATGTCTCCAGAACTTGCTAATAAAAGCTAACCGCACCCAACGTTGGGCAGAGAATGCCCCTTGGCAGGGGCGCGTTCCCTCCGTTGCAGCGTTAAATTCCTTCCTATCCAAATAAAGTTGTGTTGAAACCTGGAAAGCGTCTTCGTAATGCTTGGGCCACGACACAGGTGAACGAGAAGGTTGCCAAGGGGAAGAAGAGAAGAACCTTGGGGGAGGGAGGGTTGGCCATGGCCCACCTGCTGAGGTGTGGACCCTGGGCAGGGGCCCAACCAGGCCAACCCCTGACTCCAAGGATCTGATTGAGCCTCGGCACAAGCAACAACCTCACGCATTGCTCAGAATGTCTTGCTCCTGCAGATGACTCGTGCCCTAAATCATCTGCTTAGTTGGGGTTGCCATACTGGCGAGGCAGGTAGCCACTAGGGAGAGGGGCCTTTTCAGCACCGGCTCCCTAGTAGTGGCCTAGCCTCCCCAGAGAGGCTCTCCTGGCTCTGGCTGCAAAGTCTTTTCGGTCCCAGCTGAAGACCTTTTTAATCTCCTGGAGGAAAAAAAGGTTCCTTGGAGGAAAAAAGGTGCGGTATAAATGTAATGAATAAATAAATAAATAAAAAAGAAGAGTCATTTAAGCACAATCTTATGCAGGTTTAGGTGGAAACAAAGTCCTGCAATTCCCAGCACTCCGCCGCCAGCTATGCTGACTCGGGAATGCTGGGAGTTGTAGTACTCCCCCCCCACCCCGGTCTAAACATGCATAGGGTTGGGTTCTTAAGAGCACTCTCATAACAGGCGAACGCAGCAGCTTGGGAATTAGCACCAGCTTGTTACAGAAAAGGATAATATTTATATTTGAAAGTACAAATAATAATCGTGCAAACGCCTAGCCAGCTGCCCCCTGAATACAAAGCGTTTTAAAAGAAGCAGTCCTGCTGCATGCCAGCCCAGGACCCCCTGGATTTCAGCCCCACTGCCCTACTCCAGCTGACCCACGGGATCCAAACGGCAAAACTACACTGAGCCGAACGTTTCAAACCTGCCCTGGGCACAAGCATCACTTGCAAAACCATCCCTGCGGAGCTGGCCACAGGTCCCGAAGGTGAAAGTAAGATGAAAAGGGACTTACTGATGAAGCCGGAGAGCCAGAGGAACCAGGAGAATGACAGCATCTTCGGACCTGATGGATGTGATCTGGATTGTGGGCCTTGGATATTTATATCGAGAGCCAGGTAGCCAAACGGTGAGCCAATGTCAGCTCCGGAGACAGCGTTCCTCCAAGGCCTGGAGGGAGATTTGTCTGGAGTGAGGGCGCCGGCCATACTTCAAAGCCTGGCCCAGGAGACAGGGGTCTGCTTCTCCCCAGGAGGCCCTTGGCAGCATCCCTCGGGAGCAGATTTCGTGCCAAAGCCCCTTTGAAGTGGACCCTTTGAAAAGGGATTACAGCTTTCAAGCACCGCTCTTCCAAAAGAAACCCAATCCATTTTTGTTGGTTTGTTTTGCTTCTCTTGGGCCAGGAACACCTTTTGGGCTGTTTGATAACCAGAAGGAAAATAACAACAACCCGAAAAGTATGGGGAAAGGGGGATTTGGACACTCTTACATATGCAGAGTGCCTTGGACCGCAAGAAGATCAAACCAGTCCATACTCCAGGAAACAAAGCCAGACTACTCACTTGAGGGAATGATACTAAAGGCAAAACTGACATACTTTGGCCACATAATGAGAAGACAGGACACCCTGGAGAAGAGGCTGATGCTAGGGAAAGTGGAAGGCAAAAGGAAGAGGGGCTGACCAAGGGCAAGATGGAGGGATGATATTCTGGAGGTGACGGACTTGACCTTGGGGGAGCTAGGGGTGGCGACGGCCGACAGAAAGCTCTGCCGTGGGCTGGTCCATGAAGTCACGAAGAGTTGGAAAGGACTGAACGAATAAACAACAACACATATGCAGACTTATTTGTGAACAAGTCTCCTTGAATTCAGAGGCACATCGTCAGTTGCGTTTTCCGGTCAGTTTCCAATTTAAAGGGCTGGAACTAAACCGGACACTGGGGGACCTGTGGCATTCTAGATGTTGTTGGACTACAATTCACATCAACCCCAGGCAGCATGGCTGATGGACAGGGATAATGAGAGCTGGACGCCAAACAGCAAGTGGACGGCCGTGCGTTCCTCACTCTCAGGCCTACAATGGGTTCGAACCCTGGAAAATGGCCTTATCCCATCTCAAGCAACACAGCCCAAAAGTTCTTCTTCGGAGGCCCGGATCCAAGCGCCCACGCTCAGCAAAGAGCAGGACCTTCTCCGTGGTGGCACCCTGATTGTGGAACAGCCTTTGTAGACCATCCCAGTCTTTTTGGCAGCCTTTCTGTTAGTCAGTTAGTGCCTTCCGGACTGAACATGGGACTCGGATGCCAGGGCCAGGATCTCTTCTCGATCCTCCCAGAGTGCAGGACACGGAATAACGGCATCAGGGTGCGTGTTTGCTGTCTACATTTTACTGCAACGTTCCTCAAACCCAGTGCCCTCTGAACGTGTTTGGACTAGGACCCCAAAAATCCCAGCACTGGGAAGTGTAGTCCAAAGACACAGAGAGAGCAGCGGACTGGAGAAAGCATTTTTAATTGTACTGAAATGTCGAGTGTCGGGCCAGCTGCAGACCGTCTCTTCCGGAAGACCATAACCAGACAATCCGTTTCCCCCACCGGCTGAGAACTCTGGCCAAAAGTTGTGGAGGGCAGCTTTTTTTGCATGAGCAAAAATGACCAGTAAAGATTATTTGCAGTCACCTGGCAATGATGGGGCAGGTGAGAGAGGAGGACCCAGGGGGCGTGAGGTTATAGACAGGCAAAGTTGGGCAGCACACTTCAAGAAGGACGCAGACAAGCTGGAGCGTGTTCAGAGGAGGGCAACCAGGATGATCAGGGGTCTGGAAACAAAGCCCTATGAGGAGAGACTGAAAGAACTGGGCAGGTTTAGCCTGGAGAAGAGAAGACGGAGGGGAGACATGATAGCACTCTTCAAATACTTAAAAGGTCGTCACACAGAGGAGGGCCAGGATCTCTTCTCGATTCTCCCAGAGTGCAGGACACGGAATAACGGGCTCAAGTTACTGGAAGCCAGATTCCAGCTGGACATCAGGAAAAATGTCCTGACGGTTAGAGCAGTACAACAATGGAACCAATGACCTAGGGAGGTGGTGGGCTCTCCCACCCTAGAGGCCTCTAAGAGGCAGCTGGACAACCGTCTGTCAGGGATGCTTTAGGGTGGATTCCTGCATTGAGCAGGGGGTTGGACTGGATGGCCTTAGAGGCCCTTTCCAACTCTACTATTTTATGATGATCCTCCAAGAGTGAGACGATCACCAGTAGTGCAAAATGTGTGTGAATTCCCCATGCACCTCTTTCAGGACCGCACCCCATTTCGCTCCCGGCATTCCAGAGGTGGGCACAGCCAAAGACAAAAGGCAGAGTGCCAAAAATACCAGCATATATTGTAGCTGACAGCTCTTACCGCCAGCAATAGAGCGTTAGAGGACGCATCTCAACCTTTTGGGATGGAGGAGGTGGGGGGGAACCGAACAAAGGCTGGGAAATCATCCATTGATTGGTGGCTGGGGAAAATGGCAGGACCCTGGGCGCCTGGGACTCCCTGCCCGTGTTTTAGGGCAACCCAAGTTGTGTTTTTATATTGTATTTTATATCATGTTTTTATACTGTTTGTTTTATACTTTGAATGGTTTTAATTTTTGTGAAGCGGCCAGGGAGCTCCGGCTATTGGGCGGTATAAAAATGCAATAAATAAATGTCAATAAGATGCCACAGAACAACATTAGTATTGCAAAACAGACATGGGGGGAAAACAGTGTGTGTATTTAAAGAACGACCAATATGCAGACTTTATACAAAGCACTATGGCTGTGTTATATACAGAACAGAATGGGGGCGGCCCCCAAGTCCAGAGGCTGTTTCAAACGCAGCAGGGCAGAGCGACTCGCTTCACGTCCACGGCAGAATCTCCTTCCACGCCTCTGGCTTGGGCTGAAAGGCTCGTGAGTCCCGTTCCTTCCAGGAATTCCTCTTCGCTCGGTTCAGTCCAGAGTACCTAGATGACCCCCCCAGCCCACAAAGAAAGCAAACTTCTGAGACCATGGCAAGAGAGGAGGGCCACGAACAAACCCGAGCGGTTTTGGAATCAACCAACTGGCGTTTTGATGGGTTTACGTTCGGCACGGAAAGCGCAGAATGAAGTGGTAGAGTCTGAGCGAGGACTGTACCACTTCAGACTGCAAGTGGGAGATGCCATTTCTGAATGTTCCTAACCTATGGGGTGGGGGGGGGAAAGAAACTTTGGCAAATTATGATGAGATGTATCAGGAAGGAAGATCTTAGTCCAACCCACTAATTTCTTATTTCTTTGCTTTACGGACAAAGTCAACTTGCTGTAGTAGTTTACAACCATTAAAATCCAACATATAAAACATGTTCTGCACTTTTACGTCAAATCTCCATCTTAAGTTTTTACTGATCTGGAGTTCAACCATCTGGAAGAACAGTTTATTGTCTCAACCAAGGCAAAGACGAAGACTGGAATCTCACCTTCCAGAAATGCAAACTCGTCGATCGCTTCGATGGCGTTGTCTGCAGTAAGGACACCAATCCCCCAAAATAAAGGAAAGATAAATGCAATTAGAAGTAGTACTGGGGCGGGAATCAAAGAAATCCGAATTTCCAGGAGCGTTAAAAGTGACCTCAGGGTTCCACGGTAGTTGGAGAAGAATTCGCCAGCCTTGTAAATAAAACCCGCAAACTTTTTTGCTGTGTAAAAACGTAAGGAGAGCCGTGCTGGATCAAGCCAAAGCCTGTCTAGTTCTCACTGGGGCCAACTAGACGCCCCAATGAGAAAGCCAGACGTGAGAGCAATTACGGCATCCGCCCACCCATGTTCCCCAGCAACTAGGGTACATAGGTAAAGTTGCCTCTGATACAGGAGGCAGCATGGAGACATCAGGACTAGAAGCCATCGATAGCCTAGACTGCTTGTGGATAAATCAAGCAGAAGTGTGTTCTAAGTCGCCTTGGGTCATTTTTTAAGAGAAAGGCGACTAAGGGCACAATTCTAGGCAGGTTTAGAAAGGGAAAAAAATCCTAGAACTCCCAGCATTCCCTAGCCAGACTTTTTTCATGCACCCTAAGAATTTCCGTAGATACATAAATAAATGGTTTATATTGAATATGAGCCAACAGTGTGATGGGGTTGCAAACAAAGCATATGCCATTTTGGGCTGCATTTATAGGATAGCTTCCAAATCGCATGAGGTACTGGTTCCCCTCCATTCGGAACTGGTTAGGCCTCATCTAGAGTATTGCGTCCGGTTCTGGGCTCCACACTTCAAGGAGGCAGATAAGCTGGAGGGGGTTCAGAGGAGGGCAACCAGGATGATCAGGGGTCTGGAAACAAAGTCCTATGAAGAGAGACTGAAAGAACTGGGCAGGTTTAGCCTGGGGAAGAGAAGATTGAGGGGAGACCTGAGAGCACTCTTCAAATACTTAAAAGGTTGTCACACAGAGGAGGGCCAGGATCTCTTCTCGATCCTCCCAGAGTGCAGGACACGGAATCATGGGTTCAAGTGACAAGAAGCCAGATTCCGGCGGGACATCAGGAAAAACTTCCTGACTGTTAGAGCAGTACGACATGGAAGCAATTGCTTAGGGAGGTTGTGGGCTCACTAGAGGCCTTCAAGAGGCAGCTGGACAGCCGTCTGTCAGGGATGCTTTGAGGTGGATTCCTGCATTGAGCAGGGGGTTGGACTCGATGGCCTCAGAGGCTCCTTCCAACTCTACTATGATTCTAAGTAAGGGCCACTTTATTCACTTAGCGGGGACAGACTGTTATCCTCCACATAACCCATGCACTGCACCCTTGTCATCATTCCCCTGCAGAGGGGAGCAGGTCTCCAGGTATGCCGCACAGCAGGTAAGGGAGTGGGTGGACAAGACGGATGAAGAGACGCTGGCTAGCAGAAGGTGAAGTCACCTTCAGCATTAGCAGGAGCTGCAAAGGGTGACCGGGCAGCGGGCAGCCCTCCACATGCCTTGGCCTACAAGTCCCATCCGTCACCACGGGATCGATGGGAGTTGCAGGAGCCTGGAAATCCACCCTGTACTAAATTTTACCAAGTTGCCCGCTGCCACCCAGCCGGGCTGCGTCATTTGCTTGTTCAGAAGCAGCGTTACAAGGAAGATGGAGGAGAACCGTGTCCGTACCCAGGTCCTTTCTCTGCAGCGTCTTCCTTTTCCCTTGATGGGCGTAGACGAAGGCATCTTTGGCAATGGTCTCTACAAACAGCTCCTGTCGGGGACAGAAGGATGAAAGGAGGGATGGAGGAATGACAGACGGAGTGGGAGAAAACAGCGATCGAAAAGGTGCGATTTACAGAAATTCTAAAATTGAGATAAAAACAAGTATACAAAATTTTAAACTCTAAAACACAGATCATACACACATAAAACATTAAAAACCATTAAAAAAAACTAAATATGTGGGTGATTAAGATGTGCCGCCATATGCCTGGGCAAAGAGGAAAGTCTTAACCTGGCGCCGGAAAGACAGCAGCGTTGGTGCCAGGCGAGCCTCGTCAGGGAGATCGTTCCACAGTCTGGGGGCCACCACTGAAAAGGCCCTGTCCCTCATTACCACACTCTGAGCCTCTTATTGCAGAGAATAGTTGTTTTAAATAGATATTGTATACTTTTAGTGGTTTTAAATTTTGTATATCTGTTTTATCGGCCGTTGTTTTTAACTTTTGTAAACCGCCCAGAGAGCTTCGGCTATGGGGCGGTATATAAATGTAATTAATTAAATAAATAAAATTGCAAATATACCTTTTCGCTTCATTTACCCCCTTGTCTGATGAAGAGTTCTGGTTGCACTCAAAAGCTTGCACACTATTTTGCATTGGCCTAATAAAGAGATTATGCCACGGTGGAATTTTGGGTACTTTGTTTTTAATTAAATACTGTTGCTGATGCTCCTAGTCATCCTAATCATGGCTACAGGTCAACTTTCCTTTATTGCAAAATATACCTTCCGGCTTCATTGACTGATGAAGAGTTCTGTTGAACCCAAAAGCTTGCACACTATTTTGCATTGGCCTCATAATGAGATTATACCACGATGGAATTTTGGGTACTTTGTTTTTAATTAAATACTGTTGCTGCTGCTCCTAGTCATCCTAATCATGGCTACAGGTCAACTTTCCTTTATTGCAAAATACACCTTCCGGCTTCATTGACTGATGAAGAGTTCTGTTGAACCCAAAAGCTTGCACACTATTTTGCATTGGCCTCATAATGAGATTATACCACGATGGAATTTTGGGTACTTTCTTTGTAATTAAATACTGTTGCTGCTGCTCCTAGTCATCCTAATCATGGCTACAGGTCAACTTTCCTTTATTGCAAAATATACCATCCGGCTTCATTGACTGATGAAGAGTTCTGTTGAACCCAAAAGCTTGCACACTATTTTGCATTGGCCTAATAAAAGTATCACCTGCCCTAAGAGCATAATTTTTGGAATAATTACATGTTTCCAATTAAGTGTTGCTATCCATAACAATTACTGCTACTAACAACAAAATAATATTGCTGATTAATTATATTCCTAATAATAATATTGTTAATATCGCGCAGGACTTCCGACGAGCGCCTCCTAGTGGCGGCGGCGGCAAAAGGAGCCTGCCTCAGCCCCGCCCACCTGCCCGTCAGCAACGCGCCAAACTGATTGGCCGGGTAACTGGAGCGGCCACGCCCCTACCCGCCTCGAATTTGAAATTGCGGCCTCCTGATTGGCAGCGAGAGCTCCGCCTCCCGCCCTCGCGTCCCTGATTGGCCAGGCTGCCCGCGCGGCCCCGCCTCCTCCCCCCGCGCAGACTCAGTGGCTCACCGCAGCGCGCGCGATGACGAAGACGGCCTCCTGGCTGGCCAAGCTGACGTCAGGGTCGGCCTTGACCAGCGACTTCACCCGGGACAGCGGCAGTCGCGCCGGCCGGGGCACGGGCGCAGGGGGCACGGTCGGCGGCGCCGCTGGCTCGGGTTCCTCCCCGGGCGGCGATGCCGCCGCAACGTTCGCTTCAGCCGGGGCCGTTGGCGCCGCCATCTTGGCCCGCCGTAGTGCGCCTGCGCCGCCAGCGGCGGCCCAATCAAGGCTCAATAAAGGCTCAATGTCCCGCCCTCAAGCGTTGGGATGCCACGCCTCTTCCGCCTTGTCCGGCTGAGGCATGCTGGGAGTTGGAGTTTAGCCTGCCTTAGACGCCTCCTGCCTTTTCCTTGATGCCTGCAATGGATTTAACTCCATCCACGTCTATCAAGGGCTTTACAGGCCTGTTGGACTACAACTCCCAGCAGCCTCCAGCCCATATGATTAGCATTATTATAATTGCTAGAAATCTTATCAACGTTTTTGTTGTTATTGCTAACAATCCTTAATTGGGAACATGCAATTATTCCAAACTCTTTTAGGGTAGCTGCATTATTATTATTATTATTATTATTATTATTATTATTATTATTATTTTATATAGCACATTAGCTCCAGCCAAAACAATGTGCAGGCTTTTGAGTTTGACAGAACTCTTCATCAGCCAGTTCAGAAAATGAAGCCAAAAAGGGGATATTTGCAATAAAGTAATTTTTTTAATTTATTTATTGCATTTATATCCCACCTTTTCCCCCTCTAAGGAACCCAAGGCGGCGTACATAATCCTCCTTCTCTGCTCCATTTCTATCCTCACAACAACAACCCTGTGAGGTAGGCTGGCCTGAGAGTCTGTGACTTGCCCAGAATCACCCAGTGGGTTTCCATGGCCGAGTCGGGACTAGAACCCGGCAGAAACTGGTATATTCTATTATTTTGATTTGTTATTCATTTTCTACGTGGGGCGTAACTAATAGCAACACATTTATTTTAGAAAACAATTGGATTACCTGGCTCTTCCGTTATACTCACAGTAGGCTTACATAGGAAACTAAAAACAGCCACAACGCTGTCTTGAGAACAAACTATAGCAGCCTTTCTAACCAGGTGCCTTCCGGAGGTTTTCCACCTCAATTCCCATCGGCCCCAGGCAGCATAGCCAATGCTCAGAAATGCTGGGTTTTGTAGTAGCCCCAACACATCTGGAGGCCACCGTAACACACTGAAGTACTTAAAAGCACAGCAGATAATCTGGGATTATTGTTAATTCCTCCTGGAATAAACACGTTTCACAATGAAACCATATAACATCTACTCAGACATCAATTAATAGAAGTATAGCTTCCAAATCGCGTGAGGACCTCTGAGGTCCCAGTCTAACACTCTAACCCAGCCTTCCTCAAGCTAGGGCGCTCCAGATGTGTTGGACTGCATCTCCCAGAATGCCCCAGCCAGCAGCTGGCTGGGGCATTCTGGGAATTGCAGTCCAACACATCTGGAGCGCCCCAGGTTGAGGAAGGCTGCTCTAACCACTACACCACGCTGGCTCTCAGACAGGCTTGCCTCCCTGGCTTCTTCAATAGAGCTTTGATTTGGACAAAGTCAGCCCTGGAGTGTAGGAATTAATAATAAAAAACAAAACAAGATTATCTCTGGGCGTCCACAGAGTGCAACTCTTTCACAGATGTGTAGCCACAGGTTAATTCCACACATCTGTGAATGTGCACTTTGATCCAAATGCCATTCTGCTTTCTATTTGTTTAGGACTGAATAATAGGAGGAAAGGCAATTAGCAATATATGACAAGCTTAAAGTTGTTTATAATCGTTTTTAGATAAATGTACGTTTTTGTGGTTTTTACTTTCGTATGTTGCGTTTCATTGTTTAAGTCTTATGCAAACCGCAAAGAGAGGTTCGGCTATTGGGTGGTATAGAAATATAATAAATAATAATAATAATTCATAATAAGGGCTCACATGCTCTCATCTCTGGAAACCATTTTTAGAGTCCACCCCAGAAAACGTGAAGGTTGCCTCTGAGCATGTACAGAACGCTTGAATATGTCTTGCCGCCACTAGATCCCAGGGCTGGTTTGTGTTGATACAAGCCGGTCAATCTTTATAAAGCCATGTGAAGGCCCAGGCCGTAGCTAGACGTAAGGTTTATCCCAGGATCATCCCGGGTTCGTCCCTGCCTGAGCGCTGGACGCCCTGTGTGGCACTTAGATGAACAGGTTTGACCCCCGGACAATCCTGGGATAAACCTTAGGTCTAGCTTCGGCCCGAGTTGTTGGGTTTTGCCGCGTCAGAGGTAAGATGACTGCCGTCTTGCCTTTTCCAAAGTTAGGCTCGGATTAATGCGTCGCCGGACCTGTCACTTTCCATTAAGCTGAAAGGGGCTCAGATAGCGGGCGCGCCCTGGCGTGATCCTCCGCGGAGATTATTGAGGAGCGGAGGAGTGAGTCTGTTCCTCTCCTGCCTCATCCATCAAGGAGCTATGACACCCCTGGGACTAAAGGCCCCCCAATGACGCCCCACGGACTCCGGGATCCCAGCCTCGCTGCTGCGCTCTCCGCTTCGCGACCCGTCTTGTCAAGAGCCTGAAAGGCGCCATGTGGGAGCGGATGAAGAAAGCTCTCCTGAGCCCGTTCTCCGTCAGCTTCGCGGCCACCTGGAAGGTGATCAGGGCCTTCTGGCGCAAGAACGGCCTCTTGACCCTCTCCATGCTCTCCGTGATGTCCGGCTGCCTCGTAGGGTTCCTGCTGAGGGCGTTGGAGCTGTCCGATCTGGTAAGAGACAGGTAGAACAGCCCTCCAAAGCGCAAGGCAGCAGCTGGGGGCACGTTTCTAAAGCACCACTTGGCACGGAAATGGCCTGACCAGTGGCCAAGAGAAGGCGTTCTGCACATGCTTGGGAGATGTGCTTCATTTTGGATTTCAGTGCTGCAGGCATGCTAGTCTGCGCTGCCTGGAGATAATAAACTTAGCAGTGGGGTGTTAGGCCTAGAGAGAGAGAGAGAGAGAGTGTGTCTTTTGTGTGTTGTTTTTGTGTGTGAAAGGGAAATAATGTGTTTGGCTTGGGCGGTGTGTGTGTGTGTGTGTGTGTGTGTGAGACAGGGCATTTGTGCCGTTGGGAAATTTGCTTTAAAAATCCCCTGCCCTTCTGTGTCCACGTCAGGGCGGCCAGGTGTCCCGCCGTGACGCCCAACTGTTCGTACGGCTAGCGGAGTGTCAGCATGGCCTCGTGTCTTCTTTGGAGATGTCATTTCAATTAGGGGCCTTGGCGTCACAGCTGGGAGCGCAAAGCTAAGCCGGTTACTTAACCACGGCAAAACCAGAGGCCTCCCAGGAACGGAGGCCCCTCCGAGTCTCCCGTCAGCCATGTGCGTGCTCAAAATCTCCCCCCTCCGAACAGCCTGCAATAATGTCCCCGCTGCACTGCATGCCGTCTTCAATTTCACGAATCGGGAAACCGTCGGGGCGCAAGCTTCCTCGAAAACTTCCCCGTGAAAACTTAAAAAGGCCTGCTTCCTAGCCGTCGTCGTTCGGGGCCAGGGAGAGCTTATTCGTAGCTCTGCACCAAGTTCTTCATATATACAAAGGACACCTGCTGAAATTCCCTTTTCAATACAGCTGTTAATGATACAGGAGCCCTGTCCTCCTTCTCATAGGGCAGCCTTCCTCAACCTGGGGCGCTCCAGATGTGTTGGACTGCATCTCCCAGAATGCCCCAGCTGGGGCATTCTGGGAGTTGTAGTCCAACACATCTGGAGCGCCCCAGGTTGAGGAAGGCTGTCATAGGGTCACCTTATGGGGAGCATTTTTTGGCACTTGTCAAAGCCCTACGACCCTCATCAGCTGCAGGGCCTAGCAGTGATGTCAAAGTCTGGGGCATTTGCTGCACCTGGACTGCCTGGCTCAGAAGCGACGGCAAGCACACCAACGCTGTGAAATCCTGACAAGTTTGAGAGCGAAACTTCAGGGCGAATTCCCCCGTGGCTCTCGCACACAACGCCTTGGCTACCAGCTGCGCAGCGGTAATGACACGAGCCTTTGTGGCTTGACCTGTTTGCTTTCTCTCTCGTTTCCCCCCAGGAGAAGCAATACTTCTCTTTCCCCGGAGAACTTCTGATGAGGATGTTAAAGATGCTCATTTTGCCGTTGATTACCTCCAGGTGAGCCCGGGGGGCTGTTGGGAAAGGGGGCAGGTGGAGAGGGCAACGTGGCCACCAGCCAGCTCAGGTGCAGCTGGCAGGGAAGAGTTTTCGTCAGTTCGATCCGCCCTCCCCGGGTCCACAGGGCCAGAGAGACCTGTATAATTGCCGCTTTCAATACGTACAAAATTAAGCAAGAGCTGTTTTCTTTCTTCCTCCGTGTATTGCAAGAAAGGGCACGCCAGCCAGGCCTCCGGGGAAGGAAACTTTTGAACCTCTGTTCCCTGCACGCTCCTTTTCTTTTGGCACAAGGGCAATTATACTCGCGCAAAGTAAAGTTTTAGAGAGAGAGAGATCTCTCTCTCTTTCGGGGCGCCTGGGTAAACGCCGTCTTAGTGATCAGAGACAGCGTTATTCTGAGTGTCACATGAACCGGCCTTTGCTCACTGGGCCTGTTTCAGATGTGTTGGACTGCAACACCCATTGTCTCTAGCCAGCCTTGGCCCTGCTGGGTGGGGAGTGATGGTTGCTGTAGTCCAACACATGGAGGGTGGGGGGGGGGGGGAGAAAAGCAGAGGCACTTTTTTTTTTCACTTCAAAGTTCTTATAGGTGTTCTTTCTGTCTGGGAAAGGCGAATCAAGTTTATTTATTTATTCATTGATTTTATTCACTGCATTTCTGTACCACCCAATAGGCCAATCTGTGGGCAGTTTCCCCAAATTAAAACCATAAAGTACAACTTAAGTTTAAAACTTGAACCACAATATAAAAGTACAACCAGAATAAAAGCATGCAGAGATCTAAAATGCAGATTTAAAACAGGCAGAGTTAAAAGACTAGGATGGTAAAATCAATACTGGGAAAATACTGTGTCCTAACCATGGTGGCTACATAACCACGGTTTAAACACGTTGCTGCAAAGGGGTTAGCCATGGTCTAACCATGGCTTAGTGTGTTGTCTGAACAGGCCCTATGATGCTTCAAATACTTGAAAGGTTGTCACACAGAGGAGGGCCAGGATCTCTTCTCGATCCTCCCAGAGTGCAGGACACGGAATAACGGGCTCAAGTTAAAGGAAGCCAGATTCCGGCTGGACCTCAGGAAAAACTTCCTGGCTGTTAGAGCAGTACGACAACGGAACCCGTTATCTAGGGAGGTTGTGGGCTCTCCCACCCTAGAGGCCTTCAAGAGGCAGCTGGACAACCTTCTGTCAGGGATGCTTTAGGGTGGATTCCTGCATTGAGCAGGGGGTTGGACTAGATGGCCTTAGAGGCCCCTTCCCATTCTACTATTCTATGACTGTATGATTCAAGTACTAAAGCCTTAAACCTGGCCTGGTAGCGAATAAGTAGCTGAGCTATTCCTACGAGGGCTGAGCACTGAACAGCACCTGACCAACAAAAACGAAGACAGACTGATGAGGATGATGAGGAAGATGGAAATGATGTTTTATTACATTTCTATACCGCCCCAGAGCTGAAGCTCTCTGGGCTGTTTACAAAAGTTAAAGATCAGTTCCTTCCTCACCAACATGGCTTTAGTGGTGCACAGCAGCGTCCAAAGTGTGGCATCTCTCTCCGCTGGCTTTAATTCGTCGCCCTGTCAGTTTCCCCTTAACGAGATCAACCTCGTGGTGCAGAATGTGCGGCTGGAGCTTAGATCTCGCGAACGGGCCGCGGATTACCTGACACGGCCGGGATCATGCGTCACCCACCTGAGCTGCCAAAGCCGCCTTCTCGGCCCGGACGCGGCCCGATTTTAGCAGCACAGGTGGTTCTGGCCGCCGTTTGGAGATCATGGCAGGAAGTTGGGTTTGAAAGCCCCTGTCTTGCCGGAGTCGTTACGAAATCGTTGTTTCGAAAAACAACCGAGGACCGCGCCTCCGAAATCGCAGGGGGCCATTGAATGCTGGCAGATCAAAGCGGCATAAAAGCCAAGAACCTGGTTTCTGCAGGAGAGGAAAGTCGCGGTCAATCCCTAAAGGCTCCCAAGAGAATTGGCTAAAGAACCTTTCACAAGATGGGTGCTCCAGAGACAGCCCGTCACTACAGAAAAGGCCCGAAATTTGGACAGCTTCATCTGGGAGAGCCAATACTGGCTCTAGATGATTTTTTGGGTGGGGGGCAAAAAAGACGCCCCGAACAAGAAAGAGATCTTGGGGTTGTGGTGGACAGATCCATGACAATCTCAGCCTGGCGTGCGGCCACTGTAAAGAAGGCAAACTCCCTGTTAGGCATTGTAAGAAAAGGAATTGAGAATAAAACGGCCAGTATTGTACTGCCCTTATACAAATCGATGGTGCGACCAGACTTAGAATACTTTGTACAGTTCTGGTCACCACACCTAAAAAAGGATATTATGGAGCTGGAAAATGTGCAGAAAAGGGCAAGTAAAATGATGAAGGGGCTGGAGCGTCTCCCCTACAAGGGAAGGTTACGACATCTGGGATTGTTTAGCTTAGAGAAAAGGAGGCGGAGGGGAGACAGGATAGAGGTGTGCAAAATCATGTATGGTGCGGAGAATGTGGAGAGGGAGAAATTTTTCTCCCTCTTCCATCATACTAGAACCCCAAAGGGGTCATTATCCCATGAAGCTGATGGGTAGGAGATCCAGGACAAATAAAAGGAAGGACTTCTTCACACAGCGCAGACTTCTTCAAACTTCTTCAAACTTCTTCAAACACTTCTTCAAACTATGGAACTCATTACCACAAGACGTAGCGATGGCCACCCATTTGGATGGCTTTAAAAGGGGGTTGGATAAACTCCTGAAGGAGAAGGCTGTCAATGGCTACCAGCTCTGATGGTTGTGTGCGATCTCCAGTATTCCAGGTAGTAAGCCTGTGTGCCCCAGTTGCTGGGGAACATGGGTGGGAGGGTGCTGTTGCACCATGTCCTGCTTGTTCATCCCTGGCCGAAGGCTGGTTGGCCACTGTGCGAACAGAGTGCTGGACTAGATGGACCCTTGGTCTGATCCAGCATCAGGACTCTTCTGATGTTCTTAACCTTCCTTTGCTGATGACCCAAGTAGGTTTGGCTGACAATCAATGCCATGGAAGAGGCAGTATTGGGCTCTGTCCAACGTAGTTACCATCACCATGTCCTCTGCCTCTCTCTCCCTCCCTCCCTTCAGCTTGATGTCTGGTTTGGCCACCATGGACTCCAAAGTCTGTGGGAAAATGGGGGTCATCACCATCACCTATTACCTCTGGACGACCTTCTTGGCCGTGACGACTGGAATCGTCTTAGTCATCATTATCCACCCCGGGGCGGCTGCCCAGAAGGAAGAATACACGGTCAGCAAAGTGGTGCTCAGCTCCGCCGATGCCCTGCTGGACCTCATCAGGTACCCGCGCTCCTACCCTGCTTTTATTCAGGCCCGAGGGAAGCTGTTTACATACCCCCTGGGAGTTTTATGGTGCAATTTTAGCATTTAAATCATAAGGGGTTTGTCATTACGAATTATCAAATTATTTACACAGTGCCATCAGCGTCCAGTTCTGGGCACTTCAAGAAGGACGCAGACAAGCTGGAGCGTGTTCAGAGGAGGGCAACCAGGTTGATCAGGGGTCTGGAAACAAAGCCCTATGAGGAGAGACTGAAAGAACTGGGCAGGTTTAGCCTGGAGAAGAGAAGATGGAGGGGAGACATGATAGCACTCTTCAAAGACTTGAAAGGTTGTCACACAGAGGAGGGCCAGGATCTCTTCTCGATCCTCCCAGAGTGCAGGACACGGAATAACGGGCTCAAGGAAGCCAGATTCCAGCTGGACATCAGGAAAAACTTCCTGACTGTTAGAGCAGTACGACAATGGAATCAGTTACCTAGGGAGGTTGTGGGCTCTCCCACACTAGAGGCCTTCAAGAGGCAGATGGACAGCCGTCTGTCAGGGATGCTAGAAGGTGGATTCCTGCACTGAGCAGGGGGGTTGGACTGGATGGCCTTAGAGGCACCTTCCAATTCTACTATGATTCTATGATCAGAGTTACACAGACAAGGATTTTAATTCTCTCAAATAGGCCCTGGGTGTAGTTCTTATGTGAGCCTGTATTTTGTCCCGGTTTATGACCTGGAAACTGGTCATCCCTGGAGAATGGAATCAGGTAAATTCTCTCTCCGCCATCCCTTTGCACAGGGCAGGGCCTTCCTGCAGCCCTGTTTATTAGATACCCAAAAAATCCTGTTCCACCAGGAAAGGGAGAAGGCAAATACATTACTCACCATTGGCTGTCCTTGCTATGGTTGATGGGAGTTGTAGGCAAACGGGGGGTGGGGGTTGCATGTCCCACCGACCCCTCATGGACACAGATACAGGAAATGCTAAGTTTTGACATTTTTATTTAAACAAGCCTTCCTTGATTAACCAACCACTGTTTTATTGTTATAATCTGATTGTAAATATTTTGATTTTGTATATTTTGATTCTTCTTTGATTGTTCACCGCTTGGGAATCCTCTTTGATATAGAGCGGTGTATAGGAGCCTTACTTCTCGAGGCTTTTATTGTGCACTCGGGATTTCTCACTCACAGTAGTTTGCTGGTGCTTTACATGACGTTGTCATCCTCCAGGGTCTCTCTATGCTTTGCAACTTATTTTAGTGTTGTGGGTTTTTTTCTAACAAGGAAAATCTGGTATATCCATGAACGGCGGCATGAAACCCTTGTGTATTTCTGCAATTCCGCTCTACCACAGTGCCACCTAGTGGTTGTGTATGGAACATATAGAGAAAAAACCGGCTCAGAAAAACACACACACCCAAAAACATGTGTAAAGGAGCCAATTTAATCCCACAAAGAATCTGGATGCAGAAGCCTCAGTAAATTAATGGGTTTAAAGCCTCATGTAGGATTTTAGCCAAACAAATAAACAATATAAATGTTCTTAATCGGTTTTTTAAAGCCTCTGTGCAGCCTTTCTCAATTCTGTTTCGTTTTGTCTCCTGCAGAAATATGTTTCCTTCCAATCTCATCGAGGCATCATTCCAGCAGGTAAGCACGTGATAGGGACCTTCTCCCCAGGTGGGCTTGTGAGGTGTCAAGCCAGGTTGTCCAGTCAGAAGATGCGTTTCTCTCCTCTTTTAGAATCATAGAATAGCAGAGTTGGAAGGGGCCTACAAGGCCATCGAGTCCAACCCCCTGCTCAATGTAGGAATCCACCCTAAAGCATCCCTGACAGATGCTTGTCCAGCTGCCTCTTGAAGGCCTCTAGTGTGGGAGAGCTCACCACCTCCCTAGGTCATGGGTTCCATTGTCGTACTGCTCTAACAGTCAGGAAGTTTTTCCTGATGTCCAGCCGGAATCTGGCTTCCTTTAACTTCAGCCCGTTATTCCGTGTCCTGCACTCTGGTAGGATCGAGAAGAGATCCTGGCCCTCCTCTGTGTGACAACCTTTTAAGTATTTGAAGAGTGCTCTCATGTCTCCCCTCAATCTTCTCTTCTCCAGGCTAAACCTGCCCAGTTCTTTCAGTCTCTCTTCATAGGGCTTTGTTTCCAGACCCCTGATCACCCTCGTTGCCCTCCTCTGAACACGCTCCAGCTTGTCTGCGTCCTTCTTGAATTGTGAAGCCCAGAACTGGACTCCACAATAATCTAGAACCCTTCTTTAGAGAACGACAAGTTGGGGCATTCTGGGAGATGCAGTCCAACACATCGGGAGCGCCCCAGGTTGAGGAAGGCTGCTTTAGAGTAATGGTACAGTTGTGTACGGAAGCTTGCGCTGATGGAAAAGCTAACTTACACCTAACGTGTAGTAAAGGAGCATAACGAATTCTGAGGCCTTTGATACAACGCTCATGATTCAGAGCGCTCTCTCCCGAGAGATGTGCCTGGTGCCTAATGTGGTCACGTCCTTTCGTCAGCAGGCAATGCCCTTTTCTTATCGCAGGCTTTTTCAATGGTTGTATAGCCTTGCTGCCCCGTTTTGTGTCTTAAAAGTTGTTCCATCTCTGTGAAACTTTTAAAAATCCTTCCGTGGCTGTTGCTGGTTACGTTTTAATCTCTGCTAGTTTGAAATGAACGTTTTAGCCTTTGTTAGTTTTAGTGCGGTGTTTTTTTGATGTTCACGGTAGGTGTGTGGAAATGTAATTAAAAAGGAGGAGAAGAAAAGTACAAGTTAGAAGTCACTGTTGGTTGTTACGCTGAATGGCTGCAATAAGAGAGGAAAAAGAAATTTAGCATCCTCGGAGACAGTTCCTAGCCATGGATCAGTGCACAGAGTGCCCTCCTGTGGCATTTATTTCCTTGCTACTAAAAAAAATGGGAGCTATTTTCCAAGGTTTCTATTCTACCAACTGTCTCTGCAGAGGCCACCAGAGAGGGAGGAAGCAGCAGCCAGGCACCTCTCCATCGTGCCTGGGTCCAGCTCCAGCTCAGAGCCCCCTCCCTCCTGCTGTCAACTGTCTCTGCAGAGGCCACCAGTGAGGGAGGAAGCAGCAGCCAGGCACCTCTCCATCGTGCCTGGGTCCAGCTTCAGCTGAGAGCCCCCTCCCTCCTGCTGTCACCTGTAACTGCTGAACTTTCCAACTAAGATTGTAGTGCCTGAATTTGCTTTCCTTTTCCCCCTCCTCCTCCTCCCTCCCAATCCCCTTTCCTTTTGTGTCATGTCTTTTAGATTGTAAGCCTGTGGGCAGGGACTGCCAAGAAATACTTTTGTAAGCCGCCGTGAGAGCCTTTTTTGGCTGAATGGCGGCATAAAAATCCATAAATAAATAAATAAATAAAAGGTTAGGAATGCAAAACAGCAGCTCAGGCTAAATTGTGGCGAAAGCGGTTCTCACAGTGCTTTTTTTATTATTATTACAATATTATATTTTAATATAATCTTGCATTCGCGAATTTCAATTTGTATTGCCTCTCGCTCAACGCCTTGTGTGGGCTTGTTCTAGAAATGCAGCCTATATAAATACTCTTATTTCATTAACTAAATGAATGAATGAACTTCCGAGGGTTTGTGCAACTTGGCTTCGGATGTGAACTGTCGCAACTCCTCTGCTTTGCTTCTAGTACCGAACGGTTCTCGTCCCCGTGGTGAAGTCCCCGGGGATTCCAAATATGCCAAGGAAATCTCTGAGTTTCATCTACTTCGTGCCTGACACCGAAAACCCACAGATACAGCGACCGGTGCTCCTTGAAATCACACCGTCCCCGGAAATGACGTACCGGACCCTCCCTGGCAGCAATAATGAAATGAATGTCCTGGGAATAGTTATCTTCTCAGCCACGATTGGTACGTGACGATCCTGCAATGGGGAGTGTCAGGGGTCCTTCTACAACCTGGACCCCTCTCAGCAATTCCTTAAGGCTCTCTTGCCTCCTTACGGGTCCCACTTTCCGTCTTTCGCCTTCCTCCTCCCGATAACGTGGGTTTTAGGCTGTAGACGTGGGGTGAGTGACGCTCCAGATACCTGTGGCTGAACACAACAGTTTGCTAGAATATCAAAACAACTAAATTACAAGTGAAGGTATATAGTGAATAGAGTTGAGTGATACAAAGGCATCGAAAGAAAATAAAAGCTGCTTAGCACAAGTTCTTTCACCCTAGCTGCATTTAGGGTTCTCCAGCTGCTTCTTCCTCATGCTCTCGTCTTTCCCTGCTCTCTCCTCTCTGGCTTTCTCTCACTCTTTTATACCCTCTTCCTCCAAAACAGAAACTACTGCTTCAGCCTTGAAGAAATGAAACTTCCCTGGAGAAATGATATTTAACCAGGGAAATTAATCTTAACTGGAGAAATGAAGCGACTCCTCTAGAAAAGCTCTGGGCCTCTAAGGCCTGGTCTTTTTGCGTTGCCTCTATAGGCCTCAAAGCTTCACAGGGAGTATCCGCACCCACTCCCATACATATAGATTTGGTGGAGAAGGATTTAGAGATACAGCATTTTTCTCCACATGGAAAGTGATGTTCTGGGTGATCATGTATTTATTTATTAATCTTTATCTTAAGAAATGTTAAAAGAATCATTTCACAGTTCCTCCAAAACCAACAGTTCTATATTTTATTATTTATTTTATTTTATTTATTACATTTCTATACCGCCCAATAGCCGGAGCTCTCTGGGCGGTTCACAAAAATTAGAACCATTCATAATATAAAACAACAGTATAAAACCATAATATAAAATACAATAAAAAAAGCTCAACCAGATAAAAACAGCAGCAATGCAAAATTACAAATTTAAAAACACCATGTTAAAATGTATTTATAGATTGTTAAAATGTTGGGAGAATAAAAAGGTCTATAAACATACTTTGCTACATAACACACATGCATGCACCAGCAAAGCTTCCCGGGGAGGGGGGGAGTATGGGAGTTGTAGTCCATACAACCACATTGGGGAAGGCTGATACGCACCATTCATTGATGACATAAAAAAAACACATCACAACGCCGATAATATATCGAAACTAAGAAATGGTGCCTGAGTTTTGCTTTTTTCCTCCTCCCTCCCAAACTGTTTTCCTTTTGTGTCGTGTCTTTTAGATTATAAACCAGAGGGAGAGGATTGTGATATTATTTATCTTTGTAAGCCATTCTGGGAGCCTTTTTTTTTTAAACCACCCACTCGGCTGTAGCCTTGCTGTGTCGTAATTACGGCGAACAGTGTATCATTACCCGAGCGGGACTTGATCCGCTAACCGGTCCCTGTCTCCGACTCCAGGCCTCCTTCTGGGGAAGATGGGCGAGCGCGGGGCTCCCCTGGTGAACGTCTGCCAATGCCTGAACGAGGCCGTGATGAAGATCGTCGCCATGGCCGTCTGGTTAGTCCGGTGCCGCTTTGATGAGACACCTTGTGGGTGGGTGGGTGTCTTGTTGCATCAAAGCAGAACACAGAGGCACTTTCTAGGTGATATTCGAAGGCATTTGACCTGCTGTAGCCTTCCCAGCTCACTGGTGTCAGACAAAGAACCCAAAAAGGGGGAGGAGGAAGAGGAGGCGGCCATGACATTATGGTAGAGTGTAGAGCAGCCTTCCTCAACCTGGGGCGCTCCAGATGTGTTGGACTACAACTCCCAGAATGCCCCAGCCAGCGGCTGGGGCATTCTGGGAGTTGTAGTCCAACACATCTGGAGCGCCCCAGGTTGAGGAAGGCTGGTGTAGAGAACGTGGAGAGGGAGACATTTTTCTCCCTCTCTCAAAATACTAGAACCAGTCTATCCTGGGGACAAATGCCAGGGAAGAAGGCGGAGATGGGGCCTTGGTTAGAAAGACGGAGTTTACAGCCCTGTCCGGCGCCTTTGGCCTCCGCAACGTCACACAGGTGTTGGGTTACGCCGGCATCTTAAGCATCACCTGTCTCTTCCATATCGCTCTACTCCCTTTTGAATGACGCAGGGAATTCCCAGTCATGTATACGGTACACGAAGAGCCCAAAATGTATCTTAGGTCACCGAGGCGGGTTGATTTTAGGTCCTTATTCAGTTTTCCGTTTCAAACTTTGGCCGAGATCAGGGAACCGGAACAGCCATTCTTAGCCTTGTTCCTTTATACAGGCTTCCCCTGCCTCGGCCAAACACCACACACTTTTCACCTCCATGCCGGATGTCGGAATCCGGCCATTTCCCCACCCTCGCAAGCCCTCCTTTGTCCCCACCGCGAGACTCCCAGGTAGTGAGAACGGGCGTCCCCTGATCGCCGGCTGCTTCTGTCCTGGGCTTGCCTTTTGCAGGTATTTCCCTTTCGGCATCGTCTTCTTGATCGCCGGGAAGATCTTGGAGATGGAAGACCCCTACGTGATCGGGAAGAAGCTGGGCCTCTACGCCATGACGGTCGTGACCGGCTTAGCCATCCATGGCCTTTTTTTCTTGCCTGCGCTGTTTGTGCTCATCACCAGGAAGAACCCGTTCTCCTTCATCCGGGGGATCCTGCAAGCCCTGTTGATCGCTCTGGCGACGTCGTCCAGGTAGGGTGGACGGGCGATGCTGACGCGTAACCCGACGGAGGGCACCGCCGGTGTCCCACGCGAACTCTCGACACGTCCCACGCTCCCCTCACCATCCTGTCGTGACCTCTATCTCTGGGGTCTTCCAGTGTGCAGCAAAGGGTTCTGCTGAAGACAAGGCACAGGTTAAGTCCCTGAGGTTAGACAGCTGGTGCCTTATTCAGGGCCCTCACGGCCAGAGGACGCAGCCCTGCTGTCATTCTCTGGCGCGAAGGCTGAGTTACTGGTAGAATCGCCATCCCCCCAGCTTTGCAGAAGACTCACGTTGCTGAATCAGGTGAGGGCTCCATTAAGAGTCCAGCCAGTTCCTCCAAGAGGTTGGAGCTGACCATACTCCAAGGCTTGTCAGCTTACCTGTTGTGGCAACACCCACCCCTATTGTCCTAGTAGGAAAGAAGCTATGCAGGGTTCTTACATTTGATGTTACCCAGGGCCAGAGCTACTCAGGGTCCTATTTTTGGAGTTGTCCAGGGCTGGAGCTGTCCAGCATCTTATATTTAGAGCTATCCAGGACCAGAGCTATCCAGGGTCCTAGTTTCCAAGTTATCTGCAGCCAGAGCTGTCCAGGGTCCTGATTCTCCTTCCCTCCTTGAACTTACTACCAGTTTCCCCCTAAGAACCCTGAAGGATCCCAGAACGGGACAGCTAGCTGGTGGGGGAAATGGAATTTCCCCAGGAACTAAAAATAAGCAGCCAGAATTTCAGAGTTTGGACATCCTTAAGAGCAATCAATCGGGACACTGACGGATCTGACCAGAGTGGGTAGGATCGATCCTATTCCTGTAGCAAATGTGCCACCTTGTGGAAAGGCGGCTGGGCACACACATGGACCCTCCTTCAGTAATATTTAACAGCTACCCCATGGTTGGACTCAGAACATAGCGTCACGTGCTAAGCTGGAGGGGGTTCAGAGGAGGGCAACAAGGAGGATCAGGGGCCTGGAATCAAAGCCCTATGAGGAGAGACTGAAAGAACTGGGCATGTTTAGCCTGGAGAAGAGAAGACTGAGGGGAGACATGAGAGCACTCTTCAAAGACTGGAAAGGTTGTCACACAGAGGAGGGCCAGGATCTCTTCTCCATCCTCCCAGAGTGCAGGAGACGGAATAACGGGCTCAAGTTAAAGGAAGCCAGATTCCGGCTGGACATCAGGAAAAACGTCCTGACTGTTAGAGCAGTACGACAATGGAACCAGTTACCTAGGGAGGTTGTGGGCTCTCCCACACTAGAGGCAGCTGGACAACCACTTGTCAGGGATGCTTTAGGGTGGATTCCTGCATTGAGCAGGGGGTTGGACTGGATGGCCTTTTAGGACCCTTCCAACTCTATGATTCTATGACTCTTTATGGCTCACATTTCTTTGTAACCACCGTGAGAACTTCCGCTTCCGATAACGAGTGTGGCTTTTCTCTCGCAGCTCAGCCACGCTGCCCATCACCCTGAAGTGTCTCCTCGAGAACAACGGGATTGACCGGCGGATCGCCCGGTTTGTCCTCCCAGTGGGTGCCACCATCAACATGGACGGGACGGCCCTGTACGAGGCTGTGGCAGCCATATTCATCGCACAAGTCAACGAGTACGACCTGGACTTGGGACAAATCGTAACCATCAGGTAAATCTCCTCTCTTTCCTTTCCTGGCCTGAAGCAGAAGTGGAACGGTGGCCGGTCAGGTGTGAATTTGCTTGGAACCGTACTCAGGAATTTGTGCTGTGATGAACGGGCTCAAGTTACAGGAAGCCAAATTCCAGCTAGACATCAGGAAAAACTTCCTGACTGTTAGAGCAGTACGACAATGGAACCAGTGACCTAGGGAGGTTGTGGGCTCTCCCACACTAGAGGCCTTCAAGAGGCAGCTGGACAAGCATCTGTCAGGGATGCGTTAGGGTGGATTCCTGCATTGAGCAGGGGGTTGGACTGGATGGCCTTAGAGGCCCCTTCCAACTCTACTATTCTATGATTCAGCTACCATGAAGGCCAGGGCTTTTGACTACCAACAGACTCGCTTTGCACACAGTGTGTCCTTCCTAGCTGATCAAAGATGCTTCTTTTTGTACTGTGAGAAGCCCATTTTCCTACTAAGGCCCTTACTGTCTCCTTCTGGGTGGAGGGAGATGCGTGTGTGTGTGTGTGGGTCTTCTGCCAGCTTGAACTAGATAGTGAGACTTGCTCTATTAAACCCTAAGCGAATTGGCTTGGGGCCCGTTCTCACCTGAGAGGGGGAGTGCGTGCCCACCTGCTCAGGTAATCTGCCCCGGGCGACATCCGTCTGTCACTCCTTCCCTGGAAACCAGGGTGACTGAGAGCGAAGGAGGTGGAAGCTTTGCTTTTATTCACCCTGCACCCACTTTCCCTCAATAAACTCTTGTCGTTCCTCCACCCAAGTGGACTTGAGTCATTTTGGTATCCTCGAACCTGCTTAGTGTGGGTCCCGGTTGGACCAGGCCCCAGAGCTTGAGACGGATGCTAAAAACGACCGAAGGCTCTAACATTCATCCACGTGATGCTGTGATAGGTGGGACGGTCCTTTCTCCGTGGCAACAGCGTCCTGGTCTCTTCCTTCTCCGCAGCATCACGGCCACGGCGGCAAGCATCGGAGCGGCTGGCATCCCTCAGTCCGGCCTCGTCACGATGGTAATCGTGTTAACCTCTGTCGGGCTGCCCACAGAAGACATCACGCTGATCATTGCCATCGACTGGGCCTTGTGAGTTGCACACACACACACACACATACACACACACACACACACACGCACAACACGCACCAATTCCTGTCGCCACATTTGGGTGTCCCGGAGTTTCCAAAGTCCCTGCGGGTCGTGGAGTCTGGATATGAGCCAAGGAGGGCTGAGCAGAGACTCAGGGCCTTGCTAGACCTACCAGTTAATGCGGAGAGGAGAAGCAACGAGGCCGCGCTACAGCTAGCGTGGGCCGTCGCCCTTTTCTACACGTAAGACGCGACGGGGAAAGGAAAGCCCCGTCGCGTCCTGCATTTCAAAAAAACCTTAAAGGGCCATGTGCGCAGGAGTGCACCAATGAAAAGGTAAGTCCTTGTTTTTTTTAAAAAAAGGGTTCCCCGTTCTCCCGTACCCCCGATTCCCCCACACACAATGTATGATGCCCCCCCGCTCGCCCTCCTTTGCTCGCCCATCCGTCCGCTCACCCTCCCACTCACCCCGCTCGCCCGTCCATTGCATTTCTATACTTCTCAATAGCCAAGGCTCTCTGGGCGGTTCACAAACACGCCAGTCTTCATCTGGCTTCTAAAAGAGTATAGTGTAGGTGCCAGGCGAACTTCTACATAGCCGGGGTGCCACTGCAGAGAAGGCCCTGCTCCTGGTAGTCACCTGCCTCAATTCCTTTGGCAGGGGCTCACGGAGAAGGACCCCTGAGGATGACCTTAGGGTCCAGGCAGGTACATATGGGAGGAGGCGTTCCTTCAGATAGCCTGGCCCCAAGCCGTTTAGGGCTTTGAATGTTAAACTTAAGAAGAGCTATGCTGGATCAGACCAAGGCGAACCTCTCTGGGGAGCTCATTCCACAGCCAAGGTGCCACAGCAGAGAAGGCCCTGCTCCTGGTAGCCACCTGCCTCACCTCCTTTGGCAGGGGCTCGCGGAGAAGGACCCCTGAGGATGACCTTAGGGTCCGGGCAGGTACATACGGGAGGAGGCGTTCCTTCAGATAGCCTGGCCCCAAGCCGTTTAGGGCTTTGAATGTTAAACTTAAGAAGAGCTATGTTGGATCAGACCAAGGCGAACCTCTCTGGGGAGCTCATTCCACAGCCGGGGTGCCACAGCAGAGAAGGCCCTGCTCCTGGTAGCCACCTGCCTCACCTCCTTTGGATGAGGATGACCCACAGGCACATATGGGAGGAGGCGTTTCTTCAGATAGCCTGGCCCCAAGCCATTTCGGGCTTTAAATGTTAGCACTAGCACTTTGATTCGGGCCTGGACCTGGACCGGCTGCCTGAGAAGCTGGAAAAGGACTGGCGTGATGTGGTCTCGTTGGCCAGGGGAACTGGTAAGTGGTCCATGGGAAACAGGGTCTTGAATGGAAAAGAGCCAATGGAATATGCCCAGGAAGGGCCTGGTTTCCAGAAACACAGAAGGTGACCCATCCCTGCTCAGATGCATTCTCTGAGAGCAGCTTTGTCCGTTCAGATGTGAGCAGACGAAGTTCCGCTTCGTCCTGTTAACGGAGCGACGCGGAACGGGCGGTGTGGATCATTCCCCCGGCCTTACCTGAAGCGCCCTGCCTTGAAGCGGCTTCTAACTGTCCTCTTCGCTCTCCTCCCCTAGGGACCGGCTGCGCACCATGACCAACGTGCTGGGCGATGCGCTGGCCGCAGGAATCATAGCGCACATCTGTCAAAATGATTTTGCTCCCAAACCGCCCGAGGTATGTCGGAAGTCACTTGCGGAGGGTTTGAATCTGAAGTCAAGGGATGGCTGGCTGAGCTGGGGGTGAGGATTTGGAGCGCGTGGATCTCAACCCCTGTTTTTCTCCTCACCCTCAGGAAGACCCCGAGAACAACAAAGCCATGCCGGCCTTAGCAGAGGCTTCCGTCTCCCAGCCCAAAGACCACGTGATGGAGATAATCGGAGAAGTTTTAGCCGAACGGACAAAATACAACATCTGTCAGGTGTGACGCTCGTGGCTTCTTCGCGCATGGGAAGAGAACTGGTGCAGAGACGAGGGCTGGCCCTCCGAGCGTCCTGTCGCACAAAAGCCTCGTCGCGCACAAATTCAATGGCGAGATTTGCTCTGTAGACAAGCCAGGAGCGGCGCGGGGCGCTGCAGAATGACGGCCTCCTCTGGCGGGGACGAAAGGGGTCCCGTTTGCCAACCGCGTGCTGCTCTGCCGTGACGGGAAGCCGACGCCTCGGTTCTTAAAAGAAGGAGCCTTCTGAAGCACCTCAGGAAATAGGTTAGAATAACTTCCCTAGGGTAAAAGAAAAAGACCGAGCTGAGAATGTTTGTTGACCACGTTGGCTTTTCGAAGGGTGCGGCGGTGGAGAACCTGCAAGGCGCAACTTTTTCGTTTCTCATTTTCTCTTTATTTTTTGGTGAAGTCAAAGAACGATGCTTTTTTATAGCGAGACTTTTGTATTCCCTGAGATTTCTTTCAGGACCATGAGAAGCTCTGCAAATCGAGACGCAGACCAGACACCTCAGACGCCGGGCAGAGCCAACCGCCAGATTTCTCCTAGGTGCCTGAAAACCTGACGGCAACGTGTGTGCTGTGCGGTGCTCCGGTGTCGTCATCCCGCGCATGGCACAAACGCATGCATGCCCACCAGCGCGTGGGTCGCGGATGCGGATCCCGAAGACTGTAGATCATTGGGAAGAAGCAGAAGATGATTATTCCGTGTCCTTCCACCCTAGTGGAAGTGGAAGTGGATCAAAGATTGGGAAAACTGGAGTAGGGCAAGGGGGTGAAGCCACCGAGGAGAGATTTAGGGAGAAGGATGGGGGGAAAGAGGGTGGTTGGCTGAGATGCAGAGCGAGGGAGGGAAAAGCTGGGGCACATGGGTGTTGATCCCTGGCCGACGGCTGCTTGGCCACTGTAAGACTGGGGATCTTAGGGCTTTGCTAGACCAGGGGTTGTTCTTCTTAGGGCTTTGCTAGACCAGGGGTTAGCCCGGGCTCATACCCGGGCTCGCCCCTGTGCGTCCAGATGACGCACGGGGGATCCCGGGCTCAGGCACGGGTCAACCCTCCCATGCCCCGGGATAACGAGCTCCAGTTGTAGCCCAGTATTTTCTAAGAACCGAACTCCGGCTGAGCCCGAGACCGCAAAAGTGTAGCCCGTTCCACAGCTTCTCCCGGCTTCGGGTGAGTACTCGCAAGGAGCCGGGAGAAGCCGCGCACGGGGCACAGCAGTCCACAGGAGCACTGGGCCCATCGAGGCAGGGGGAGAGACCGGGGAGGAGAGATCGGGGTGGGGGATCAGGGTTGGGGGGGAGCGGCAACATTTTTTTAAAAAAATGACTTACCGTATTTCTTCGATTGTGAGACGCCATCGATTGTAAGACGCACACTAATTTCAGTACCACCAACAGGAGAAAAAAAAACCCTAAGACACACCCGCGATTCTAAGACGCACCCCATTTTTAGAGATGTTTATATGGGGGGGAAAGTGTGACTTAGAATCGAAGAAATGGGGTACCATTGCCGCTCGAGCGTTCCTGCACAGCGGCCCCTTTAAACACACACACAAAAATGGCGGACACGACGGGGCGTTCCTGTCGCATCTGACGTCTGGATAAGAGTGGCAGCCCGCGGTAGTTGCACCGCGGGTTGGTCCCTCCTCCCGCACGGATTAAGAGGTAGGTCTAGCAAAGCCCTTAGTGTGGGGGAAGGTGTTTTTTTTTTGAGGGGGGCAATTAGACTCGAAGGAGGAGGAGGAGGAGGAGAAGGAATTTACCGGCCAACACAGGAAGTAGGGTGGAGATTCTCCAAGACTCTTCAGGAGTCCAGGATGAATCTCCGCAGGAGCTTTTCAGTGAGAATACAGATGGCTCAGAGTCCCTCCCTCCCCCCATTCCGGAGAATTCAGCCTCTGTCTGAGGGCGAGGGGACATTGGAGCTGACAGATCCCAGAATCTGCCGCCGAGTCGAGCGGCCAGAGGTGGGAGGCGGTCCCTTAGGGTAGCGGCTCGCAAAAAGCTCCTCCCCAAAGACCCTCCCTCAGCTAAAGTGCCTGTTGGGCTGTAGGAAACAGTCCTGCTTGAGTTGAAACGGCCACTGCCTTGCTTTGTTAGCCAAACTAAGCTTAGAGGAGACCCTCTAGCCTCCCCACTCCCTCCAGGTGCGAAGAGATGTTGATTTGTCGAATAAAGCTTTGCAGATTGCACAGCAGATGTCCTTATTGTCTTGTATCAGCGGGAGGGCTTCAGGAACACGGCACAACCCCACGAAACGCGGCACCAAAGCCCACCGGTCACATCCGCAGGCGTGGATAGCCTCTCGAATGAACATGGGAGCACGTGTTCCGGCTGACAAGTCACACAAATCACGCCGCTTCTCACACAAATGGAGACGCGGCGGTTATCACTGGAGGCGTCACAACAGGCCCGTCGGAGGAAGAACATTTACAATGTTCAGGCCTGGATCTGAGCAGGGTGCATGTTTCGAGGGGCTGAGACAGACATAGGGAGAAACCAAGGGATGGCCTGCTCCCCAAACACAACACCACCCTATCTACTGCTTTGTGGAAGGATGGGTCGTGTGGGACTCGCAGTCAGAGAAGACGAGGGTGAGGATAAGGGGGGAAAGGATGAGTCAAACGCCGCTGATTTTGTTCATAATTACCTTTGGACACAGAAACTGCATGCAGGCTGTGCGAAGGAAATGATAATTGATCTGTCTGGTGCTTCTTAATAATAAAAATAATAACTAATAATAATAATAGAAACCAAATGCACAGTTACAAGAGGGGGGATACTTGGCTCAGCAATACTACAAACAAGAAGGATCTTGGAATTGTTGTAGATCACAAGCTGAATATGAGCCAACAATGCGATATGGCTGCAAGAAAGGCAAATGCTATTTTGGGCTGCATTAATAGAAGTAGAGCTTCCAAATCACGTGAGGTACTGGTTCCTCTCTATTCGGCCATGGTTAGGCCTCATCTAGAGTATTGCGTCCAGTTCTGGGCTCCACAATTCAAGAAGGACGCAGACAAGCTGGAGCATGTTCAGAGGAGGGCAACCAGGATGATCAGGGGTCTGGAAACAAAGCCCTATGAGGAGAGACTGAAAGAATTGGGCATGTTTAGCCTGGAGAAGAGGAGATTGAGGCCATCGAGTCCAACCCCCTGCTCAATGCAGGAATCCACCCTAAAGCATCCCTGACAGATGGTTGTCCAGCTGCCTCTTGAATGCCTTTAATGTGGGAGAGCCCACAACCTCCCTAGGTAACTGATTCCATTGTCGTACTGCTCTAACAGTCAGGAAGTTTTTCCTGATGTCCAGGAAATCTTATCCCAAAGCTTTCTAACCTTCCCACATTCCCACCACATATGAATTTGGGTTCCATGAGGTTCACGTCCCCTCGAACACAAAGTTGAGACACTCTTTTCATTTTGGGCAGCCTCAGAGGTGTTAGATACCACTTCTGACGTCATTTTAGTGCACCTCGGTTTATTCTTGTGGATATTGTTTGAATGGAGAATCTTTAAAAATAATAATAATAATAATTCCATCATGTCTCCTCTTGGATGTCTCTTTCCCATATCTGATTTCTGATTTCACCCCCCTGATCTCCTGCATTATTATGATTCTGTATATCTGTGTTTTTGTACCCTTTTCTCCTAATTCTTAATTACCTATGAATTTTCCCATTCTCTGAAATGTCTTGAACTTGGCCTCATTGTCTTTCCAGTTCTAATAAATTTACTAATTTGCACCCATACTGACCATGACATTCCCATACCTTGTTTCTATTTTAAAAAATATATCTTAGGAGGTTTAGGGCACCTCAGCAGGGGCCAGGAAAAGTGTAGGAGTTGCCCACAGGGGCCTTCACATTTCTTGCTGAGCTCTGGTTGACATTGACTGGCATTGGCGCTCCAGGGTTTCAGGTGCGAGACTCTACCAACCCTGGCTGGGAATGGAGTGGATGGATCGTGGCACCTACTGTGTGCCACCTGTGCCACCAGTGAACTACGTCCCTTCCATGCCCACCTGTCCTCAATGCTCAGCTCCTCCCTCCTCTGTGACCAGGAGGTGGACATCAAAGTGAGCTTGGAGGGTGGCCAATGGAGGCATGTTGGAATGACGGGTTTGAACGCACAGACCGATCTTCCAGGCTTTGGCTCCATCCCACTCAGACGTCTCCATTTGCTTCTGGAAGGGATGATAATCCCCGATGGTCACACATCCGGCCTCCCCTCCAGGACAGGGCCCTGGACTTTCTGGAGCTGCCACTGGACTTGTACCAGGACACCATTCACATCCCAAGTAATATTGGTATAGACCTGTCTTCCCATGTGTGTTGCCCTCCAGATATGTTGGACTGCAATTCCCATCATCCCCAGACAATGGGCAAACTGGGTAGGAAGGCACAAGGTTGAGGAATGGTAGAACAGGAGTTGCTATCTGCAGTGCAAGAAGACTGACTGCCAGGCGTCCATGACGGAGCAGAGTTGGGTCCCCTGAGACGGGGTTGAGGCAGGCCCCATGCCATCCTCGGTCTGAGGCTTCTCCCAGGGAACCTGACAAAGAACCAGTTTCAGGACAGACTTGTAGCTCTTCAAAGCATTGGATTCCCTCGGTCTTTCGGGTGGACCATCCCGATAGGATCTCTGCCCACTTCAGGGAGGAGTCACTGCAAACGGAGCAGCGATGGCGAAATGCCCAGCTCTGCCCTGCGATGACCGGGTGCCCATTCCTCCCTCTCTCAGCCATCAATCTGGGCTTGTGAAGATTGGCCCAACCAGGACTCCATCTGGATTTAGGCTCTCAGAGTAACCCATGGCCTTAGCTGAAGAGTCAAGTCCAAGTGGCCCATGGAGAAGCCCAGAGTGATGCAAGCCTGTTTTTCTCCTTCCAAAGTTCAACAGGAGCCCACAGCTCTGTACAAGTAGTTATTTTGCTACCTTGTGATTATGAAGAGACACCGATCATTCTTGAGGAATCCCCCGTGGATTGCCGTCCTCCATAGCAATAAGAAAGAAGTCCAGGAGAAAACACGCTCAATATAAATATGCCCTGAGCCCTTCCAGGCTGGGGAGAGGGGTCAATGTCTCACAGCGTTGTGTCTGGTCCTTTCTCCCTGCGATCTCCGTCCCCTTCTGGGGCCAGAATCCTTCTCTCTCTCTTCCAGGTTCTCTTTGCCTCTGACCAGGAAGGGAAGGTCTCCTCATCGCCCTGATGGATTGGCTGTGTCTGCTGCTAATATTTTGGCTCCTGCCTGGGGCTACGCAAAGGATGGAGAGGACCAAGTGTCAGTCATCTGGGACGTACAACGAGATAGACGGCTATTACAAGACAGGAGACCTCATTGTCGGTGGGAATATTGCACTTGGGGAAATTTTGCCCGTAAAGGCAAAAGGCTTTACAGCCTTGACCAAATGGTCAGCCTTTGGTCGTCCTATGTAAGTTTCCATGAGACAGATTTGGGACAAATGTTTGCCTGCTTTGCTTCCAGATTCAAGGGCTCCTTCTATCATCAGCAGTGCTGCTGGTGTTTGAAATTTCCATATGTGCAATATGGGCCTCAGAGCCTTGTCATGACTGGCTTCAAGCCGTCATGAGGCAGATAATTCACCCCACCCAATCCCTGCCACGCACCCCCTCTCTGGGTTCACACGTAATGAAAAGCCAGGGCAAGCCAGGGTCATTCGGGTCATAGCTTATTAACAACCCACACCTGTGGAAACACGGTCAGAGATTTGAGGGTTCCTCTTTGGCTTCATCCTGAGCTGGAAGAGAATTCCTCCTTCCCTCTCTGGCATGACCAAGGGCGCTACGGGGGTCTCACAGGCATCCTGGGAAGTGATCTTCAGACAGAGCCCAGTGTTGACTGCTGCATCTTCTGCTGCAAGACAAGGTACTTTAACGTGGAAAGGGAAACGTCAGGGCACACAACTGAGGGGCTGGGGGAATATTTCAGACTCCTTCTGACCCCCAGTGAAGTCTCCAGAAGGACATCTACTGAGTATAGAATGAACTATCGTCAGACGATTGGGACAAATGCGACTTTATTGAGTCGCAGAGAAAGATCGAAGCCACATTTGGGTTTTATCATAGGAATTATAAAATCACTGAGAAATCTCCCCTTCTTCCCAGCCATCTTCATCTTTGACAAGGGTGGGCAGAAGATCTGGATCTACTGGGAGATCTCTGCAGTAGATCAGTGAGGACTTCTGTTTGTTTAATAAAAGCAGCAACTCACAACTCAGTCCTGCTGTATATAACTTTACACTGTTAGTTTTACCCTACCCTGTGCCTGTTTACCCTACTCAGTGCCTGTTTACATTCTCTTCCCCTCCTTATTGCTTTACTATGATTTTATTAGATTGTAAGCCTATGCGGCAGGGTCTTGCGATTTACTGTTTTACTCTGTACAGCACCATGTACATTGATGGTGCTATATAAATAAATAATAATAAGAATAATAATGGTGGAGAAGTTGATGAAAGTGTCCACCCAGCGTGCGGCCGCTGTAAAGAAGGCAAACTCCATGTTAGACATTAGAAGAAAAGGAATTGAGAATAAAATGGCCAGTATTGTACTGCCCTTATACAAATCTATGGGGTGACCCCACTTAGGCCATTTCTACACCTGCCTCTTTCCCTGGGGTCGTCCTGGGATCATCCCGGTGCATCCAAATGACACACAAGGGATTCCGGGAGCAGGAAAGGATGATTCCTCCATTTTCCTGGGATAACCCACCACACCTAAAAAAAAGATTGTACAGAGCTGGAGAAAGTGCAGAAAAGGGCACTTGATCCAGGGGCTGGAGCATCTCCCCTACGAGGGAAGGTGACAACAGCTGGGATGGTTTAGCTTGGAGAAGAGGAGGCTGAGGGGAGAAATGATAGAGGGGTACAAAATCATGTAGGGTGCGGAGAATGTGGACAGGGAGACATTTTTCTCCCTCTTCCATAATACTAGAACCCAGCGGGGTCATTATTCCATGAAGCTGATGGGTGGGAGATTCAGGACAAATAAAAGGAAGGACTTCTTCCATAGTTAAATTATGGAATTCACTACCACAAGATGTAGTGATGGCCCCAGTAGGGGTGACTTTAAAGGGGGGGGGTTAGATAAATTCCTGGAGGAGAAGCCCTGATGGTTATGGGCTTCCTCCAGCATCTGAGGAAGTAAGCCTGTCTTCCCAGTTGCTGGGGAACATGGGCTGGAGGGTGCTGTTGCACTGTGTCCTGCTTTGATGGTCCTTGGTTGACAGCTGGTTGGCCACTGGGTGAACGAAGTGCTGGATTAGATGGACCCTGGGTCCAATCCAGCAGGGTTCTTCTCATGTTCTTATAATACTGCTGAATTGAAGAAAGCTGGGGGGTACCCTAGAGGTGATATGGGTATGGGAGGACTGGGTCGATTTCCAGAGATTGGACGGCTGTTGCCTTCATCTCTTCCTTGTGAGGTCCCAGGAAGCATCTTGGCTGACCATAGCTGGAACCAGGATGCAGATCTGGATGGAGCCACCTTGGTCCGTTCCTGGAGGGCTCTTCCGATGTTTCTATTCTTATGTTCCCCATACATGGTTTTAGTTGGACTACTCGGTTGGACTACTGCAACCTTCTTCTCACTGGCCTTCCTTCTTCTCACATCAGTCCATTGGTTTCTGTTCACCACTCTGCCGCTAAGATCATCTTCTTGGTTCGCCGCTCTGACTGTGTTACTCCACTTCTGAAATCTCTTCATTGGCTTCCAATTCACTCCAGAATCCAATATAAACTTCTCCTGTTGACCTACAAAGCTTTTCACTGTCTAGCTCCTTCCTAACTCTCCTCTCTCATCTCACACTATTGCCCCGCTCGTGCTCTTCGCTCCTCTGATGCCATGCTTCTCGCCTGCCCAAGGGTCTCCACTTCCCTTGCTCGGCTTCATCCCTTTTCTTCCACCGCCCCTTACGCCTGGAACGCTCTTCCAGAACATTTGAGAACTACACGTTCAATCGCAGCTTTTAAAGCTCAGCTAAAAAAATGCTTTTAAAACTTGATTTTGTTCTGACTTTATACTGCTAGTTTTACCCTACCCTGTGCCTGTTTGGTGCATTCTCTTCCCCTCCTCATTGTTTTATTATGATTTTATTAGAATGTAAGCTTATGCGGCAGGGTCTTGCTATTTACTGTTTTACTCTGTACAGCACCATGTACATTGATGGTGCTATATAAATAAATAAATTAGTAATAATAATAATAATAATAATAATAATAGTTGTGAATTATTCCCATGACTATTGGGCATGACTGTTGCACTAATTCCATGCTGAGCCCACCTCTATCCAGAGCTATTTGATCGTGCTGAGACTGGTAAAGTTAACCTTCAGGATGTTTCCTAGTGAACTGTTATTCCTTCATTTATTTTATAATATACTTGTAGCGGTTTTATTATGAGAATTTCTCTGTGCATTTCCGTATCATGGTTTTGGTCTGGAAGCGTTTGTATTTATTTATTTTTTCAAAGAGGGTTGAACCAGGTGGGCGTCTTCACCCTCCACTTCTCCGCTATCCTGCTGAGATCCTCACCCACTTCCTAATCTCCATCACCCTGCAGATGGAAAATCAAGAACTACCAACAAATCCCGGCCTTGACGTTCGCCATCACTCAGCTCAACAAGGACCCGACTCTCCTTCCCAACACCACCCTCGGCTTCCGCGTCTATAACTACAGGAACATAATCAGATGGGTATTCGTGAGCACCTTGTCTCTGCTCTCCACATGGGGGCAAATGTGCCCTAATTATAAATGTGACAGGAAAGATGAACTGATGTCTGTTATTGGGGGCTTCGACTCTGAATCCTCAAGGCAGATGGCCTCCATCTTGGGCGTCCTCAAGATCCCACAGGTAAGGCTACACTTATGGGGACAGATGGCAGGGGAGGGGGTTCTGCAGAACTCAGGAACAAGGCGTTGGAAAGACCAATCACTGGAAATGATGCATGGGGGAGACCTGGTTTGTCAATAGCTCTCGGTGTTGTAGTCAATCACAAACTGAATGTGAGACAGCAGTGTGATATGACTGCACAAAAGGCAAACACAACCTTAGGTTGCATCAATAGAAGTATTCCTTCTTCTCACATCAGTCCGTTGGTTTCTGTTCACCACTCTGCTGCTAAGATCATCTTCTTGGCTGGCCGCTCTGACCATGTTACTCCACTTCTGAAATCTCTTCATTGGTTTCCAATTCACTTCAGAATCCAATATAAACTTCTCCTGTTAACCTTCAAAGCTTTTCACGGTCTAGCTCCTTCCTATCTCTCCTCTCTCATCTCACACTATTGCCCCGCTCGTGCTCTTCGCTCCTCGGATGCCATGTGTCTCGCCTGCCCAAGGGCCTCTACTTCCCTTGCTCGGCTTCGTCCATTTTCTTCCGCTGCCCCTTACGCCTGGAACGCTCTTCCAGAACATTTGAGAACTACAAGTTCAATCGCAGCTTTTAAAGCTCAGCTAAAAACTTTTCTTTTTCCTAAAGCTTTTAAAACTTGATGTTGTGCGGACTTTATACTGTTAGTTTTACCCTACCCTGTGCCTGTTGGCATTCTCTTCCCCTCCTTATTGTTTTACTATGATTTTATTAGATTGTAAGCCTATGCGGCAGGGCCTTGCTATTTACTGTTTTACTCTGTACAGCACCATGTACATTGATGGTGCTATATAAATAAATAAATAAATAAATAATAATAATAATAATAATAATAATAATAATAATAATAATGTTTTGAAATCAGGGCAAGAAATTGTCCTACTCTTCTCTGGGCTGATCAGCACTCACCTGGCTTACTCTGCCCAGTTCTGCATCCCCTTAATCTGAGTAATTTCAAAGATGGGTCAGGGATTGGAAGAGAAGATTAAGGGGTGGGTGGGTGGGTAGGGCAGCAGCGCCAGAGCCCCTAAAAGGTTTCCACACCAAAGAGGGCCACTTCCTGTTCTCGAAGCTCCAACATTACAGGACATGAAGTAACGGTCTGAAGTTACAGGAAGGCGGATTTTGGTTGACCGTTAGGAAAAGAACGTCCTAACAATCAGAGCAGTCAGACATTGGAACTAACTGCTTAGAGAGGTGGTGGGCTCTCTCCGTCCCTGGAGGTCTTCAAGCCAGGGAGGCTTGAAGCTGGATTCCTGCCCTTGAGCAGGGGGGTTATATCTGTCATACGCACTGGGACACAGTTGGAGATGACACATGTGTTGAGAGACGTTTACACACTGTATGCTTGGGACACATTTCCCTGCAAAATAGATCTTGTTTGGGGCAAGTAGTCTTGTTCAGTGCTGAACAAGTAGTCTTGTTCAGTGCTGACACCCTGAAAGCCATGGATTTGGGGGTGATCGCCTTTAAGTCATCAGACCGCCTCAGCTTGCATTTGGAAAACTTCCTTTGGGATGAGATTTCATGTACCTCCAGAAATGGGCAATGGGAGTCCACGAATGTTTCTGCCATGACAAATGTGTTTGCCTCTCACTGCCACAAAAGCTGTTGTTGTCTTCGCTGCCACTGACTAACAGGGTTCCCCTCTCGAAATCCCTTCCTTCAGCTCGGTCACGGCTTGGTTGACCCTCTTCAGAGTGGGCAAAAGGTATATCCTTCCTTCTACCGGATTGATCCCGATGAAAATAGCCAATACGTGGGCTTAGTCCAACTGCTCCTGCATTTCCACTGGAATTGGATTGGGCTGGTTTCCCGCAGAGATGACCGAGGTGAACATTTCATCCAGACCCTGACCCCGATGCTCAAGCAGAACGACATCTGTGTGCTCTTCTACAGAATGTTTGAGAACAAAAGATGGCTTGAACGGGCACAAGTACACCGTATTTCTATCCCCAGTGCTTGGCTGGAATGTTTAGTTATTATTCTCTTTGGGAACCCAGGAATTGTAGAAGTGTTTGTTACTCTCCAAGAGTCCAACAGCTCCTTAAGGAAGGTTTGGATCTTGACGTCCCATTCCGAAATTGCTGCAACGGATTCCCAGTCCGGCTGGCAATCCCTGAAACCTTTCCACGGCGCTTTGTACTTCAGAGTCCACAGAAGGGATGTGCCAGGATTCAAGCCTTTTCTCCGGGGTTTAGATCCGTTCCGACCTAAAGGAGACGTCTTTCTCCGCAAGTGGTGGGAAGAGGCATTTAAATGTGGGTTTCTGAAACCAGGCGAGACCTCTCTATGGTGGTCGAGGAATTGTACGAAAAAGAAACTAGAACACCTGCCAGGAACCAAGTTCGAAATGAGTATGACCGGCCCGAGCTACAGCATCTACAACGCCGTGTATTCCGTGGCACACGCGATTCATGCCGTGTCCTCCTCCGGATCCAATCGTGGAATGAGAGGGAAAGGCGAGAGGCTTTTGAAGGTCCAGCCGTGGCAGGTAAGCCCTCCTTCAGAGCAGGCCATCGTCTGAAAAGTGCCTTTTAAAAAAACGTGTAATAGAATGTCAGTAAAGAGTAGCAGAGACTTATAGTACGGTCTTTATTTATTTGCAATATTCACAATATTTGTATAGCCAACGGTTTTGGAGCAGGGAACAGCAGTATAAAAACATCATTCCTTGTGAATTTACAACAGTGGCCCTGTTCAGATGACACCTTGTCCTGCGGATTAAGCATTTTGAGATACGCCTTGGGGCTTTCCGTGTCATGTGAAGGAAGTCTTAGTGTGTTGTGTGAACCATTCCTAACCGTGGTGTCTACATAACCTTTGTTTAAAAGTGGTCAAAAGGGTCAGCGGTCCAACTATGACTTAGCGTGGGGTCTGAACAGGCCCAATGACGGTTGAGGAGTGGATTTTCCAGCAAGCCCTGAAAAGGGTCCCAATGTATGAAACAGGAGGTGTCCCCCCTCTGCCCAGAGAAACCCAACACATGAAGCTCACCCCAGCCCATGTTCCAACGCCTGAGGTTGGTCTCTCCCAGGGCAGGAGCCAACCCCTGCTGACGCTGAACCAAAGATGGGAGAGCGTCTTGGAGCAAGTAGTAAAGTGTCTTGGCTACGCCTCTCACCCAGTGGGGAAGTGGCTTCCAATGGCTACTGCCCAAAGAAGAAGCACCTTCAGTTTTCAACAAAAACTGGGCCAGTTGGGGAAGTCTGGCTGACTATCAGGTTTCACACACACACACCCTTGTGGGTGCAGGAAAATGAAACTCGATAAATTCAAGATGAGCCATGTAGTTGCTAGGAAGTGTAAGAGATAAAGGAAAGGAAAGGTCAAGCCTGTTTTGTGCCCTGTAGCCATTGTAGCCACCTTTCCTTTTTCCATTCTCCTGACTTGGGTGGGTGGCAGGGGCTGCGTTGGACTCATTGGCCATGGGTGACTCCAGAACTCATTGATGGAGTCCAGACGGAGACCACTTCCACCCTTGATGGCCACCACAAGTCTGCTAGAGGGCACCAGAGCCCGAACCTCTCAGCCTCTTTCCATTTCAGGTTCTTGCCTCCTTGAGGAACGTCCGGTTTAACAACAGCGCTGGAGATGAAGTCTCTCTCATGAGGAGCAGCAAGAGATATGAGATCCGGAACATGGTCTTCTTCCCAAATGGCTCCATGGCTCCTGTGCAAGTTGGGTGGATCGACCCGGGGGCTCCCCCAGGCCAAGACTTCCTCATCCGCCCAGAGAAGATCGTGTGGGCTACAGAGGTGGGCGTTGGAGTGAATATTCTGGGGTTGGGGGAGAACCACAGGAGGTCAGTCGCTTGAGAACAGAAGGTGTCTTCCTAGATCAACCCAAAGGCCTATTGAGTCCCCGGAGGGGCTGCTGCCCTGTGGCTCAATCCCTGCTTTGAATGAAAAAGGTCCCAGATCCAACCTTGGTATTTCTAGCTAGGTTGAGAACTGATCTGGCAATTGCTTCTCTGCTCCCAGTTCATTTCACTTCTACAGTCTCATCACTTTAAGGGCCAATCCAAGCAAGATACTGTCGGCAGATAATTCATCTCTGTTCATCATTTTTATCTGGGAGAGGTTGTGTTTTCTCCTAAAGGATCAAGTTTGTGGTTTTGTGGTGCTGGAAGATCCAATGTTGCCCCTAGAGGCAAACATGTGTTTTGGTGTATGGATCGCCTTTTCCCGTTTAGGGTGGAATGGCAGCTTCCAGCCATTCTGCATAGAAACTGCTTGGCTTCACCTTCCAGTTAGACTACTGCAATACATCCTACGTGGGACTCCCCTTGGAGATTCCAGGTTGTGAATTTGGTCCTGTGAAACTTGAGAACCTACACAAAATGGGTCCGAAACACCCCAGTGTGTAACCAGTGCTCATCCAAACAGACGGACATCACCACAGACAGAATTGTAAACAGGAATCTATTTATTTGAGAATACTCCAAAATTAAAAGTAAGCAGTGGCGTGGTGGTGATGTGAGAGTAAAATTATCTCTTTTATGGGGAAAGAAAATGCAATGAAAATATAAGATTAATTCAAAGGACTGCAATTGCCAAAGTTGGTTTGAATTTAGCTCAAAAATAAAGGCTTGAGTTCTAATGATGTTAAGCTTCGTCCTTCTCCTCTCCTGCTTATTACTTGTGGTTTTAAGCTAAATTAAGTCAAAACTAAACTTAGAATAACTCCTAACTCCCCCTCCTAAAGTTTAAAAGCTTAGAGAGGTCCATAGTCTCCCAAATCTGTTGAAACAAAGGAAATCACAGGCAAAGTAACCGAAAAATCAAGCGCTGCAAACTTTGCTTCCCGTTTTTTCATACACTTGTTCTCAGTCAATGAGCAAAGAATCCAAACTTCAGGGCCTTCCTGTCCATGGCTCAGGAGTGTGGAACATAAGTCTGGGTCATTCAAATATGAGTCCGGGGTCTTTCGGGGGCCCCAAATTGTGAAATAGACTCCCTAGATAGGTCCACCTGTCACCTACTTTGTTGACTTTTCAGAACCAAGAAAAATCCTTGTCATTCAACCATCACAGATGGGATTTGGCCTTCCAGATTCATTCTCCTCACCAGCCAATGGGAGTCGACATTGAGTCACTCCTCTTAGGGCAATATCTGTCCCGTGGGACACCTCAACCATTTCTCCCTTCGCTTTCAGACGCCCCCCTTTGCGAGGTGCGCACAGAGATGCTCTCCAGGGCACCGGAGACACGTTCCAGAGGGGAAGCCGGTTTGCTGCTACGAATGCATCCGATGTCCGGAAGGGACCTTTTCCAACAAGACAGGTACTGGAACTTTTAAGAGCCATCTCTAAGTGTGGGAGATGCCAGGTCACAAATGGCAGAGGATGAGGGACCCCTCTTGGATCAGGGACAGGGGCTGCCATTTCCTCTCTGGATAACATCAGCTTTGGAATCGCATTTGATCGAAGAGAATTCATAATTCCATAGTTTTCTGAAGAAATGCTCTATTTGTTTGTAACTATGATAATAATCAGCAGCAAGTCTGCCAATTATTAACTTTTATGAGCCAGAACTCACTCCATGGGCTATTCTTCCAAATGCTTCCTGCTGAACTTTCCTAAAAAAAAAATTAAGATCATGTGTTTTTTATTTATTTATTCCATCGGTTACAGAATACTGGAGGTCGTAGCTCAATTCCTCGTTGCAGAACTTGGTCCTTTCCATCCTGCAGAATATGGAACATGAGTTTTGTGAAGGGAACCGCATGTTTTCAGTCTCTTTTCTTAAGAAATAAGTTGACGAGGCGGAAAGAGGGAGTTGAATTTTATGCCATAATACGCAGATGGGCTCACTGCTCTACCTCTGGCTTGGCGGGCTGACCTGCCACCCCCCAAAAAGAACATTTGTGTCATGGTTGAGGTACTTCAATCGTTGTTGCTCCTTCCAGATGCTGCTCGCTGTGACCCGTGCCCAGAAGACCAACACGCAAACAAGAACCATGACCAGTGTTTCCCCAAGAAGATCCACTTCCTTTCCTTTCAAGACTGTATCGGAATCATTTTAGCTTCTCTGGCCCTTTTCCTCTCTCTCATCACATCCCTAGTGATGGCAACCTTCATGAAACACCACGACACCCCAATCGTCAAAGCCAACAACCGAGACCTCACCTACGTCCTCCTCCTCTCCCTCCTGCTCTGCTTCCTCTGCTCCTTCCTGTTCATCGGTCGGCCCACGAAGGTCACCTGTCTTCTCCGGCAAGCTGCGTTTGGCATCACTTTCTCTATCGCCATTTCTTCCATTTTGGCCAAAACTGTCACGGTAGTTCTGGCCTTCATGGCCACCAAGCCAGGGAACATAGGAAGAAAACTCTTGGGGGGACAACTGACCAACTCCATTGTCCTGGGTTGTCCCCTCATCCAAGCTGGGATCTGTGCAGCTTGGCTGGGGACCTCTCCCCCGTTCCCAAACTTGGACTTCCATTCCCTGGCTGGAGAAATCATAGAGGAATGCAATGAAGGCTCAGTCACCATGTTCTACATGGTCTTGGGCTATATGGGATTTCTGGCTCTCGTCAGCTTCATGGTGGCTTTCCCTGCAAGGAAATTGCCGGACAGCTTCAACGAAGCCAAGTTCATCACCTTCAGCATGCTGGTCTTTTGCAGCGTCTGGGTCTCCTTTGTGCCCACCTACTTGAGCACCAAGGGGAAGACCATGGTGGCCGTGGAGATCTTCTCCATCCTGGCCTCCGGGGCTGGTCTCCTGGGTTGCATC